>NC_056666.1:133070247-133371762 GCF_018350195.1 Panthera tigris | reverse complement strand
GGAAAAGGATACATTCCCGGCTTCCCTCCCTGCCACATCACTCCGGCCCACCAGCACTGACACATTCGCACGCACACACGCACATAAGGCCAATGGGCTACAGTCTGCTTCTGCCCTCTCCAACTGGGAAGAAGGGGTTTTCTCCTTGCCTCCTTCCCCCACCAAAGGTAAAGGGGCGAGGGGCCCGCTGGAATGCCAGCTCCCAGGGGAGGGTGCAGAGCCCCACACACTCTGTCACATGCACTTAGAAAAATAAAACCAAGTGGTGTTCTGGCATCCCCAACACCATATGATAGCAATATCCACCTGGAAGTCATCTTTGCCATTTTCTAGAAAAATTTATTGCACTTAATTAACAGATGTCAAAGGAGCTCTGGGGTGGGGCTCTGCCACGAAAACCAGGGGTTCTTGGCCCTTTGTGTCACCTGGAGCAGAGCCCCCAGGGGCCTGGATGGAGAGCTGCCCGGCACGAAGGGGCTCTCCCCTGCCGGTTCCCAGGCCTGCTACCCCGCCTCAGGCTAGAGGACTGTATGAGCTGCCTGCCTGGGGCCACAGCAGCCCCCTTCACAGGGCAACGCTTACCCAGAGTTCAGGGTCACTGCCAAGTGCCCTCCCCAACCTCAGGACCCACACGGGCAAACCTCTTCCTTTGGCCAAGGGTACGAGTTACCCAGGTCCTCCACAAGGTGCTAGCCATCATGAAAGCTCTCTCTCTAAATATATATCTATATATATCTATATATATATATTTCTGTATCTAGATATACATTTATTATATGTATATTCTTTCAACATTCTAGCTCATTCTTGGTTTGTCTGTTCTGAGGTTGCAATGAGGCTGCCATGAAGCTGAAGACAGGGAGCTTAGGAAGGCATGCGCTCCCCAAGCTATCATAGACCCATGGAAAGCCGTTTAGCTGGCTTCCCTAGCCTCCAGTGCTTCTTAAAAGACGTCAAAGGTCTGAGCACAGGAGCCTCACTCTTTGGCTGTCAGCCCCAAGACGGAAAGGGTCCAGGAGAGAGTCAAGGAGACTCTCAATTCCTGACGGGATACTGAGCAGGCGGCAGGCCTCTCCTGCTCCAAGCACCCGATTTTTAGGCCTGGGAAGGATACATGCTTTACCTGAGCACTCCTCTTCCTCAAAATGTCAACCTCTGTGGACCTCCCCTTCTTGTCCCTGCCAGGCTCCCAACTCAAAGGAGCTCTTCTAAAAGAGGTCAGCAGCCACACTCTTTCCAAGTAAGCACTTTGGGAAGGAACCAGACACCCACTGCCTGGCGGGGAAGAAAGGGAGGGCAATGAACAGGCAGAAGGTGAGACAGAGAGGAGAGACACCAGGCCATCATTCCACCCGCTGGGGTCGGAACATGGACACCATCCGGAGATTAAATGTCCATCCTTAAAAATACAAAACAAAACAAAACAAACACGAGCCATATACTTTCTGGCCAAAGAAAATGAAGAGCTTTTAAGCTGGAGGCTCTTCTACCAATTACAAAGTGAGAACTGCCCTCTTGGTGGGTAGCCAGACCAGAGAGAGAGTGCCCGGGCGGGCGAGCTGCCCGGGGCAGGACACGGACATGCCGGATGCAACGGCCCTGTTGTGGTTACAATACAGTGAAAGTGAACACGGTTTTTATAGAACCACAAAGTAAAAATCAAGAGGGAGGGGGCGGCCTCCCTTGGCCTCGGGGACCCTTGTCAAGTACCCTGGAAGGGCAGGTGTGCAGGTCCCCAGAGGGCCGTGGCATTCTCCTGGGGTGTGGCCCATGGCCAGTGCATGGTTTCCCCCAGTCTTAACATCTGTTATGAAAAGTCTTTTAGGGTCAGGGCCTAGACTCGGAGCCACCACTTTAAATAAAGCCAGTGGTTAAGCACGACAAAGTGCGCCTCTCACCTCTGACCCCTCTTTACCACAGGCTGCCCGCCCTGAGCAAATAAATACACCCATCTCCAGGTACCCCTGCTGACCACAGTGAGCAGAGGGTTCCACGGCTTTCCTCAATCTTCCAGGTACAGAAAAAGGACGACTTGGGTCCGCCGACACAAGAGAAAGGAGCAGCTGTGAGGTAGCAGAGCCACAGCTGCGAAGACCCCTCCCCTCCACACCACAGCCAGGCCTGTGTGGGCGGCCCGTGTCTCCTGGGATGCAGACAGAAGGGACCCTAGCCCAACTGCACGGCCCAAGAGGCTGCTATTCCGTGTAAGAGCTGAGCTGTGCTCCTGGTGATCCCTCACCAGGTCCTGCTGGCTGACACTCCGGGCAGCTAGCACGGGGGAGGGGTCCTGAAGCAAGAACTGGGAAGCCCTCTTCTGTTTTTAGGGAAAGTGGACTCTGGCCTGGCCCATACTGGAGAGCAGAGCAAGAAAAAACAGGAACTTCTTGAGAAACATGCCCCAGCTCTCCGCCCACAGTGTAAGGGGCTATGGAGGCCGGTTTTCTAAACACCATGCGGAAGGTGCATCCTGGCTCCAGGAAGTTAAGCTTCCTAGGCGAGGGGGGTTTTCCTTTTAAATCCAAGATCTGAGCGTGATCACTGGGTGAAAAGAAACAGCAGGCCCAGAGGCCCAGTGTAGTGGGACAAAGAAGTTTCAGGTGGCCTCCATGAGTGACCGACCTGGAGAAGAGGAAATGAGAAGGCCTCCCTCTGCACTGTGGTCAAGACTCGAAGACCAGCCGCCCAGGGAGTCCCTCCTCCAAAGCAGATGGCAAGTGGAGAGAGACCATCACCAGGGCCTCCTCCCTGGCTTCCAGGCCTCAGAGCCACAGGACAAAAGGGGTGTGGGAGCTAAGAATAGCTGGGTGCACTTGTGCTGCAGGCCCCAGACCCACACCCCATCCCGTTGTGCAGAGACCCTGCTCCTGTGGCCTGGCACCCATGTGGACACTATGGAGGAGCTGCTGTGTCTTTCTACCTCTGAGGGGGATGGGAACGGATGCTTCTCTCAACGACTTTCTGGGGAGGGTGAGGTGGATGACAGACACACCCCACCTGGAAATGCGCCCCGCTACCTGAGAAGACATCGGGCGACAAGGGTCACGACTCATTCTGTGGAGAAAGGCTCGATGGCCTAGGCCGGAGACTGAGGGAGAGTCAGGGAAGCCTGAGCGCCCTGTGAAAGGAGATCTGTACCCCAGAGGTCCCCTTCCGATTCAACTGGGACATCCAAGAATAGAAACTAAGGCTGATTCACCCGTCTACGTAGATTCTCTCGCATCCCCACTGGTGAGGAGGCTGGCCCCCCAGAGAAGTCGCCACGTGCGCTGGCCGTGTGATAATGAAGCTTGAACGTGAACGCTCCTGGAGCAGGTGTGCCACCATTCGACCGTGACGAGTCATAAGTCTCCACGCGTGTGTGGGGTTTCAGGGAGCCCCCAGGCAGAGGTCTGAGGTGCAGGCAGTGCTGCCCAAGCAGGGGCACGGGTTACAAGGGCCCGTACTTGGTCTCATACTTGGACACGATGGTCTTGCACTTGCCCACTTCCTTGCGCAGCTCGGCCACCTCCGTCCGCAGCGCTGTGTTCTCCTTCTCCAGGAAGGCTGCCCGGATGGTGATCTGGTTCTCCTTCAGGCGCCGGGCATCCCGGGACCGTTTGGCTGCTACATTGTTCTTCTTGCGTCTCGTCCAGTACTTTTCATCCTGTGGGAAAGTGTTCTCTGTGGGTCTCTCCTCTTTCCCCAGGAGGGAACCCAACCTTTCCCCTCCTGCCGCACCCCACACTCCATGCTCCTCATAAAACACACCTGGTGCGGCCAGACGAAAGCTGGGACCCCAGGGAAGGAGTTGCATGTGTCAAGGACATGGAGGGGCCCTAACCTTTCCCCAGGAGGGTGGAATAACAAACAGAAGTCCTAGGGTAGGATATGTGGTGGAGGGAAGGGGGTTCACTGGTAGCCTGCTCTGTGCTACTTCAACGTAAGGCACTGGCTGTATGCGCACTTGCCTTGCATATTTTGGTTATGGCTAAGGGCCTGCATCCCTGCATCTGGTCCCCTGAGTTTAAATCTTGGCTCTGCCTCTTATCAGTGCTGGAACTGTTTGAGTTCCTTAACCTCTCAATGTCTCCTGTCCTTCATCTTTACAATGGGGGATAAGAACAGTAACTACCTCACTGAGTTGTTTGAGGATTAAATGAGTTAACATGTACAAGGTGCTTACAATAGTCCCTGGCTTATAGTAAGGTTTACATAACATAGAAGGTAAACATATACAAATGTTTACCATTTTCATTGTCATTATTATTAAAGCCTCAGAAACCTGAGAGGCAGGTATGGTTATTCCCATTTTACAGATGGAACTCTGAGACTCAGTTAGGCTTAGGTGGCAAAGTAGAGTTTGAACCTAGGTCTGCCTGATTCCAAACCTTGAAATACGTTCCTTTGAGTTTTTCATAAAAAAGGATGGAAAGACTACAAAATCCTCCTCTCTCTCCCCCTCTCTGAGTTCCTACAAAAGCATCAGCTTGAAAGCTGCTTGCTCCTCCCTGGGGATGGCAACATACAACTATCTTTTGTCCTTCAAAGCAAGGGCTCGTTCAACCCCAGTTCCTGTGGCCTGGTGAGCTCTTGCCCGAAGGCTGGGCTAAAGCCAGGGAAGTGGGAACATCAACACAGTGGTGGCCGGTAAGAAAAGACAGAAGGTACAGGGAGTCGCACTGGGCCAAATGCTACCTGACTCCCTTTCTTTCTACCAACTGCTGCAGGATATGACTCTATGCTCTGAACTCATGCCTTTCTAAATAGTATCTGCGAGGAGAGAGGGTCCTCCACATAAAATCAAATGGGAAGAAACACAGCCCCTGGGCTCCTGAACCAACACTGTACCTTCATTTATAACAGATATCAGGTTACCTTCTGCTCATCGGGGACAAAGACCTTCTTGGCCTTTTTGATCATGGGCTGGGGCTTCAGGTCCTCCTCTGCAAACTTGTGTTTCCGAGGGTTGAAGAGCTCCCCACCGGGGACACTGGAGAGGACCAGGTCAGCTGGGTCAGGATTGAAGTTCACATCCACCTCCACACAGTTGGGGTCAATGGGACTGGGTGTCTCCCTCTCCTTTTCCAGGGAGGATTCTGAAAGACACAGAGGCAGGGGTTCCCAAAGCAGCCCGCTGGACGGAAAGACTCACTCATGTCACACACCCAGACACCTGCCTGAATCTCAAGGTTGCACCAGCCACTGCCACTTGGAGTGAAGAAAAACCACAGCAGCATCAACCCCCAAGCCAGACTGGCATAAGTGATTCAATTCAACAACACAAATATGGAAAGAATTCTTTCCTTTAGGAACAAAATGCTCAAAAGGAAACAGAGGTTCTCAAAAAAAAGACAGGATTTTCCGATTGTGTTTTTCCCCCCAGAAATGTTAAGCAAAACATTAAATCATTATACCCCCTTTACTTCCTGTGGTTTCAAGTTCTCAAATAATGAGAAACAGCTGAATTTCTCTGTGAAATACTATGAGCTAAGGACACAGACTGAACAATGAAATGGCTTCCATTTTTGAGTCCCTTGAGACATATCAGTCACTGTGCTCATTTAGTCTTTGGACAACTCTGAAAGGGAGACAGGTGTTAACCTTATCTTACAGATGAAGAAACTGAGGTTCAGACAAACAACCTGGTTTTCCCAGGGTCACACAGAGGGTAGGTGACCCAACTACAATTTGGGTCCAGGTCTAGCTGACTCTGAATCCTGTTCTCTGCCCTTTCTGGCTACCATTTTAGAGTGGACATTGGATTAAAGGCACTTTCAGAATTCAAAAGTTGTGTATTATTAGAAATAAGTTATATACAAAAAAACTGTATCTTTGGCTTGCTCATTCAGTGCTACTGATAGGAATACACAAAATATTCAGTCAGTAGGTATTTGTTAAATATCTACCATATGCCAGGTACCGTCCTTGCAAAGACAAACCAGTGAACAAAACAAGTAAAAATCCTTGCCTTCGTGGAATGTTATTCTAGCGGGGGAAGGCTGACATTACACAAGATAAATTAAAAATATCTATAAAAGTGTTGGATGCCATGTGGCTATTTGGGAGGAGAACATTTCAGAAAGAATGAACATCAAGTGTACCAGGATGTGCGCAGGCAAGCACTGGTATGTTCACGAAACAGAAGGGAAGCCAATGTGGCTGAAGCAAAAGGGTGAGAAGACAGACTGACACGATTGGTCCAAAACATAAAATATAGGGCTTTTAATCCCAATAAAGCAGTGGTTTTCAACAGGGACGATTCTGTCCACATAAAAGAAGGGGGGGGGGAGGGGCGCCTGGGTGGCGCAGTCGGTTAAGCGTCCGACTTCAGCCAGGTCACGATCTCGCGGTCTGTGAGTTTGAGCCCCGCGTCAGGCTCTGGGCTGACGGCTCGGAGCCTGGAGCCTGTTTCCGATTCTGTGTCTCCCTCTCTCTCTGCCCCTCCCCCGTTCATGCTCTGTCTCTCTCTGTCCCAAAAATAAATAAAAAACGTTGAAAAAAAATTAAAAAAAAAAAAAAAAAAAGAAGGGGGGGGTGTTCTACTGGCATCCAGTGGGTAGAAGCCAAGGATGCTGCTAAACATCTATAATGCACAGGACAGTCCCTCCCCCGCCCCCAACAACAACAAAAATTATCTGGTCCAAATGTCAATAGTGCCAGTGATTCTGACTTTTGTCCTGAGATGGGAGAAGCCACTGGAGGGTTCTGAGTGGAGGTGTGACATGATAGGTTTTCACCAGATCATGTACGTAAACTCACTGGATCCTATTAGAGGAAGTTAATTACAAAGAATTGTAATCAGGAGAGTGAAATGACCAGGGGCCAATGTGGTAACTATGGGAATAGCGCAGCCCTCAAATTCTACACCTGTAAAACAAAGAGCCAAGGTGCCAAAGACTAACAACTAGAACTCCCACTCCCTGCTGGGAGGAGCAGACATGGCTACAACCACTTTGTACACTATTTGGAGGGATCTACAAAAGCTGAAAGTATACATATCTGATGACCCAGCCATACCACTCCTAGGTAAATGCCCCACAGAGATGCACAGATGTATTTACCAAAAGACACACACATAAATGTTCACGGCAGTGCCACGCATAACCTAAAACTAGGAACACCTCCAATGTCCATCAGCCTCAAAATGGATAAGCTGTGGTGTGATCATACGACGGGAATATCATCCAAGCAACGAAAATGAACAAACTGCCATAGGCACGATTCTCACAAATCTGAGAAAAGCAGCGAGACAGAGCACACATACCACTGATGTCTTTTAACACAAGGAACTGAAAAATTAGAAGAGGAAATGCTACTTTCATTTCTACCACGTGTACAATTCTTCAATATCAATCTTACTTTACCTGTATTGTGGTTTTCTTCTGCCACAGAGCTATTCCATAAGCATGTTTCGTAAATATGTTTTGTTAGTGTAAAGAGATTCTGGGGGCACCTGGGTGACTTAGTTGGTCAAGTGTCAGACTCTTGATTTTGGCTCAGGTCATGATCTCATGGTTTGTGAGTTTGATTCCCATGCTGGATGCCATGCTGACAGCATGGAGCCTATTTGGGATCCTCTCTCTCAAAAAATAATAGATAAAATTAAAAAAAACCCAAAACTCTGAGGTGTCTGGGTGGCTCAGTCGGTAAAGCATCCGACTCCTGATTTCGAATCAGGTCACGATCTCACGGTTGGTGAGTTTGAGCCCTGCCTTGGGCTATGTGCTGACAGCGCGGAGCCTACTTGGGATTCTCTTTCTCCCTCTCTCTTCCCCTCCCCTGCTCATGCTCTCTCTCAAAATAAATAAAACTTAAAAAAAAAAAAAAAGATTTTGATGCCCACATAATTTGTATGTGTATTATCAAGCTAGCTATAAGCACCTATAAATGCCAGAATATAAACATAATTGACTTATAATAGGTAAAAACAAACGTAACATATAATATACACATATATTCAATTAATGTACAATTCCATGTATGATATACACAATTCCATGCATCTTTGGTGATGGAAATAAGGACAGTGATTATCTCTGGGTAGTAATGACTGAATGGGGCCACAAGACATTTCCTGGATACCAACAGTGCTCTATAACCTGATCTGTGTGGTAATTACGTGGGTGGGTTGACTTCGTGAAGATCCACCGAGCTGTGATATGGGCACTTCTGTATGCCGTATTTCGTTAAGAAGGATAACTTAAAAACAAAACAAAGGCAAATGCTTCGCTACCTAGATTGCCTACGGTATAAAATGTGGGCTCATTTACAGATCTGCCCCCTCCCCACCCACGGACCCAGCCTTCCAGGATAACCTGAGGAGCACAAAATGAGCTGCCTTCAAGCAAGAATTCAGCTGCAATCAGCTGAAGCCTCTAGATCTAATTTTACAGGAGAAAAACAAGGGGCAGAGGAACATGTTAAATGGCACTACGGGGATACAGTCAGAGAAATCTAGCACGTGTAAAACTCTACAGGACCAATGATTGAGTTTCTTCAACAAATAAATTGCAAAGAAAAAAAGGAGAGGGGACCCTGTAGATTACAGAAGATTAGAGACATAACTAAATGAAATGTGTGGGTCTTGTTTGGATCCTGATTCAGACAAACTGCAAAACAGTAACATTTATGAGACAACTTTTTGGAAATTTGAATGCTGATGGATTTATGGTCAATTTTATATGGAAAACGGGTATTTTTGTTACGTTTTTTGAAAGAACCCTTACATTTTACATACATATTGAAATATTTACAGGTGAAATGATATAGTATCTAGGATCTGACTTTAAATCATCAGGTGAGAGAATGGAAGAGGCTATAGAAAACAAGACTGATTATGAGTTAAGAATTATGAAAGCCAAATGACGGTTACATGAAGGTTCATTATAGTAGTCTCTTTTGTATTTGAAAATTTTTCCGTGATAAAAAGTAAAAAAATAAAGTAAATAAATATAGAGCATGAGACTTCCTTGGGTGTGGGTCCCCTGGGTTCCATACTGGCTCCTGGGATCCTTCCCGGGATCCACTGGTCTGTATGCCTTTGTAGGGCTCCCTGGGGCAGGGACCATGTCTCTTGTGAAGGGTTCATGTCCAAGCATCATGAAAACCAACCAACCAAGCAACCCACCAACCCACCCATCCCCAGAGGTAAAACAGAAAAAGGACAAGAGGATAAAGGAGGAGTCCTGAAGGTGATGTCTGTCCTGGCAGCAGGAATGCCTTCCTTGTGCCAGTGCCTAAGCAGTACGTGGCTATGGAGTCAGGCATCCTGGCTTTAAGTATTTGCCTCCACTGCCTGCCAACTGTGTGACCTTGGGCAAGTTAGTTAACTTCTTGGTTTCCTCACCTAAAATCACAGGTTTTAGAGTATCAATCTCTTAAGGTTCTTGTGAGGATTATGTGTTAATGCCTGGTACAGAGTAAGTGGTAAATAAATGTTAGCTGATGTTGTTGTTGTTGATCTCGTTGGTGTTATTGTTGTTGCTGTTATTACCAGTGTTACAACTACTACTATTATTACTCCTGCCCGAGCTTCCCAATAAGCTGTGGCCAAGTGCACGCAGAGGTAAAGAGCAGTGCCGAGGAGATGCAGGATGGGGTCTCTGTCTTGTAAGGCTCAGGCTGGAAGGGCTCACTCCACTGTCCTAACCATCTGCAGCACACCAACCAACAGAAAGGCAGCAACTGCGCTGAGGAACTTCTATTTTTATCCCCAGCCTTAGCGGACTGCGCTGAAGGGTGGGGAGCAGAGGATTTCTCCACACGGCAAGCCCCCTAGGACCTGCTCCGAGAGAAAGGCCTCCCTGGGTGTGTGGACTCGAGCAGCCCTCAGTGGGAACTGGGCTTCTTGGGCTGGGACAGGTGGCCAGGCACTAACCTGTGCTGGACGCGGTTTCAGAAGGCTGAAAGACAGCAGTGGAGGAGGACGGTGGGGATGCTGTGGAAGAGCTGGCTGACTCCTTCCCTTCTAGCTCGGCCACGGGCAGCAGCAGGTTCTGGGCCAGGTGGGTGGGGCTGGCGGGGATGCCGTTCTCCAGCAGGAACTCATCCAGGTCCATGTACTCCAGGTGGAAAGACTCGCCATCGTACGGAATGGTCTTGTCCCAGATGGGCGGCATGAGGGAGGCTGAGACGGCCATGGTGCTGGCTGCTGCAGCCTCATCTTCCTCCAGCTTTTCCTTCCCTTTTTCTTTATCTGCAGACACAGAATCTGTGATGAGACACCACACAAGAGGGTAACTCAATCCCAGGAGGCAAGCAGTGGGCCTCCCTGGGCTGACTCATCTCTCTCAGAGCCCTGATCCATCCCATCAATTTCAAGAGCCCCCTCTGCCTTCTAGTTATAACCTGTTGTTTGACCCAGGCCCACTGGCCTCCTTTAGAGATGGCTGCATGACCTCATCCATGCTTGGGCTTGCCAGAATGTTCACAAGTTCCAGGGCCTGATGTGGCCCCAGGTTTAATTCAGAATAGGCTGTGGGACTGGCATCTGCAGGGGACAGGTTTCAGGGAAAAAAATGGAGTTTCTGGTATCTTAGTGATATTTTAGGAAAGGATATTTTAGGATTCTTCAGGCCAAGAACTTTTGTGTTCTCCTGTCCTGTCCCCTCCAGCTATTCTTCTCCACAGCAACCCAGAATAGGGCTTGAATCCCAGCTCTGCCACCCACTTGCTATGATGTGTGATTTTAGCCATGTTACTGAACCTCTCCTGGCCTCAGTGGACTCCACTGTAAGGATAAAGCAGACTCTTTGGTGAAGACTAGAGGTAACTTTTTTTTTTTAAGGTTTTGGTTTTTAAGTAGTCTCTCCACCTAATGTAGGGCTTGAACTTACAACCCCAAGATCAAGAGTTGCATGCTCCATCGACTGAGACAGCCAGGCGCCCCTAGAGATATGTGTCCTGTAGGGCTCCCGGCACACAGCAGGCATCTGCTGTTACTGTGAGCTCATTGAGGGCAAGAACTATGTCTGACTCGTTTCTAGACCTCAAGGGCCACTACAGGAGCAAGCGGAGGGAAAATGAGCATACTGAATGAAAAATGCTGGGTTTGCGAACTGCCTGCCTCCCTTTAGGTTTATTGGATAGAGAGAGCCTGGAGCTGTCTTTTCAGGACCTTTTTCAGAGCAACCGTTTCAAGAGACCTCTATCCCTGAATAAGCAGAGAAGACTGAAGGCAGGTTTTCTGGGAAGAAGGAGAGGCTGGAGCTGAAGAAGAAAAGCTTGTTTCCATTCAAAACAAAGCTAATCAATTAGTGGAGACCGGATCCCACCCAACTGTCTCAGCCCAAAAGTTATGCACGTAGATATCCAAGAAAGGGCAAATTAAGAAAAAAAGATGAAAGAAATGTGACAAGGTTAGAAGGAAATCAAAGTGACAGGGAGGCTAATCAGGGAAGTAGGAGATAAAATCATGACAAGTTCATAATGGGCTTTCAAATTGAGGGAGACAACTTTGAACTCTGGATTCTGAAGTGAAAAAGAGAAATCAAACATGATTATGTTGGAAATAAAGCAGTCATGCATGGACTCCTAGGCCACAGTCAGTCAAAAAGCAGCCTGTTGGTCCAATAAAAATGGACACACCCAGTGTGTTAAAAAGGTGGAGGTTTTAACAAACCGAATTTGGTCATGGCTTCTAACTTGAATTGTTGCAACTGCCTTCTGTACCAAGCTTTGGTTTAAAACCAAATGGGAAGTAAGAAAGCCAAGCTTTGGTGGGCTGGGTGGGCCAGATGGCCTCCCTGTTCTCCTCCTCTGAAATCCTGACTCTACATTCTGTTCAGAAGTAACTGTGACCAGTGCTGGGGGGGATCATGGGGATCAAAGGAGGTAGGAAAAGGAAAGAGGTAGAAAAACAGCTATACTGAAGGACAAGTAACAATAAATTCGAGGTTTTACCTGGCCTAAGCAATTAAGAATAGATACCTTTTTCAGGTTTTACTTTTTAAGTTTATTTATTTTTAAATTTATTGTTAAGTAAGCTCTGTGCCCAACGTGAGGCTTGAACTCAGGACCCCACTATCAAGAGTTGCATGCTCCACTGACTGAGCCAGCCAGGAGCCCCAAGAATATTTTTAATCAGTGTTTTTATAAGATGGACTTTTAATTATAAGAGATGATAAAGAACTAGGCCCATCACTCAGGACACAGGGATTGACATCACTGATTGCCAGTGATACAGTAAAAAGCACCAGGCCAGACTGCGAGCTGTAAGGCCTAGCTAGGTGACCTTGAGGAAGCATCCTCACTTCTGAGCCTCAGCTTTCCTCATCTGGGAAGTGGGGATAATACCTTATAGGACTAGTATGGAAGACTAAGTAAGATTATGTCAAAGTGCTTTGTAAGCACTATACAAATGTAAGGCAGAATTATTGTTATGGATGATTGTTACTTGGCAATCTTGAATAAGAACCTGAGAGATGTGTACACCTGTTCCAGCAGCCTGTCTCATCCTCACATCCGGGATAATGCAGTGCCTTCAAAACAAAGAAAAGGGTCTGTGCATATGAGGTTCCAAAGCAGGAGGGGGGAGCCTGGCCTTACCTGATGTGCTGAATCTATTTATAACCCAACAATGACAGCCATAGAGATGGGAGCCTCAGAACACACCCAGAAAAACAAGAGAAATGGCATTTTTAAGAAGAAAATAAACTCAAAACAGGTCATTCACAGAGGGCTTATTTTCCTTCCCAAATCCTTGAACTACACTGATGGTTCTTAGAAATGCAAAGATCTCCGACAGAAAGCAGACCTCAGTGCCCCTAAAACCCCACAATAGGTGGCACTCCTTCTGTGCCTTGAACCTCATGTTCTCAGGCCAAAAAACAGGGCCAAACCTGCTTTCCACACAGGCCCCAGGGACCTTTGTGGCCTAGGAAACCAGAAGAAGCCCAGCCCTGCTATAGTGGCCCCGAAGTCTAGACTCAGCCCCAAACAACCAGGTGAAGGGCCACAGTGGCCTCATTCTGACCCTCGTCCCTCTACCTGCCTCCTGCCTGGCCCCATTCTCCCCCTGGGAGAGCGCCTCGCATCCCCTCTCCTGACACCCCTCCCCCACCTCAGCAGCAGAAAATCTCCCGTGTGTACCTAGTAGCCGGGGATAGGCACACGCAGGGACGAAGTAAGGTCCTGCTCCCAGGATCGGGGAAGTCCATAGACAAAGACAATTGGCGCTTCTCAAACTTTAGTGGACTTTGGAATCACAGAGGTGGGGTGCTCCTTCAAATGCAGATTCCTGTCCCAACAGCCACAGATTGGGTGGGCGATGGGTGGGGCCCCGGAACCAGCATTGTAAACTAGCATCCCAACTGATTCTGGTGCAGACATCCTCAGGGACGCCCTGGAGCGTCCTTTATTAAGTGGCTGCTACGACCCCCATCAGCCTTCTCAGTAACCCTTCCACGTCGCGCGCCGTGAAGCTGCCCGAATGAACCTCCTCACCGTGACCCCCACCCCACCCTCTCCCTCCTGCCCCTTCCCCGCCAACCCCCATCTGCCCTAGCCTCTCTCGACTCACCCCGACCTTCTCTTCCCAACCCCCTTGCCTCGCCCTGCAGGCCCCTCCGCAGGACAGCTAGGACCTGACCTCCGACCTCCCGGTCCCGCCCTCACAGGGCCCCGCCCCTGCGGAAACCCCGCCCCCAGGCGCGCGCGGACCCCCTCCCCTCACCGAGGCGCGCCTCTCGCGGGGGGTTCTCCATCAGCTTCTTCAGGACCAGTGGGAAGGAGCCCGGCAGGCCCCTTTCTCCAGTGGTGCGCCCCGGTCCCGGGCCCGGCCCCGCCTGCGGCTCCACAGGCGGCTTCTTTCCACCGCCCGCGTCCGACATCGTGCCCCGCGCTCTGCTCGCGCGCCTCGCCTCCCCCGCCCGCCCCCCGAGATGGGCCGGAGCCGTGCGACCCGCCGCAGCTGCCGACACGGGCAGCTACTGCGCAGGCGCCCAGCGGCACCCCCACCTCCCTCCATCCCTACCCCGCCTGCAGACTGGCTCTGGTACATTAATTATTCATGAGGCCAGGCCAGCATCCCCGGATCGCAGCTTTGGATTGGTCCACCCTGTGAGGAGGGCAGGCGCAGCCTTCTGGGCCGTGATTGGTTAGGCCGCCGGGGTAAGCGAGGCACGTGTGGGGCCAGGTGAGGAGTAACGCCGGAGGCCCCGCCCCGTCCGCCCGTGTCACCTGATTGGCGCCTGCCGGAGTCGGTGTCACGGGCCCTCTTCCGCCGCAGCCCCTTACCCTCTACCAGTGGTTTCACCATCGCCTCCCTCTTCATAACCCCCGCTCTCCTCCCAGACCACCGTAACCGTTTCCCCTTCACTCTCATCGCAATCTCGCCACCTTCCCGACGCGCCACTGAAGAGAGGCTGGGCTGGGAGTGGCCAGGCCGGCCGAGGGAGCCTATCAACTCGCCCGCTCGGGCCGCGCGGCCGTCCCCCCGCGGGTCACGTGGAGCCGCAGCCCTAGCCTAGTGGGGGGAGGGGAAAGAAGAGGAAGGCACCGAGCAGCCAATGGAGGGCGGGGGCGGGGTCCGGGGCGTTGCACGAGGCGCAGCACGTGCGGGGCTGCGGCCCGGAGGGGAGGGCCGGGCCTTTTTGTTCCGGGGACTCTGCCCAGGGTCGTGGGATAAGAACGCAAAACCAGCGCGGTGGCACCGCTCCTCCCCCGCGACCCAGAGGTTGGCTGAGGGCAGGGCCGCAGACGGCGACCTGCCCTGCCCGTACGGTTGGCCAGAGCTAGCTTGGCCGCTGCTGGGGAGGTTGGGGCGGGGGAGGTGTCAGGTTCCCCGCTGATCCGGGTTTCTGGTGCGGGTGTGGCGGCCAGATAAACACTAGCGTGGAGGGAGCATTCTTGAGGCCCGCGGGTGGAGAGAAAGGGCCGGCCCCGAGCCGAGCCGGGGCCCGGGTACACGCTTCCGCCCTCCCACTTACTAGCTTATGACCTTGGGAAAGTCTCGTGGCTTCACTCAGAGCCTGTTTCCTCATCCATACAATTCAGGGGTTGGGCTAATCTGTAAAATCCTGTACAGCTCTGAAATTCTGTTCCTCTGCAGGACCTTTCCTTCCTTTTCCTGGGGAAAAGCGAAGCAAAACAATATTCTTTTGCACAGGGTACCGATTACACGCTTTGTGGGAGAACCTCCTTTTTTTTCCCCCTTAAAAAGACACAAAAACTCCCCGGGACTTCTTCCGGAAACACGTACAAATGTAATATGTGAGAGGGTCCACAAAGTGTGGAGACGGTAGAGGAAGCTGCTCCTACACAGCGCCCAGGAACTTTGTATCTCATGAAAGCATAAATGATGCTCTGCTTTGCACCCAAACAGTACTACACTCTCCGTGTCTAAACTCCCAGAGCCGGGTAGGAGTGGGTGGGGAGGGGGCGCTTTGGCCCGTCTATCCCGTTTCTCACCAGTGAGCCTGGGCCTTCCAGTAGTCAGGCTGGGGGATGGCGGCTTGCAGTCCTTGGGGCTGGGTGTAGGTGCAACACTCAGCTAGCTGAAAGCTGTCAAGCTGATGCAATCAGAATTTTGCTGGGAGTTGAGGAGGAAAGAAGTTGGGCCCCTGAGCAGGCCTGGAAAGCAGGAGGTTTGAAGGGCCTCTGGGGGATGGTTGGGACAGGGTGATGGAATTTGACTCCAAATTCAAGTTCTGACTGCCATGCTCATTAGAGTTCGGTCACTTTCTGGCTCATACCTCCAGCCAATGGCTTCACCTCGCCAGGCCTCCTTTCCTAATATATCAAATGGAGATAGGACAGGATCTACGTTGTGGGGTTTCCATAAGCCAATGCACTAGCACAACTGTAACCCTGCAACAAATGGTATTTTTCGTAATTTTACTAAAACTCTTGGGTACATCTCTACTGCTTGATGTATGCCCATGTGATTCTCTGTTTAGTAGAAATACCAAAATTGTGCACAGAAAACCTGTTGTGTTGCAGACTTGTTCGTGAGAGTTCTGAGTGTGGCCGAGCAACGGAATCTTTAGGGGGCACCCAGCTGGCTCAGTTGGTGGAGCGTGGGACTCTTAATGTCAGGATTGTAAACTCCAGGTTGGGTGTATAGATTAGTTACAAATAAAATCCTTAAAAATAAGGATATCTTTAGGAGAAACTGACCTAGAGGTTTTTAGAAACACATTTCAAAGGGTAGCCCAAGGAAATAGACATGATTTTTTTTTCTTTTTAATGGCTACTTTGGGGCGCCTGGGTGGCTCAGTCGTTTAAGCAGCCGACTTCGGCCCAGGTCAGGATCTCACGATTCGGGAGTTTGAACCCCGCATTGGGCTCTCTGCTGTCAGCACAGAACCCGCTTCGGAGCCTCTGTCTCCCTCTCTCTCTGCCCTTCCCCTGCTTGCGCGCGCTCTCTCTCTCTCAAAAATAAATAAACAGTAAAAAAAAAAAAAAAAAAATGGCTAGATTGACCATGGAGAGACTTGCTGCTTTAGAGTTAAATGTATATTTTCATGGCTAATATGACATCACTGAAGGGGAAAAAAATGTTTGGATTTGTGATCATTTAACAGTGGAAAGTTTTAACATTTGCTTATAACAAGGGTGGGGTGTAGTAAGAAGGAGTAAAGATTTAGATATCTTTGTAAGCTACAGTTATCCAGAGGGCATAATGCCAACTCCACTTACCACCCAGCCTGGAGCGACCAACCTAACAGGCCAACGACACTGGTGAGCGAGACAAGCAGGTTAGGGCTTTACAACTCAGTTTTGATTCCATTCTCTTTTCGTGTCCTGGCACTCCCTAGAAAGGGTTTTTTTTTTTCCTCCTGGATAACTGCAGGCTAAATGGTGTGTCACAAACACTGTGGGAACACTACAAACGTGTTCTCTCTCGTGCTTGCTTGTAAACTAGGAGGTTAGCTACATTGTGGACCGGCAGCTTCAACAGCACCTCCCTGGAGGTGGGGCGGGAGCCATTCCATTGGGGCTTCCCTTCTCCAGCTGGCCGGTAGCCCCCCGTCTACCCCCGTCTCCTATCAGTAAAGTGGGAACAACATCGTGGCCTCACCCCTGCTCCTAGAGGAGGGATAGGTGTTGTGAGGAGTAATTAGCTGATTTCCACAGTGTCTGGGAGCCCTACGAAGAAGAAAATCTCCATAAAAAGAACATGTCATCACATGGCTAAGACTCTAAAGGTATGAAGCGGTACCTCAGTGTTCTTTAGTGACAGGGTTGGAATTCAGTGACGTCTCGAGGGAAGCGTGGTCCGGGGGGCGGCAGTGAATTTGTGGGCTTGAAGGCAGGCCTGGTTGGGTCTCCCCTCAGCCCGCTGACTAGCCACCTGGCCTTGGGCAAGTGGCTTCTCCTGCCTAAGTCTCGGTGATTTTTTCTCTTGGAAACAGATGGGTTTGCTTACGTCACAGAGCGGTTATGAGGATAATGTGTGACAAGCGCTCTCAGGTGCCCACCTGAACAGTGTATGGCATGGAGTGGGTGGGCCTCCACCCTTCCCCTTCATTCAGGTGCTGTTGGGTCAGGAGCAGAATTATTTTGGGGAGGCTGGGTTCTAGAGTCAAACTACAGCAGAGACACGGATGTGAAATGACCGTTTTCCATAGCGAGGCTGGCTTTAAATTCTCCCTAGTGTTCCGGAAACCTGCTAACCAACCCCAGTTCAAAACTTAACTGAGCATATACAGGACAAGTACCTTTCATTAAGCCATTGTGTAGACTTGGAGTATTATTATTTAAGCTTGAAGTTCAGAGGAGCTAGAACTCCAGCAAGGGAGCCTTTGGCCAGATACCCCACGATGATCTATTTGGCCACATGCTCAGCATCTGGTAGGACAGACCTCATCTTCTGGCCTACTGAGATGTGACGTGAGCGTGGTGCGTGTGCGAGCAGGACAATGAGAAGGCTTCCCCAGAGCTCCAACAAAGCCCGGTTATCTGTGTGCTTTGCCAACACCCAACGCAGGGGGGCACAAAACTTGGTTCAAGGTAGTAGATAAATAGCTGTTGGCTGGCTTTGTTGGCAGTGCTGCTGGTAGGAAGGTTAACAAAATCTTTCAGAGCCAAGTCATATACATTTGGAATGTTATTAACGTTAAGGAACAGTCGTCGTGTTGATTCACAGTGGAACCTGGAATAACAAACAGGAGCCATCCTTGTGGCAAATCCCCCAGCGCAAGCCTGGCCAACGACCCACATACCTGTGGCTGCATAGTTCTGGGCTGTGGTGTGTACCTTGGTCTCAGCGTGTTCTAGGGGAGAAGTGGTGGGTGGAGGCTCTTCACTAACTCTTGCCCATCTCTTCAATGCGAGTTTCCTGTTTGGCTTGCATCTTGTCCACTCCCAGGGTTCGGATTACAGATGGAGAGCTGCCCTGAGAGGGCCATTTCCAGACAAGCCATCACCTCCATCCAGCCTGTGCCACGTCTCAACAGCCACCGCCCGACAGCCACGGTGTCTCCAGTGAAAGCTGTGTTGACGGCACAGTGGTAGGGTGTGGGCTCTAGAACCAGACCATCTGGGTCCGGTTCCTGCTTTGACTACTTCTTGTGTGACCTTAGGCAAATTACTTAGCCTCTCTGTGCCTGAATGTCAAAAGGAGACAATGCAGGCATGCTGCGGAGAACAGCACTTGGCACTGAGCAAGCGCTCCATTGAAGTTAACTCAGCGTAATCACATTTCGGGTTGTTCTGGGAATACCTCATTCGTCCCCACTTGCCACTTCCCCAAGAAAAGTGGGGGTGGGCGGCGACCTTCAGGCAGGGCGGTAACAGCTTCACTCTCCTTTATGATTTTCAGGGCCCTGCAGGCTCTGCCCCCTGCGGGTCTCTCCAACCTAACCTCTTCCTTCTCTCCCCCATGCTCACCTTCGGCCACCATGGTGGCCTTTTACGCCCCAGACACGTGTCTTTCCTCCCCTAGGAAAGGGCTTTTGCAGGTGCTGTTCTCTCAGCCTGAAAGTTCTTGGGGTTGCTCACTCTTCCTCACTCTCCAGGCCTCAGCTCCAGTGTCACCCCCTTCCCTCGGGGAGGCTGGCCGCGACCCTCCCCTGCTGGCTGATGGTCTGCCTCTCCCCACTGGAATGCAAACGCAGGCGAGGGGGCAGTGTCTGCCTCATTGGCCCCTGTGCCACAAGCTAGCAAACGCTCAATAAGCAGTCAAGACATCTGATTGGATGATTGAAGAGACCCTGGGGAATCCCGTGGGAGGGGAGGAGCCTGGGAGCAGGCAGAGCTGGGTTGGGACTCCTGACAAGCATGCGGCCTTCCCTCTCCTGAGCGTTCCTCGTTGTGGAATGGACAATCATACCCCCTTGCAAAGCCACTTCACGCACGGGGATGTAAAAGCTCACACTCGGGAAACAGCGCTTTTAAAATCAGGATTCATTCCCTTGGCAACCTAGCCTTGGGCCAAGCTCATAAAGATGCAGAGCCACCTGGAAGGGGCACTCCTGGACACTAACTGATAGTTTCTGGAACCGGATGAGGATGAGTTTATCACATTCCTCTGCCCGGTGATGGTGGGGAACATACAGAAAAGAAGGCTCTGGGTCCCTGTGGTAGGAGGGAAGAAGAGAGGCTGGCCCACACACCGGGGGCCGGGGGGTAGCCGATCCCTCTGAGTGCACTTCCTCATTTAAAAGCGGCAGTGAAGATTAAAGGAGGTAACAAGCCCAGTGCAGAGAAGACCAGCTCCCCTCCTTTTCCCTGAAAGCAAACTTCCCGATTTCCCAGTTTTTCTCTGGTTCCGCCAGGCTGGGAGTGGAGGCAACCACATGGACTTTTACTGAGGCCAAACTCAGGACAGCCCAGGCTGCATTGAGCCTACCTCTTGGGCCGCTTAACTCAGTCCTCCAAGGGGAGGACGCCCAGGCCCTTCCTGTGCACCCCTGCCTTTGCCCTAGCAAGTCCCCCTAGGATCCAGCCTATTGTTCAGCCCTTTCTCTGGCCAGCACAGCTGGCACCGTTAGGTGCAGACGATGGCACCATGCCCTGGGAGCCTCAGCTCGTGTTTCCAAGGAAACAGCCGTGTGTGTGTGTGTGTGTGTGTGCTCCCACAAACTTACAACATCCAGTTCTTTCAAGGAGAATATCCATGGGAAGGAGGGCGGAAAGCAGGGAATGAGGGTCAGATTACAAATGTGATGTTGGTGGAAGGAGCAGACTACCAGGCTCAGCTGCTCTTTGTCTTTCGCAGAGAAAACTGTGGCAAAGGCTTCCACATAGGACAACTCCTCTAATCCTGGCAACATACCTGGGAAGCAGGTGTTCTTTTTGCCCTTTTACAGACTGGGGGGGAGGGGGGGAAGGGGGGACATGTCCAGGCTCCCCTGCTGGGTGGCCCACAAGTAATTCTAGTCAAGGGGTGCCTGGGTGGCTCCGTCAGTTGAGCGGCCGACTTCCCCTCAGGTCATGGTCTCACAGTTCACGAGTTCAAGCCCTGAGTCAGGCTCGGTGCTGACCACTCGGAGCCTGGAACCTGCTTCAGATTCTGCGTCTCTCTCTTTCTGCCCCTCCCCTGCTCATGCTCTCTCTCTCTCTCTCAAAAATAAATAAACATTAAAAAACAATTCTAGTCAAAAGCTCCCTGAGGCAGATACCCTGTCTGCCCGGCTCAAAGCGAGGGACTTGTTCGACCTTGGGTGTGTTTTCATGCTACTTATCTCCCTGAAAAGGAGGCCCGAGGGACCAAAGGTGGTAGAAATATGGGGGGCCGGCCTCTGAGCGTAGCTGAGGCCCCGTGCGTTGAGGTAAGGATAGGGTGTAAAGACCCAAGTGTGGTTGAGGGAACCGGGGTCTTTCCAGAAGCTGGAGAAGAAAGTGAGAGATAGAGGAGCCTCAGGAGAAAGAGCAGGAGTGGAAGCAAGAATAATCCTTAGGGATCGGGGACCAGAGACAGAGAAGAGACTGAGTCAGGGCTTAGGGTACAGACCCCCTCTTTGGCTGGATATGGATTTGTCTGCCCTCAGGAAAGTCAGTCACCCTGGCGGCCAGAGTGAGGGTCCACCAGGTGGCCACTAGAACCTGAAGCCATGGGAGTCTCCAGCCTGGTTAGCTGTGCTGGAGAAAGTCTGCTCGACCAGGGACAGGAAAGAGGTGAAGGTCAGCGCAGGCTGGGGTGGGAGGCCCAGGGCAGCAAGAGGGAGAGGGGCCCCGAGGTTGGGTGCTAGGGAGCATCTTTATACTAGAACACGGCTGCAGGGAGAAGAGGGTCTCCTGAGAGCACACCTGGGTTTTTTCACACCGTGCACGGCTTGCCTCTAAAATTCCCTCACGCTGGAGCAAGATATGCTCTGCATGTGACCTAAATGTGTGCCGAAGCGGTCACTGGGCTGGAGGAAGGGGGGGCGGTTTGTAAACAGGCCGCCGTCCCCCACGGAGAAACCACCCCTTTCACACCAAAGCAAAGGGTGAGCAATCCCGAGGACCGGCCGCGCTCTGGGGCGACTAGCCGACCCTTTTGTTCTCCCACTGAGCGCAGATGCCAGTGTCAGGGGACACAGGGGAAGAAAACTTATAAAGTACTCGCTGCATGACTGCTGGAGATTCTCATTCTGTGTGGCACGTGTATTCTTTTCACCAAGGAATATTGGTTTTCAGGTAGGTACGTTCATTTTTATCAAAGATGAGGAGAGGGACATGATAGGAGGTGGCATGAGAATCTGGTCCATGACCCTTGGACCAACGCAGCCGTACCAGCCAAACTGATTTTCAGCCAGAACTCGCCAGTTCTTGGAAAAGCTCGGCCTGAGAACTTGGGCAAGCCCCCTCAGTGCCAGACCCCGATTTTGCCCATCCACAGAAAGCAATGGGGACTTTCCAGCGTTAGCTCTAGGGACCAGCTGGAAGCCAGCGGCCAGCAGCTGCTGTCATATTTCTAAAGCCTTGTCATCCTGGTCCTGAGTTGCCCCGAGAACCCTTCCCTGCCCAGCTGACAGCTGTCCCTGCAGGGCTGCTGGTCGCCCAGGTGCTCCCTGTGCGTGCACTGGGCCATCCGGGGACACCCTACCTTCCTTGGGTGCCTGGACCTACATCTAGCTTTTGCAAGGACTTCTAGCTTCATCCACCCACACGGCCCTTCAGAGATGTCAAGAAAAAGTCAGCTGCAGCTTTATCGCCCAGGCTGAGTTGAGGGTTTCCAGGGAAGATGGGCCTCTCCTGGTTAACAGCTGGGGGCCTGAGCCAACTCCTTCTATGATACCCACCTCTGGGGGTGGCCCCGACTGCCTCAGCGTTCAAAACCACCGGGGAGTGGTCTGAGGGGCCTGGGCCCAGAGCTCTGTGAGAGAGCCCACAGGGACCGTGCCCTGACCTCTGGGAGCCACCTTCCCCGCCTTGGGCAGCGTCTCCTCACTCCCCAGTGGGGTGAGAAAGAGGGCAGGGGCTGTGGCTTCTGTCTTCAGGCTCCAGAGTTTGGGAATAGCTAAGAGTCCTTTGTAAGGAAGTCCTGTGGGGACAACCAGGGCTCTGGTGGTGAGACAGATCTGGCGCCAGCACAGCAGGATGAGGGAGAGCCTAAGAAAGGTCCCCTGAGGGGACACCCGGGGCTCCTAAGTCAGACACCGGCAGCAGAGGACTGCTGGGCTCCTTTAAAGGCACATGTGGATTTTGAGCACCGAGGACCTGGGTGTGAGCCCCGGACACCTTAGAAGAGATTTGGAGAGAGATGTATCAGGAGGGCGCACTCCGAGCACCCTGGCCCCCAAATCTAGCCGTGGGCTTCGGTGTCTCAGGCAGAACTCAGGAGACACCTGGCGCTGGCTGCTGGCGCTGCCCCTCGGTCCACGCCCTCTCTGCTGGCTCCCTGGCCCCGTGTTTGCCTGTGTATCCTAGGAACCGGGGCTGCGAGCCTGTGGTCCTGTTACATAACGGCTTCCATCCCATCCAGGGGTTCAGCCCTCCAGCGAGCGGGAGCTGAAGCAGGCGAAAGGAGGAAAGCCTCTTCTCCAGACACGGGAGGCTGCCCACATCTACAGTCTCTGCCAGCCCGCTGCCATCCCAACGTGCGGAGGGAAGGAACCAGATAAGCAGTCAGCATTCAGTGCATTCTCTGGGCAGGGCGCTCCGGTCCTGCCCTCGTCCCACGTGAGCACAGCACCTGTCAGCGGCCACACACTGGCCGTGGCTTCCCAAAGCTAG
This sequence comes from Panthera tigris, assembly GCF_018350195.1. Taxonomy (NCBI): domain Eukaryota; kingdom Metazoa; phylum Chordata; class Mammalia; order Carnivora; family Felidae; genus Panthera; species Panthera tigris. The sequence goes on along the minus strand of NC_056666.1, from coordinate 133,348,680 downwards.
CAGGCCTCGGAGGCAGCCCCCGGGTTGCAGTGGCGCTCCCCCCCCACTGTGTCCCTCTCTGCACCCAGCCCTCCGCCTGCCCGGGAAGGGGCCAAGGGCAGACCCCCACCGAGGACCCTCCCTTGCCCGGAGACGCCTGTCCTGCCACTGGTGCCTGTGACTGCCCCCACCCCTCGGGCACATGGGCAGCCAGCCAACGCAGGCCACCTCTGTTCCTACCTGTCCTCTTCTCTGGCCAAGGCAGAGAGTGCTCCAGCAGGGACTTGAGGACCTCAGGCATGTCCATGGCAGGGGCCACTCCAATCCGGTCACAGCTCGACATGGCCCGGCAGGAGGTGCTTGCTCCGGGAGTTCAGAAGCAGCTAGAGAGACAGGAGCTGGCCCGGGAGCCGCAGGCTCTGGAGGCGGGCGGGGCGGGAGCCCGAGGCAGCCAATGGGCAGTAGGGGCCCCGGCCCACCCGTCCGCCCCCAGCTCGGCCACCCGCCAGCTCCGGCTGCAGCCAGGCCTTCCCTTCCCGCTGCCTGGCAGGGCGGGCCTGGCTCTGCGCCAGGCGCAGCACGTGGAGCCGCCGCGCCAATCCTCTGACAGAGAGCCCGGGCTGTTATCTAACTTTGCAAAGGGAAGTTCTCCCCCAGGCTGGGAGCCATAACCGGGGCCTGCCAGGTGAGAACAGGGAGATGGCTCCACGCCCACAGCAAGTGTGCCCTGCACACTCAGGCACGCTCGGCCGAGGGGCCCCGGGGGCCAAGTGCAGCAGAGGGCAGGGCCGGCCACGGAGATCAGTTTGGGCTGGAACCTGAGACCCTGGCACCCCGGGCAGCTCAGGACAGAGGACATACTCTGTGTTGGCACACACTAGCACGGGAAGGGGCATCACACGTTCACCTGCAAGCTCGTGAGCCCAGAGAGGTTTGTTGGCATGTTTTGAGGCAGGTATCTGTATGCTCCGCACACGTGTCCTGCAAGGCACACAGGTTTGCGTGCGGTGTGTGCGATTGCGGCTTTGTGCCGTCTGCAGAGCCTGAAGTCTGCGCTCCTAAAAGAAGTGAGAGAATCTGCAGCCTGGGATTCCTTTGGTCTTCCGGGGAGGGGAAAGAGGCAGGTGCCCAGCAGACAAGCCCTGGGAGGGCAGGCAGAGCAGGCACCACTGAAAGGGAGCAAGCTCTGCCAACCTGGTGGAGGCTGGTCTCGGGTGATGTCCTGCTGCCCAGCCCATCCTGGGGACTTGCGTGGCAACTGGCTGTTTGTTGTAGCCACCCCCCTCTCTGGCCCTCTCACCGGGACATTGGCCTCTGTGGTCCCCAGGCCACTTGAATGTGTGGTCAAAGCCAAGATTTTGTATGCCTCCCTCCATTGAAGACCCACATCAAACTCGGCCGGCGGGGTGGGGGTGGGGGTGGGGGGGATGGTGTCAGGCCGCACACGGACATGGGATCTTGAACAAGTTGCATGGCCCTTCTGGGTCTCGGTTCCAAAACTACTCAGTGTTGTGACCTCTAAGGTTCCTCTCAGCTCTGGTTCTATGTCTCTGACGATCCAAGTAGACGCAATAAGCATTTGGTTCCCTGCGCATAGATGATTTCTATGCAGTTCTTCACTGTTTTCCAAAAATATTTTGTACAGAAGCAAAAATACTCCAGGAATCCCCCTGGCCTCTCCAACAGCCCTCAGCCTGTCCTCTACTTACCCTCCCCTCCTCCCTAACAGCCTTCCCCAAACTATGCTCTTTCCCCAAATTAATTAAAAGTTAATTTCAAGTTTTGAAGACAAAGAACATTATATGGCTCGAAGCTCAACACTTTTGATAAAGGTATACTTTAGAAATACAATGTCAGGGGTGCCTGGGTGGCTCAGTCGGTTGGGCCCCTGGCTTCAGCTCAGGTCATGATCTCACAGTTCATGAGTTCGAGCCCTGCATCGGGCTCTCTACTGTCCGCTCAGAGCCTGCTTCTTTGGGTCCTCTGTCCCTGTCTCTCTCTGCCCCTCCCCCACTCCCAGTCTCTCTCAAAAATACATAAACATTATATGCACATATGTCATTTCTATCCCTGTCCTTCCTCCCCATTCCTCTACCTCATAACAAATTTAGTTTCCTATTTATCCTTCTAGTGCCCTGTGCTTCCGAGACCCTGGGCAGCGAGGGTGAGGTGGGCCTCGCATTCAGGTTGCCTCAGGTTGACCTGGGATTTGCAGGCTGGAGCGGACTGAACCGCTCCCTGGCCCAAGAACTCTCTCGTGTGCTAGACTGGCTTACCACAAAGGTGCGGTGGGTAGGTGCCCACGGAGCATGATTCCAGAGGCAACAGGAAACGCCCTGTGTCGCAAAAATACCCACCCGATAAGTGACATTCCGTCCTCGGACATTTGTCCCTATGAACTCTCTGCGGAACCCTTCCGATGTACAGATGTGCTAGGCATCTAAGACCATACGTGACTACTTGCTGCATACCTGGCACCAGCCAAGACTTTGTGAGAGATTCAAAGTTAAGTAAGAAACCCGGCCGGGCAGGTCCCCGCCCTTAGGGAATTTTCATGCCACTGCAAGTCAGTCCAGGTGGCACCCCTACTCCGGGGGGCCCAGTTGGCAGTGTCACCTGTGCTCTCACAGAGGCCACAGCAGCAGGTTGCTGGGTCAAGAGGCTGGAGAGGGTAGAGATGGGGAAAGGGGAGGCCGCATAGAAACCCGGAGACACTTGGAAGGGGCCGCATGGCAGGCGTGTTGGGATTGTCTGCATTTCTTGGGTTTCCTGGCTCAGAGGTCTGATGCCTACTAGAGATGGCCGCCCTGGGAGGGGGTATATGTGGATGCAGTTTCTGGCAAAGCCCTCAAGGGCTTTCTCTAGAGAGGTGCAGAGCCCCTTCACCATCTGCAGGTCCCTGACAGCCACCCCACCTGCCCAGGGCCTCCCTCAGAAGCAGCTTCCTCAGAGGCAGGGAGAAGCCTGCTGGGGCTCCGTGGTGGTGATGGTGGTGGTGCTCACTGTGACCCTTACTCACAGGAAGGAAGACCAGAAACAGACGTGTGTTCGTTCAATAACTGGGGGCTGCTCAAGTCAGCTCCGGTCCCTTGATGAATAAAGTGTCGGCCACTGATCATAATACCTAAGTTACATCAGGGCTTGGAGACACGCATGAAATACAATTGAGAGAAAAAGAAAGATGCGGGACAGTGAGTGAGCATTGACAACAATGGGACAGCCATCTTTTGAAGCCTCTATCCCAGTTTCACCTCCTCCAGGAAGCCCTCCCTCGATCTGGCACCTGCAATGCCTCCCACCGCAGTGCCTGTCAAACCATCCTGCCCTCTCCCATGTAGGTCTGTATCCCCTGGCGGACTTGGGTTCAAGGGAAGCCACATTTCTTCAGCAACCTTGCTCCCAGGATCTGAGAGTGGGTGCTCAGTGAATGTTTACCAACTTGAGCTGAAGGAGGCCCAGAAGAGAATTTAGGGGAATGTAGAGAATTTAAGAGTTTAGTCCACCAGGCACATTGAAGTCCTGCTTATCTTACGGTCTTTGATTTTCTGAACGCATGGGAGGTCTGGATGCAGGTTCATGATCTCTCCAGCTTGAGGATGGGTCTGGAGGTTTCCTTTGGGGGCCTGTACTTTGCCACGCCACTTTGGTTTTTCACGGTGCTACCAGGGGTGCTGAGAACCCCAGACCGTCAGCGCTGAAGGGACCTTTGCCAATCACCCAGTTCCCAGTGTTTCTTGTTTTACTGTCTCCTGAAGGTCCTTGGAACCTTTGCTGAATGTCTCTAAGATGTGGACACCAGATGTGCAGCGTTGTCGTGGGGAATAGACGTGCTGCATCCAGGGTCTGGTGCACAGGTGCTCAATCAAGCTGCTGGTTTCTCTTGCTCATCCGGTCATTTATCAAGCCCCTGAGCCCCTATGCACCTTTGGCCCCCTGTTCCTGGTGTCACTCCACACTGCGGTTGACAGCTATCTGGTGAGAGCTTGCTCTTGAACATATGCGGCCCCTCCCATCAGGGTCCCCCTCCATCCCTTGCAACACACACAACCCAAGAGATTTGAGAAAGTACCTCCCATCCCAGCAGATGTGGACTTCCCCGAATTGAGAATTCCCAATCTAATATACTCTCTCCTTTTAAAGATGAGAAATCTGGGTCTCGAGGAGTCCAGGCTGCAGTCAGAATCATATTCCAAAGCATGGCGCGCCTCCTCGCTATTCTGGAAAAACCACACCCAGAAAGGGCACAGAGCCGACCCTCTGGAATTCAGGACGGTGTCCTTGATAAAGGCAGGGAGGTGTGGATACCTCGGGACCCCCATGTGGAAGGCTGTGAGCAGGCAGGCTGCAGGAGAGCCAGTGAAGGGTGGCTGCTGGGGCCTCTTGTACACAGCACAGCTCGTCCTTGCCAGCCGAGGCGCTGCCTGAGCTGGGGTCAGCTGGGTGGCCCTGTTTACACAGGGACACAGACCTTCTGCCCCTCACCCCTCGGAATTTCTGCCTTTAGGCATGCCCAGCACCAGGCAGCTCTGCCCCATGTGGACAGAGCAGCCCAGGCCCCTGGGCACAAGCTCCAGGCAGGGAGGAACAGGAGTGACAGAGGTCGGGAACAGAGGTCAAAGTGCACACGTTTATTTTCTAGAACAAAGGCTAAAAGAATCAAGTTTCTTTCATTTTATTTTAAGAAGGACAAAAATTGTTATTAAAACATCTACATTATTATCAAGATACTAGACCTTATGAATATTTAATATTAAAGTGTGGTATTCTTAAATTTTTAATACACAGACATTTTAAAAGGACCATTAAATTGATTACTGCCCAGCTGAGAAATGCAGCGTCCCTCCTTCGCCCTACTCCAAAGGGATACTCACATTGGGGGCGCCTGCCCCCCGATCACTATGTTTAAAGTATTGTTCCTGCCTGCTGGCAGTAGGCACGGGCCCCTGATTCAACTCTCCAAGCCTCCCAGTCAGGGTCATGACTGAAATAATCTCCCTCATCCTTCAAAGTGTACTCCTGTCCCCAGGCCCCCCACCTCTGGCCCTCTTCCCAACCCTGTGGGGGATCCAGCTTTGGCCAGGCCAGGGAGCCCCAGATCCCAGGGGCCCCTGGATGGGTAACATGTTGAAGAAGAAAAATCTGGACACTAATCCTATTCTTCTGGGCAGGAGACAAACACCAATCATTTTCTTTCCTGGAGCACCACTGCTCTCTCCCGGCAAGGCTGGAGTGGTCTGGAAACCGGGCCCAGGCGAGGCCACTCCTGCCCTTGCTGAGAAATCACCTCCAACCCATGGCTCCAAGTCCCCGAATCTGAAAACTCCCTCTTAATTACACACCAGGATGGCTGCATTTTCTGGCCAAATTCTTTATCTTTAGCCCTCATTAGAAGTGATTCCTTGGATACCACACACATATATAATATTATATAGAGCGATATATTTAATACCTGTGTATATATGCATCACGGGGGCGACATATATACACACTAAAAACGAGGCTGGTGACGACAGACTGCAACACCACGGATCAGGGAAAACAAGTGTCATCGACATTCACAGCCACGGCCCCCACCTCGGGTGTGGTCTCTCCTCCCCTCCAGCCACGCCACCAGCACGACTCTGCTGGCCTGCTGGGGGAAGGGGGCAGGGAGAAGAAAGGATGCATGCCACGATTACTGGGAAAGGCTGGGCAGTGACAGCAGGAGGAACAAGGTTCTCTGCGTCTGGGGTGCCCATAATCACATCATTGCTCACTATCGATCCTTGCTTGAGGAGAAATGAGGGGGATTCCATTCTCTTTGTCTCACCCCCCACCCCTGACTCCAGCTGTGGTCCCCGGTTCCTTCCGGGGGGCCCCACTTCTTGTGCCAACAGTGTGGGGCGTTCTGGAATGTCTCAGGAACCAGGGGAGGCCGGGTCTGCCCACAGAGGGTGGGATGGAGAGGAGGGGGTGCACGCAGACAGGTCAGACGAGAGGCATGGGAAAGGGCTTGGTGGCTGGAGGTAGGGGCTGGGGGTCAGCTGAGGTCCCAGGCAGCTGGCAGGGCCGGGAATCAGGGAGGGCTGGGACAGACAGGCGTGACTGTATGTCTGGGTCTGGGGAGAAAGGGATGAGGGCCATGTTGGGTCCTCAAGAAAGAGGAGCTGTGTCCCATCCTAAAGTGACCCATGGTGCTCAGCGATCCTAGAGTGGCCCATGGCATTCATCTCCCTTCTCTCCACGTTCCCTGACCCCCACCCTTCCCCTTCTTCCCAGTGCATCATGCAGGAGCCGAGCCCATGGGTGCCCTGCCTGTTACCACCGCCCTGAGTTGGCGTGGGAAGCAACTTGCTGCTACACTCGCTACGACCATCCTCAGGAGGGGACCGTCCCTCTACAGGGTGCTGCCATGACCAATCCCCTGAGCCTCCCTTCTTCAGCCAACAAGTTCCACTGCCTGGAGCCCCCCGTGGCACACTGATTCAGAGACTGTCATATCCCTGCCAAGAGCCTGGAGGCTCCAGCAGACAACTGGCCCTGAGCCTTTTGACTAGTTTGCCTCTGGCTTTACCTTGTGCCGTGGGCGGGAGACCCTGAGCAGATCACCCCTCCCTTCCAGGCCTCAGTCTTCCTATCTGCAATAGGGGGGGCTTGAGCTGAGTCATCTCTGAGGACTCTTAGGACCTAAAGTCTACATTTGGTGCCTCACAAGGGAGGAGGGGAGGGCTGGGCTGGTGGCCGGACTGGAGAGGCTCTAGAGATCATCTAGCCCAGCCCCTCCCACTCTTCCAACCAAAGGGGAAACTGAGGCCCCAGAGGGCAAGCGACCAGTATTGTGTTCCCAGCTCCACCCTGGGGCTGCATTTTAAAGCTAATTGGGGCCGCCAGCCCTCTGTTGTGTACTGATCTGCCCCCAGGGAGGTGGGGATGAGGTGAGGGTGGGGCAGGGAAAAGGACCCTCCTGCTGCAGATTCAAGTGGGGACCCCAGGCTCCCCAGCCCTGAGCTTTGGGCCCCCTTTAGGAGCAGACAGAAGTTAAAGCTGTAGGCTGAAGCTGGAGGGGTCAGCCAGGCCCCTCCCTCCCCAACCAGGAGAGCGGGGGCTGGGGGTGTCTGCCCAGGGTGTTCCAGCAGGACGAGGACCCTGGGACCGCTTAGGGCTACAGCACACGCACCTGGGTATGCACACAGGTGGTGGGGGCAGAGAGGACGGAGGACGGACGGGGCCCCAGGGGGCCGGGGGCTGCCTGACGAGGGCGGCCCCCCGCCCCCAGCCCTGGCCTGCCCTGGCCCTCCTATCAGGACCTCTGTCCCCACCCCCGCCCCCTGACCCTAGGACTTCACCCGAGGCCCACAAATGGCCCTATTCCCCAGTGACAGCGGCAGCAACAGGGGCTTCTGGGGCGGCACCGGCGGTGTTCCCATCCTCTTGCAGCAGGAAGTTGTATTTGCCAAAGTCGTCGTCCCGCGGGCACAGAAGCATATCCTTGCGGGCCTTGGCCAGCTTCTGCTTCAGCACCTCACGCCGGTCCAGCCACTCGGTGAGCTCCTCCTGCCCGTGAGCGCAGCGGCACTTGTCCCCATCTGGGCAGGCCTTGCCCTTCTGGAGCCTGCGGGCAGGCAGCAGGAGGCTCACTGCCCAAGCCCGAGCCCTGTCCACCACGGGCTGTGGACCTCGGGCCGGCGGCTCAACCTCCCCTCGCAAGACAAGCCTTCCCCTGGGCAGCCTCGGTCCTGGTGAAAGCTGGCACGTCCTAGCCTCCTCGAGGATCTGCCTCAGGGCTGCAGGCAGGGGTCTGGCAGTTCTGAGCCCACCCCGCTCCTGCTCCCCCTGCTCCTCACATCCAGGAGCAGCTGTTTCAGGACACCACCCTCTGCGCGCTGTCTCCAGACCCCAGGCTCATCTCAGGCCCACCCTGCAGCCTGCCAGGCTCCTTCAGGCCCGCCATGCCCGCCCCACGGGTCCCGCCCTCCCCGGAGCACCTGTCGCAGAGCCGGAACTCGCCCATGGGGAAGCGGTAGGCCCAGCCACTGGCGTCGCTGTCGGACGTGAAGACCTTCTCCTTGTGCTTCTCAGACTGGATGTGCTGCTGCCACTGCTTCTTGCTGTTGCTGTTTTTGCCGCAGAGCCAGCAGTGGTAGCCCATCTGGGGGCACAACCGCCGTGGGTGCCCGTTCCTCGCACCTCCGCCTGGACCGCTCTCCCACCCCACGCCCTCCCAGGTCCGGCTCAGACCCGGGCCCGCGCACGCGTGAGGGGGTTACCATGATGTCGGCGTAGTCTGTGGGCATCTGGATCTGCTTCTCCCCTTCCCGAGAACTGATTGGGGTCCCTTCCCCTGGTTTCCCTGGGTTGTGTTTCTTTAGCCACATGTCATAGGTCTGTTGCATGTCCAGGACTGGTGGGCAATGGAGGCCAGAGTGCTTGGTGAGAGGGGATTCTTCATCCGTTCTGCCCCACGACACCCCCTGGACTTGGGAGCTGGGGGCATCCCAGGCCTTGCGGTTGGGCGGGCACGGTCGGGGGCGGGGGGCAGGAGGAGGGCCTGGGTGGTGGCAAAGGGAGAGACAGCAGGTACTCTTGGGCCGACTGATGACTCGGGGTGTCTGGCAGTGAGGGGACACTGGGCCAGGCCCCCACCCTGCCCAGTCTTCCCACTCACTCTTGTTCTCCTTCATGAATGTCCACATGTCCCTCTCCTCCGGGCTGTGTGCGAAGGAGCAGTTCCCCACGTACTGGCACTTGCGGCCGTTCTGCGCGTGGATGCAGAGCTGCCGGGTGGGCGCGGGGAGAGCCTGCTGAGCTCCCCTGGATTGTGTTACAGCCCCAGCCGGCAGGCAAGCCCTCGGAAGGCCCCTCAGCCCCCACGTCTGAGTTCCCACCACCACCCTGCACCCCACTCCTGGCGCTCACATCGTATTGCTGTGGGAAGTTGCGAATGGATGGCAGCGGCCTCACCGACACCCATTTCCTCTTGGCCTTTGACATCACCAGAAGGACCCGCCGCTCCTTGGTCCAGCTGTAGGGCAGAGCAGGGTGGGGGGGGGGGGGAGATGGTTGGGAGAGCTCAGGGCAGAGCCTCGGGCTGTGTGAACTCCACAGAGAGCCCCGGCCTCCTAACTCCCGACTCACGGCGCTTGGGTGGGCTCTCCACCCCCCACCCCGGCCCCCGAGTGGCGCCTGGCTCACCAGTGCCGGGCCTTGGCACTGCAGTACTTGAGGTCTTTGTCAGGCTCCACCACTTGCCCATTCCTCCAGCACTGGCCACACACAAACTTCATCTGCAGGTCGAAGGTGCTGGGCCCGTGTGTCCGAGGGGCACCCTGTTGGGGAAAGGGGCTGGTGAATCCACAGGTACCAGGGCTGAGGCCTGGGGTCTGTCACGCAGGTGGCCTCCAACCACGTTAGAGCCACCTAGAGCCTTAGAATGAGCCAGTCCACTGCCAGAGGGAAGTTACCTCCCCACCCCAGGGCTCATGGCCTCTCAGTGTGGGAGCCAGGCCTGGGACAGGGCTCCAGATTCCTGACTCAATACTCTCTGCCTTATCCAGCTAGTCCCCGTGGGTCTGCTCTTTGCAGCTGCTGGCATTTCCCTGAGCGTGGCATGCTTTTGCACATGCTGTTCCCTCTGCCTGGAATGCCCTTCCTTTTTGCTTCAGGCTTATTCTGGAAACTTTCAAACCTCAGCTCAACCACCACACCTTCCCCGGGGCTCTGCTAAGTGGCAGCTGCCCATCCTAGGGGCTCCCACAGAACCCGAACTACCTCATGTTGATCAACTTATCTAGTTACAAGGGCCGGGCCTGTGGACAGCAGGGCCCAGGTGGGAAGCCACTTGCACAGGAGCCGGCCGTGGAACAGACTTCTGGGCAGCCTTGGATTCCCTCCGGCCCCACCCTGTTCACTCCCCATCCTCTGCTCCTAGCCCTTCCTTTGCAGACAGGAGGGCCTGGTCTTCTGCACGTCTGGGGTGGGGGTAGGGGGAGAGGTGGGGGAAGTGGCCACCCAGCCTTGTCTTCTGCCACTTTGAACCCCCTCACCCAGCTATATTGGCTAACCTATGAGCTCTCCTGTCACCTTGAGCTTCCCTGTCCTCCCTGGAGCCTTAGATGTAGGGTTACCCCTCCGGGCAGCCTTCACTCCTCTAGGCTAGAGGGCACATGTCCCTTCCCATGGGAGTACTCTGTGTCCCTGGCACTACCTAGCTCAGGGCCTGTCTTTGAGCAGGAAGGGGCTCTGTCCGTGTGTGTGAACTGAACCCTGGCCTGGTGCTGGAACACTCGCAGCCTGGCTCGGCCCCAGGACAACCCACACGTCACCTTGGTAACAAGGTAGAGGCATGTTTGTAGCTGGGGCATGGCCGGTGCCAGAGCGGACAGTAGGTTCTCCATGTCACTACTGATTTCTAGGTGTTCCACTGGATTCTTCCAGAAGCCTGAGGGAACTCATTTCACAGGTGGGGTAAGTGGGGACTGCTCTAATGAACAGCCACGCCAGTTCACTGGCCTTCCCCTTCCACAACCGCACAGCCTCACCAGCTCCTTGCTGCAGCCCTGGGGGGTAGGTGGGTCTGTTCCCACTTGACTGGATAGAAGCAGAGGCTCAGAGAGGTTACTAATCCCCCCACAGGTAAGTGGCTTGAGGACAGGGACCTGGCAAGAGGCGGGTGCTCATGCTTCTTTGTGGGATGGCGCCGCTATGGCACCGTGGGCACTGGGCCTCAGCAGTTCCCACCCTGGCATCTCATTCTCGGCCTCACGGTGCTACTGGCCCTGCCCTCTGATGGCAGCCAAGACCCCTCATGCCCTGGTCACGGCCAGGACTGGCACAGAAGCCCTGTTCCTGAGCCAGGCCCAAGGGTGGTATCCGGGGTGGGCCTTGGCAGCAAGAGTGGGTTGAAGTCAGTCATGGCACCTTTGGGCAGCCGGGCCTGCCCCCATCTCTGGGGACCCTTGCAGCAGCCCTGAGTAGGAAGAAGGGGTAGAGGCGGTGAGGACTCCGAGTTCTCTTAGAAGATAACACTGCAGATCCAACCTAAGCCCCTCACTGTTTTCCAGCCGGGATCCTGGCCAGGAGCAAAAAATAAACCACACGGCAGGGAGGGGGAGAGGGAGGGGAAAAGAGGATTGCACAGGAAGGGGCGGAGGAGGGAAACAGCCAAGAAGATGAGAGAGAAAGAAAGAAAAAGGAACAGAAAGAAGGACTAGGGAGAGAGAGGAGGGAAGTCCCAAGGGGGCCAGGCAGCCCTGTCAACCAGCCTGCCCTGCTCCCTGGCTCACTGCCACACCCATGCTGGCCTCAGGAGGGGCTAGGGGCCCGGCCTTCTCCCAAGCTGACTAGTAGCTGGCCTGGGGAGGGGGTCCTCTTGGATGGCACAGGGGCCTCAGCTCACGCTATCTATTGGGCCTGAGATCACCCCTTCTGTCCCCACTGTCATCTACGGCTATAACGATCCCTACCTCTTAGGGAAGCATATGAGGATCGGGATGGCACAGGGCCTGGTGCAGAGCAGGGACCCAGCAAGCTATAGCTTGGTCAGCTTCTGTACCCTCACACCTACCCTGGGAGATGGGAGGCAGGATTATGACCCCATTTTATGGGTTAGGAATCCTCAGGGGTGGCAGGAATGGTGCACAATTATGGGAGGGCAGAGTGAGCTCAGGACAAGATGTCAGAGAACCAGGCATTTACTCCACTAAGTGTGCCCCTGGGTGAGTCTCTAGCATGTTCTAAGACTCAGTTTCCCCATCTGCAAATGCCACAGCTCACTTCCTCAGGAGCAGGATGAGGATCAAAAGAGATAGAAATGATATAATCAGTAGGTGAAAAGTTTGAGGAATACCAGGATATTTACCTGGTCTCAAGGTATCTCCCCAGAATGTACTTATTAATTACAAAGGGGGAAAAATGTAACTTCACAGGAGAGAAACCCATATAGTAGAGGCACCTTTAATCAAGCGATCACCAGTAATGGGACAAATTGAAATGATGTGCTTCCTGATGAGTGAACTGAGAAGAACATCACCTCTGGGGTTTGAGGAACCATCAGATAATCCCAAATGCTTATTTATTTTGAGAGAGAGAGAGAGAGAAAGAGTGGCAGAGAGAGAGGGAGAGAGAGAATCTCAAGTATACTCCGAGCTGTCTGCATAGAGCCCAACACGGGACTTGATCTCACGAACTGTGAGATCGTGACCTGAGCCGAAATCACGAGTCGGACACTTAACCAACCGAACCACCCGGGTGCTCCCGGCTGGACCTTTTATAAGACAGCCGCTCCTCCAAACCATCAATGTCATGCAAGACAAGAAAGACTGGGGGACTGCTCTAGATTAAAAGAGACCAGACAGCACAACAAATAAATGCAGTGTCACTTGGGACTTGGGGACAATTCACAAAATCTGAATAAATAGGACATCATAATCTGAATAATTACATCGATGTTAGTTCTGTGATGCTGATAATTGTACTGCGGTCATTATGTAAGACAGTGTCCTTATTTTTAGGAAATACACACTGAAGTTTTGGGGGATGATGAGGCATCATGGCTACAACTCATTCTCAAGTGATTCAGAAAAAGGTAGGTTATAATTGTAGATAAGTGTCTCTGTGTGGATGTACACACACACCAGGACAAAGTGAGAGTGGAATGTGGTCAAATGGTTCATGTCTGGGGAATCGAGAAATGGGTATACATGAATTCTTTGTACTATTCTTACAAATTTCTGGTAAGTCTGAAATGTTCAATTGAAGGAATGGGGAGTGGCCCTCAGGGGCCTGATGCCACCCCCCCGCCCAGCGCCGACCCAGGGCCTTACCAAGCTGCTGCTGGCCTTCCCTGCATGGGCCTCCGTCTGCTGCCAGTATTTCTTGGATTCCTGGACAATGTCTTCGTGGGTCATGCCTGTGGAGGGCGGGACCACGTGCAGGCGTCCGTGAAGCTCAGTGAGGAGAAAGGCGGGGCATCTCCAGGTGCCACGCCCAGGCCCAGGCCCAGGCCCCCACCCCCCAGATGGGCCCTGCCACAGAAAGACGTGGGGTACGGGGAGAGCACTCATGCTCTCTGGGCCTGTTGGTTCACGTGCAATTGGGAATGGGGGACCTGCTCGAAGCCCTCCCAGGGAGCAGGAGCAGAAAATGCAGCCAAGAGTGGGAAAATGCAAGAGAGAGGCTGGCCCTGCGGCATGGTGTGGGGGCTCTCCTGCCCTCATGCTGCTCCGTCTCTTGGGGCAGCTGCTCAGCACCCTTCCTCGACTTGAGGTAGCGCCTCTACCTCGCTCAGTGGGGCCTCAGGCCTCACTCCTGCTTGGCAGCCGCTAGCCCAGTGGCTCTTAGGGCTCCGTGCCTGGCCCAGCCTGGCTCCCTAGCTCATGGAGGGACCCCTGCAGGTCAGCAAAGGGCAGACATCCCCTGGTGGCCCAGACCCTCCCACTCTGACTGTTGACGCCGAGCCCACCCTCTGAGGTACAGCGTGGAGCCTCTTCGTGAAGCATACCCTGCTCCCATCCCCTCCAGTCTCTTTCTCAGACTGATTTCCTTTCGACCTTGTCCTAGGCCTCCTGCTCCATGGTGGCTGCTTGTCACTGGGGCTTAGTCTGGATCAGGCACTGTCCCTGACACACACTTGCTGGCTGATGAGTCCCAAATATTCCAGCCCAGACCTCGGTGGTGAACTTCCAGACCTCCACATCCAGCTGCCTGCTCAACATCTCCACTTCCCACACCGAGCCCTGCTGTGACCCCCCCAAACCTGCTCCCCCTACAGCCTCCCCTTCTGGCCACTCCGTTCTTGCAGTTGCTTGATGCCGTCCTTTGTCTCATGCTTCGTATCCGGTCCGTCAACAACTCCACTGGCTCTACCGTCCACGTATCCCCAGAATCTGATCACTCCTTCCACCCTGCTGCTGTCACCCTGGCCTGAGCCACACCTTCCCTGGGCCCCCTCTGTCCACCCTCACCCCTCTATTCTCTACCCAGTAGCCAGAGCGAGTTTTTAAAAATACTGATCAGACGCTATCTACCCTCTTAAACCCTCCAGACCCTGCACATCCTATCTAGAACAATCCTAACTCTACGTACGGCCTAGAGACTTGTACACACGTGGGTCCTTACCTACCTCTCAGGCCCTCCTCCCCCCATATGCTCAGCCACTCGGCTGTCACAGCCAGCCTTTCTGTACCAAGCTTGCTCCGGCCTCAGGGCCTCCAGCTTTGCCATTCCCTCTGCCAGGCATGCTCCCTTTACCCTTCCTTGCTCAAATGCCACTCTCCTCAGAGAGGCTTTCCCCGACCTTCTTATCCCAAATGCCCCAGCCTGAGTCCCTCCCCATCCCATTGCTCTGCCTTACTTTCCTCACAGCACTGAGCACATCTGAAATTACATAACCCTATTTCATCAACTCTAAGAAGACATCAATTGTTAGATGCGCCATTATTTTATGTTACACCCCCCCCAAATGCTAATTAGATTACCACATGCAGTGGGGGATGGGGGGGTATGTGCATCCTCGAACAGATGGAATACGGGATTTATTACCTACTTGTTGCACTGCCTGCCTTGCCCCCGCTTACAGATATCAGATGTTCTCTGAGAGCAAGGACCTCGAGTAGTCTTGCTCGGTCCCTGACACAGAGCAGGTGCGCTCGTCATCCTATTAGATGAATGAGGGAGGGAGTGATATCTTTTCATCTCCTCAGCTCTGAGGTGGAGATTAGGATCACCAGTTCACGGATGAGCAATCGGAGGCTCAGTGAGGGGGAAGTGACCTTGCTGATGACCAATCAGGCAGCCCGGCTCTGCCCCCTCTCCCTTTTCCATGTGTGTTTCCCCCGGCACGGCTTGGATAGGGATCAACCCAGGACCCTCCAAGCCTGGAAGCTCCCCGAGAGCAAGGCTTTGTGTCCTCTGTGATGTCTGGGGAGCACTGGCTCCTGCAGAGGCACCCCTTCCCCCGCTAACTGCCCCTCCTGAACTCGAGTCCCCCTCTGCCGCCTGCCACGGGCCGGCCCATCCACCCTCAGCCAATTGTCGCCGCCCTCTGCCCGCCCCTGCCCAGCCCGCTCACCAGAGTACTGCTGCAGCAGCCAGACTTTGAGCTCGATGAAGCTGTGGGCGAAGTGGCAGCTGTCCTCCCGCAGGCAGCCGTAGCGCACCTCATGGCGGCACACGTCGAACTGGAAGTGCTCCTGGAACTGGCGGATCTTGGAGTACTTGAGGGAGGTGGAGCGGACGATGTGCACCAGGCACCTGGCGGGCATGGGGGCGGAAGGCACAATGCAGTCTGCAGCCCCAACACCCCCTACCCCCATTGCCACTATTCTGGACAGGGCCAGTCTCCCCGGTGCCGGGCAAGCCTGCGGGGAGAGGCTTCCCCCTGGGTGTTCCTGCCCTAGTAACCACTTCTAGAACACACCACCACAATAGGCAAGACATGGGGATCCTACACTCGGCTGTACGCTTCTCCCCTGGCCTCAAGGCAGGGTCAGCTCAAAGGTGGAGCCGCCAGCAGGAGGGCACAGATGCCACCTGCTATGAGGCTGGGAGAAGGGAGGGCCCGTGGATGGGGGAAGGGGCAGGTTCCCCAGCTCAGTGCTCCAGAGCCACTCCTGCGGCCAGGGGAACGATCATGGAGCATCTCCTCTGGGACAGGAATTTTAATTACGCTCACAGCAACCCTAGCAACTTTACAGACAGGGAAACCAAGGGTTGCACGCAGGGCATAAAACAGGCATTGATCAGGCTGGGATCTGAACCCAGGTTTATCTGACCCCAGGGCCTGGACTTTATCATCCATGCTGGGGCAGAGCCAAGGGAAGTCAGAGGGAGCGAAGGTTGGGTGCCAGACCTGACTCAGCCCCTACCACTCACTGTCCAAGGCCAATGTCACGACAGTGGAGGGCACCAGATGGGAGTCGGAGATGTGGCTTCCCACGTGCCTGTTGCGTGAGCTACTCCCAAGCCTCATCAGTACAACAGAGACTGTGTCTCCTCCCTCGCAAGACAGAGGAGACCATTCAAATACCCGAGAGAATGCCTGGAATATAGATCTCAATAAATGGGGTTTCGTCCTTTCCAGGTGGATGCTGGATTCTGCCCCTTGCCTTGATGCCCTAAGTCAACCCTCTGGCCTCAGTTGCTCCCCAGGCACCTGAACTACCCCAAGCCTCTGTGTGCCCCTGCTCCCAGGCCCGGGCTGTGAGTCCCACTCACTTGTTGTTGTGGAAGCTGTGCTTGGCAGCCAGGTTGGAGCAGACAGACGGGGAGTCCTTGGTGCCTTTGCTGATGATCCGGGGCTTACTGTCAAAGCAGATCTGTCCGGGGAGAGGGTGGGCTGGGACCTGGCATGGCCACCCGGGGAGGGACAGACTGGGTCCCTGCAAGCCCTGCCCTGAGTCAGGGGAGTGAGAAAGGGAACCCCAGGATCTGTGGCCCCTATCTCTCTGGCTCTAGCTCACAGCCTGGACTGTGGCTCTCTCTGGTCCCCCCACCCCAAATGCCTGGGGCGGGGGGGTGTAACTCCAATTCTCTGAGCCCGAGTTTCCTCAACTGTAAGCTGGGGTAACCATGCCCGCTCTCCCATGGGTTCACTGTGAAGCTCAGAAAGGACATAACAGAATGGCGAGTGCTTTGAGAGCACATGCAGCTGCCAGCTGGGAGCGGTGATTCCAGGCTGACTGCTCTGAAGGGAGCAGCTGGTCCACCTGCTCGAAGAGCTGGGGGGAAGGGCCGGCCATGCAAAGGGTCGGGGTTGGGCTGAGCTGGACCAGCAGCCTGGATCCGGAGCTCTCACTCCACGGACGTGGGCCTGACACTGTCACTGCCCTCATCATGCTCTGATCGGGCGGGGGGAAGCAGGGGGCCAGCAGGGTCATCTGGGGCAACTCGGGGAAGGAACTAACAACAACTTGGTGGCGCTGGTGGGATCAGAGTGGAGCCTCGGAGGGTCTGAGATGCAGAAACACAGGAAGGGTACTCCCAGGACAGGAGGCAGCCTGGACACAGGCAGGGGAGTGGGTAGGAAGCTGTGATGGGCATTGGAGTCAGCACAGTGAGACAAGGAGGTGTGGGGAAGATGAGTACTGAAAGCCCCCGGCGCCGAGCCTGGCCTTTGATGGTCACAAGGAAAGAGGGGGTACGATTATCTCTCTTCCTGGGCTCAGTTTCAGCCTCCCCCAAATGAAGGGACTGGATAGGATCTGGGCTCTAGCATGCTAGGGTCCAATGGGCCTTTCTGACAGTCCAAGGACTTACTGATTCTAAAGTCAGGCCTCCCAAAGCCACGGTCCCAAGACGGACATTTTATAATGGAGTGCACTGGGGAGCCCCTCCCCCAGCCCCATGTGCGCCATTGACCGTGGAAGTGGCAGGCGAGTGGGCAGATACCTCACAGAGGAAAGTGAAGATGCCCTGGTGCTCCTTAAGGAGCTTGGCGATGGTGAGGCTGCCACGCTTGACGCCCCCCAGCGGGTCAAAGAGCAGGTCACGGTTGAGGGTGCCCTTCCGCTCCTCTGTCCACACGTCGATCTCCTCCTGATGGTAGGCGAAGGTGCAGTTATCCCCGTACTTACAGTCCTGCTTGTTAATCATGTCTGCAAAGAGGCAACAGGACACACGTTCTGCCAGGCGGGACGGCAGCCTGCAGAGCTCCTGGGACCGCCACTGCGGCAGGCCGGGCCCAGGTTCATCTCCGCCACGGCGGGGGTGGGGGGGGGGGTTGGCCTGCTCATCACAGGACTGGGGAGGGGTCTGGCAGCAGAGCTGGGGGAAGCCCTTCTCAGGCCAGGTCCCTTCTTTGCTCTGCACCTGTGTTGGGGGGAGGACCTGTTTTTCCATCTACAAAGCATGCAGTTACCCCACCCCACCACCTCACAAAGCCGCCTTATGTGGGTCGGGCAGGATGAAAGGTAGGATAAAGGGCTTTGGAGAGGAATACAAGCCTCTACATAAACAGGAGGGGTGTTTCTCTTACTATTCACCAGGAAAATACCATTGGTTAAGGGCCTAGGCAGATTGGGCTGGGATTCCCTGGGATTCCTCAGCTGTTGGTCCCATAAACAGAGAACTGGGCTGTTGTGAGGGTTAAGTGAAATAATAAATAAAACCCCTGGGGACCAGGAGGGCCTGGCGGGCTCAGGCGGTAGAGCGTGCGACTCTTGATCTTGGGGTTGTGAGCCCAAGCCCTACGTTGGGTGTGGAGCCTACTTTAAAACAAAAAACAAAAAACCAAAAAACTCCTGGGGACCAGGGAGCTGGGAGGGCAGCAGGCTCACAACCCAGAGCCCTGCCATTTCCTGGGGGCAGGAACTGCTTTTCTTCCTTCCTCTCCCCTGCTCACGCTCTTTCTAAGTCTGCGCTGCCCCATCCTGCTGCCAGGCTGCAGACACACGAGGACAAGTGAGCCGGTGCACAGACGATCACCACTGGCTGCTCTGTGCTGGAACCAGTCCTGCACCCCTTGGGGAGCCCTGCAGGGAGTGGCTTCCTAAGATCTGGGTGCCGCTTGACCAAGTTCAAAGGAGTGTGCAAAGGAGTCAGGATTCAGTGTATTTGGGGGGTGGTTAGGGCAGAGGGGGGGACTTGTAAGGCTCACAGAATTTGGACTTCACCCACACTGGCCAGGGGACAGCTGAGGCCTTTGAGCCCAGGAGTGACATGTCCTCAAGATCCTGCTGGGAGGACAGCGAGCTGGTCCAGAAAGCCTGGGGCTACTGCCATGAGCTGGGTGGGGGGACAAAGGCAGAGCCTCCCAAAGTCTCAGTTTCCTCACGTGGAGTTGTGAGGAGCGTGATGGTGCGTACAGAAGGGTGGCACGATAAAGCGCTTTACAAGGTCATGACTGTTCACGCAGTGCCACGTAGACTGTGCCAAGATGCTTGGTCGGGAAACAGAAGACCCCGAATAAGGTATGTGACAAACGTCCGTCAAATACTGGCCAAATCCACATGAGCCAGAAGTGAGGAAAATGACAACATAAGCAGCTTTAAAAGCTACTATTATCCACTCTATGTTAACTGACTAGCATGTAAATAAAAACCTAAAAGTGATACTGAAAAAAAAAAAAAAAAAAAGAGGGGCACCTGGGTGGCTCAGTCGGTTAAGAGTCCGACTTCAGCTCAGGTCATCATCTCATGGTTCGTGGGTTCAAGCCCCGCATCGGGCTCTGTGCTGACAGCTCGGAGCCTGGAGCCTGCTTTGTATTCTGTATCTTCCGCTCTCTCTGCCCCTCCCCTGCTTGTGCTCTCTCTCTCTCTCTCACACAAATAAATAAACTTAAAATAAATAACCAAATAAATAAAAGCTATTATTCATCAAGCCCTTTACTATGTGCCAGTCTTAGATGCTTTATGTGGATTCTCTCCACATCTCTCCAACAGCCTTTGCGACCCCGCAGGGACAACCACCACTCTCTGTGAACTGCTTGACCCTCCCACTCAGCAGGGGCTCCAGCTGGAACGGAACATCCCGAATATTCCCACCAGTCTGTGGAGCTGTCGGGGTGGGGAGCTAGATGCTCACTCTGGTGTGGGATTCATCCTCGGGGAATGGCCACCCGTCTACCCGTGATGAGGGGCAGAGCCCAGGTGGGCGTGAGAGGAGCGAGGCCCCGGCTGTGCCGCCCACCCCTGCCGCAGCCCACCCACCTTTGCACAGGTAGTAGGAGCCCACAAAGCTGGTCTTGGTGGGCCGGGGCCGGATCCGCTTCCAGGTCTGGTCCTCGGAGCTGCGGAGCCGGCCAAGCAGGATATCGCGCTTGCACTTGTGCTCGAGGCCCTCCCGGTAGGTATAGTCACCCGCCCTCGGGCCTGTGGGTACACGTGGACAGAGACGAACTTCAGATGTAGAAATGAAGGGTGACAGTGGACGGGCCCAAGCCATGGGAACTGGACTCCTGCCTAAAAGCACACCTCCTTCACCTGGGCTTCCTGCCAGTTCCTGCCACACTCTTCCTGGCCACACGTTCCCTGCAGGCAGGTTGAGGGGAGGCCCCCTCCAAAGCACCCTTTCTAAGGCACCCAGCCCCCTTCCTGACCCTCCAGTGAGCCAGACATTTTGTGTTTCCCTAGAAGGTATCGTGAAGACAGTACCTGGCAGAGAGCAGGCCAGCCCCTTTCTGGTCCTGCCCAGCGTGGCACTGCCCCGATTCACCCTCCCCCGCCCTGCTCCTGCCAAGTCTTCTGACGCAGAGCCTCCTCTGCCCCGACAGTGAGGAATCAGCCCTTGTGGGGACCCCGAATGACCTGGCTGTGCCAGCACCAGGTGCATAGCAGTTCATGGGGCGTTTGTCAGCTTCTCAGCGCAGGGGCAGCGGGCGTGTGGACTGGGGAGGCAGTCCGAGGTCCTTGTGAGGAAGAACTTCGGCGTGGGCATAGCCATCCGACAAGATGGCGCTCTGTTCCCCACCCCCGCAAGCCCCTGGGAACTTCGGTGAGATGACTCTCATGGGTGACATGTACGTGGCAGGGGGATGAAGGGGGAGGTCTTGTAGGGGATAGACGACAGCAACTAGACAACCTCTAAGGTCCTGTTCACCCTAATACCCCTGAGACAGAGAATTCTAGACTGCTAAGATTTTTAACCCTGGCATCCCAAGAGAGTATCCCATGAAAACTTCAGGGCTTCTGGCAAATGAGTCTTAGTCTAGAATTCTGAGATTCCAGGTGTGCTGAAAATGGTCTCTAGGCATTGGGCATCTATTCCAAACTTCTGTAGCCTCCCTTGGATTTGGGAGCTGGGGATTTAGGAACCACATTTCCCAGACTCCTTTGCCACCTGGGTTCCAGGCAAAGTTTGCATTCGCCAAGGAGATGCAGTCGTGAGAAGCGGACCAAGAGGTGGAGGTGGAGTGAGGTGTGGGCCAAGGTGTCCCTGCAGCAGCCGGCGGGCCTCCACTCCATGGCCAGGAACCAGCCTCCGGGCTGTGGGCGGCTGTGGTTCAGGCCAGAAGGTCCAGCGGCCCCCCGATCGCTGTGTGGAGCAGCACAACCCGACTCTGGTCCTCAGCCTGTGGAAGAGCAGCCTAGAGGCCAGTGGAGCCTCCCAGCTTCCGCTCCTCCAGCCCTTCTAGCAGTTTCGAAAGCCCAAACTCCCATGTTCTATACCATCCAAACTCCCCCGCCCACCTGCTTGAAATACCCGGCGGGGATTCTGTTTTCCCATGCTTCTGACGGGTACACGAGGGTTCTGTTATTTGGGGATGTGATACTCTCCAGGTTCCCAATATCTCTGGACAGAGGAGTGACATTACCTGTTTTAGGGTAACAGAGTTGGCAGGCCTGCTTGAACTCGTGGGTGGCAGCCAAGGGGTTCTTGATGAGCAAGGCGGTGTTGGGCATGGAGGGCTCTGGCTGGGATGGGAGGAGGGTGGCCATCTTGGGCACTGGACCATGGCCAGAGCCACCAGGGCCAGCCTGGGCACCAGAGGCTGGGGGACTCCGTGACCGCCCCCCGCAACCCACCCAAGATCAGAACTGTAGCTCAGTGCTACCCTCCTCTTTCTCCTACCCTCCCGGGCAAGGAATTCCTTGTAACATGATCCAAGAATCTATAACATAGGGATCAGAATACCCTAGTGGGGGTACACGGGTGACCGTGACCTTGGCCCAGAATCTTCCTTTGAGCAAAAGCCCAACATGAAAGCAGAGAAACAGGAATGGCCTGACTGGGACCTGTGCACATGCCCTCCCCACTCCCAGCCTCTATCTCCCAAGCCCCCAACACATCAGCAGATGGGGGAGGAGGCAAGACTCAGAGAGGTTAGGTTACTTCCCCAGGGCCACACAGCTCGTGTCTAGGCTGAGGCCAGAGTGCAGAGCACAGGCTGCCTGACACCTGCTCAAGTGCTCTCCTAAACTCAGAACCTGGCTGAGTCCCGAGAACAGGGGTGTTACGAACCCCGGAGAAGTTACTTAACCCCTCTTGGCCTCAACGTCCTCTTCTGTTGGACAAGGGTTGGGCCGTGCCCTCAGCTCACCCTGCCAGCAGGCGGCTCAGTCCAGAAGGGCTAGGAAGAGACCATCTCTGGCCCATCCATTCTGAGGGTGCCTCTCCTTGGGAGATGCAGTACCCCATCTCATGCAGAAGGCTCACCCCTACTTTCAAGCCCACAACCACTTCCCTGCCGCCCCTGGGAGGGCCCAAAGTGCCTGGTCGTGGATCTGGGCCAAGTACTCACCGAGGGGGCTGGTTTCTGAGTACCACTTGGGGGACGATGGTCCTGGGACTTGGTTTCCTCTGGGCAAGAAAACACAGGGGTCACCTATTCTGCTCTGAAGGGCGTGAGAAGCCCTCTGAGGACTTCTTTGTATGCATTTCTAACTTGTAGGAACCCCCCAGGCCACACATCCACTCCTAATTTGTGTTGATCCCCTGACTCTACTCTCAAGACCACTGCCCAGGAACAGAGAAGTGTCCCAGCCTGCACATGTCTATCCTGTGCTTACCTGCTGTGGTCCCCACTGCCCCTGGGAGAAAGCCCAAGCTCTCAGCTTGGCTCAAAGGTCCTCTGACACCAGCCTCAGGTCTTCAAGGCCCTTCCCCTCTGGTTGACTACTCTGCTTGTCAGAGAGTCTGTCCATCAGGCAGGCCTATATCCTACTGCTCTTTTAAGACCTTCTCCTTCAAGACCTCGCTCAGCCATTACCTCCTCCAGGAAGTCTCCTCTGACCCCAGAGTTGAGTGAAGCACATCTGTGCTCCTGCAGCCTCATGGATCCCCGAGGGATTCATCCCCTGGGCTAGGTCCAACTGTCAGAAAGCTGGTCCAGTAAGGGCCCAGACAGGTCTGCTTCCTCTCTGGGTCCCTGGCACCTGCTTCCTCTCTGGGTCCCTGGCACCTGCTTCCTCTCTGGGTCCCTGGCACCCAGCTCAGAGTGGTGATGAAGGAGCTTGCAGGCTCGCACTGCTTTCCCCAGCCTCAGGAACATCCCCATGGGATCCTACCAGCCTGCCCCAGAAGTCTGGGCAGAGAGCAACATACTGCAAGTCTGGAGTCCTGGATTATCCCAGCTCTGCTGTTTGATCTTGAACAAGACACCCAACCCCTCTGGCCTCAGCCCCACACTGTGCTGAGCACTGCAGGAGACACAGCAACTCAGAGGCCATTGTGGCTCTGGACCACAATGGGGTGAGAGGGCCTGGGCTTTGGCCGAATAGAGCCATAATCCTGACTCCAGTCTCCAGAGATTGGCGATGTGGTGGCACTTGAACAGTCAAGGGGGTGGGGGTGAATGTGCCCACCC
This sequence comes from Panthera tigris, assembly GCF_018350195.1. Lineage (NCBI taxonomy): Eukaryota > Metazoa > Chordata > Mammalia > Carnivora > Felidae > Panthera > Panthera tigris. The sequence goes on along the minus strand of NC_056666.1, from coordinate 133,325,483 downwards.
AGGTCTCACCCACAAAGGAGTTGGGCTTGTCCAGGGAGCCACGGGTCGACCCAAAGCTGTCGAGGGCATCCAACCGGGTATCCGAGTATGGCAGCAGGTCGAGGGAGTCCAGTGCGGAGCCTGGGGGGTCGAGGGCATCCAGCACAGAGGCGGCCAGCTTCTTGGAGGGGTCCATGACGAGGCCAAAGGAGGCAGGGGGCAGTGGGCTGGAGACGGGAATGGAGCCACCCACTACAGGTGGCAGCAGTGGGGTCCCACCGGGAAACACGGGTATCAGCTGGGGCAACTCGCTGGGCACGCCGCTGCCAGGCAGGCCTCCCTGGACCAGGGACTGCGAGGTGGGGAACAGAGGGAGGGGTTGGAGGAGAACTCGACCACCCAGGCCTGGGCAGAGACAGGCACTGTGGACCCCAGGCAAGCCAACTCCTCTGTGCCTCAGCCCAGAGCCATCCCACGAGTGGAGCTAAGGATCTCTGTGGTCCCTCTGGTTGTGTATTCTAGAGCTTCAGGTTTGTACCCCAAGCAGGTCCCTTTCCCTCCCCAGGCCTCAGTTTCCCCAACTGTGACATGGGAATGGGACCCTCCCTCCACCCCTTGTGGGACAGGTGATGAAGGTGTTGGGGCCCTGGGGAGGGGGAGGGGATCAGGGGAACAGAAGAATGGTGGCAGCATGGCTCACCAGTGAGTCCAGGAGGGTGTCCAGCTCCGGACCAAAGACATCCCCGTCGGAGAAGTCGTCCAGGCTCTCAGTGCCAGGGAGGGCCCTGCTGCTGCTGTCCAGGGGGGCCAGCAGGTCCAGAACATGAGGGAACAGGGGCATTGTGGGGGTAGAGGGGAGGGGGGCCGGGGAGCCTCGCAGGTCCACGTAGCAGTCTGTGGATGGGAGGGAGGGTTCAGTAGCTGCAGGGGTCCTGCTTGGTCGGGGGTGGGATGGGGAGGTGATCCAGGGCCCTAGGGTTCTCCTGCAATACCTTCCCTCCTTTCCCTAGCTCCTGTCAGGAATCCTGCCTGTCCCGCCCACCTGACCCCATGCCTGGAGGCTCAGTCATAGTGAAAGAAGGCCTCTACAAAACAGGAGAGGGTCCTTCAGTCCTACAATATCTCTCCAATGGGCCTGGCCCAGTGCCTGAATATTGTCCCTCTGGGCTAAGCAATGCCCTCTCTAAGGGACACTTTTTAAACGTGACTCTTCCTGGAAGCCAGTGAGGAAGAGAAGGGGACTCTCAGTTGGGAGAGGGGCTGGCCTGGAGTGGAGGACATGAGACCAGTGTTACTTTACTGTGTGGCAGACCCCCCACCCTCCTCTCCCTGAGGGGGAAACCCCAGGGCAGGGAGCCCTCAGGCCCAGGCTGGGAGCATCTGAGCCTTCCCTGGGGTCCCATCTCCACCCTGTCCCCTCAAATCAGGGACACTACCTGTTTCGATGTCATCTATGGACCCCAATCCATTGGAAGTTCCCTGTGGGAAGAAAGACACAGAGGGTCAGGCAGACATGGGCTGGGAAGGCCATGGTACCTCCTCCACGGTACCCCACCTCAGTGACCATTGTTGGTAGTTTTTAAGTTTACTTATTTTTGAGACAGAGAGAGAGAGACAGAGACAGAGACAGAGACAGAGACAGAGCACGAGTTGGGGAGGGGCAGAGAGAGAGGGAGACACAGAATCCGCAGCAGGCTCTAGGCTCTGAGCCGTCAGCACAGAGCCCGACACGGGACTCAAACTCAAGAATTGTGAGATCATGACCTGAGCCAAAGTTGGGCACTTAACCGACTGAGCCACCCAGGCGCCCTGGTATTTTTTTTTTTAAGTAGGCTTCACACCCAGTGCAGAACCCAACGTGGGGCTTGAACTCACAGCCCTGAGATCGAGACTTGAGCTGAGATCAAGAGTTGGATGCTCAACCGACTGAGCCACCCAGTTGCCCTATTGCTGGAATTAAGCTCGGGTCTGGACAGGCAAGAGTCAGGAGGCAGGAGTCACACAAGTCTCACATCTGCCCTTTGCTGGAGGAGAGCCCCGGGCGGGGAGAGATATAACCTCTGAGCCTCGGTTTCCTTACCCGTCACAGCATAGGGTCCATACCCCGGGCCGGGTGGCTAGGATTTTACTGAGCCCTCCTACACCTGTGCCCTGCGTGGACAGTTTGCAGCTCTATGGCAAAAGTGCCACCCCTCGAATCACCAGTGTCACTCCCCCAATTACAGCCCCAGGCCGAATGAGCCCTGGTGAGATTCCACTGCCACTGGTGGACCTGCTGTTGGAGGGAAAGCTGGGCCTGAGCTTGCTCTGTGGCCTTGCCAAGTTCCTCAGCCTCTCTAGGCCTGTTCCTTTTTCTGTGGAGTAAGGATAATACAGTCGCCCACCTTCTAGGACAGTTAAAAGTTTGAAATCACTTGACATTTGCATAGAACCCAGAACAGTGCCTGACACACAGGAAGTGCTCTCTGTGTCTGTCAGGAGGCTGGCCTGGGGGGCCTGGGTGTTTTCGCTCACCAGCCTCCACTTTCTGTCCCCACAGACTCGCCTGCCGCATCGTCCCTGCCTGGCGTCCCCCTCTGGCTGCGGCCCGAGTCGTTTCTCGAGCCTGGTACATCCTCCCCTTCCCCAGCGGGGCCCCTGGGCGACCCCACGTTCTCTGTGCACCCACCGAGGGAAGCAGGGGGACCAGAGCCTCACTGCTAGCCACGTGGCCCCGTGGATCTACAGTGGCACCAACAGCAACAAGACTTACCCAGGACCCTGCCTCACGCCAGGCCGGGCCCGCACTTTACAGCCAGACAAGCGCAGCCCTAGGTCCAGGTGCCCTGAGAGGTGTTCTCCCCCACACAGAGGAGACATTGGTCCAGGGACGCGGCCACTCCGGGGCCAGAGAGGGGCTGTCTGACCCCAGCCCGGGCACCTGCACAGAATACCTCCTTCTTGTGCCCTGGAGCCCGGCCCTGCACGGAGAAGTTGTGCCGTTCAACGTCCGGGGCGGGCGTTGGCTGCACAAAGCAGAGCTGCCGTGCTGGGTCAGAGCTGCTACTCCCACGGGAAGCATATGAAACACGTGAGGTGGGGACAGAGGTGCCAGAGGAACGTCTCTAGGGACGGCCGGGCGTCTCCCTGCTCGGTGCTGTCCACGGCTCGCCGGGGCCCCCGCCAGCCACCCAGCTCCAGCCCATCATCTCTCCCTGCCCCTTCCTGCTAGGGACACTCAGGTAGCAACGAGTATGGAGCGCCTCCGCCCCGGCGAGCCTTGTGCCCGTGGCTGTCACAAAATGGCAGGCCCTAGCAGCTCTCCGGGAGGTGGAGTGGCCACCTCAGATAAGGGTGCGCTCAAGACCTGTAGCGCCTGGCTTCTTCCGAACCAGAACTAGTCTTGTGGCCTGGGATACGCGTTTCTCTCTCCTGCCGCTAGGCCTGTGCTCGAGCTGTGTCTCTGTCTTTGCGTTTGGCTCTCTCCTCCCCAACCAAGGCTGCCTCGGGTTCTAATCTGTTCCTAGAACTCACGGCCTCCCTTGTGTCTCGCCCCTCACGCTGCCGACGGGAGCGCTGGCACGGACCCCGTGCCTGCCCGTGTCACCTCCAGGTCGTAAGAAGCTCCCGGTGGCTGCAGCTCGTGAGTCCCCACTGCCGGTCACACACGTGGAATGACTGACCGGCTGAATGACTGCGACTCCTGTGCTGGGGATCCCTGCCAGGATCCCCGCAGCCAGGCTCACACACGGTGTGTGTGTCAAGCTTCCGGGTCAGGGGATCTGGCTGGAACGTTCCTCCCTCACTACTCTGCGGAGCCTTAGGCCTCTGTGTGTGTACGTATGCATGGAAGTATGTGGCTGTGTGTGCGTAGTATGTGGACACAGAAGCGTGTGGATGTGACTGGGCGTATGCACGTGCGTGCGTGCATGTGGACACGCGCAGCACCACGTGGCCCACAGAGGCAGGATCTGTGGAGTCCACTCTGCTTGGGCTCCTCACAGACCCCGACCCCCATGGCCAGCCCTGGCCCCTATGCATGTGGTGGGGGCCCCAGCACGGTTGCGGGGATGCGGGGATGGTTTGGCAGGGGCTGGGGTGCCCAATGCCATGAGTGGCACCCTCTGTGGTCCCCTGGCTGCAGACTCAGTGGGCACTGAGGGCGGGCCCTTGTGGAGCCGGGCATCCCTGACCTGACTCCGAAGTGGCGCCAGGCAGAGGCACTGAACAGAGGAAGCCATGGTCCTGCTCTCAGATGAGCTTGTCAAGGAGCCGAGGACACACACACACACACACACACACACACACACACACACCATCTGGTGCGTGAGGAGGAGGTGAGGAAGGAGAGGGATGGCAGATCTAGACTGCAGGGGGCCCTGAACGCCAAGCAAGAGTATCCGGAGTTTTTACTTCTAAACAGATGCTTTAATTAATAACCACCGAGGGTCTCCATGCTGGGGAGAGACTCATGAGGCCTGGCTGTCAGAGTTCACCCTGGGGGACAAGAAGGGGAGGCTAGCCCAACCTCCAAGACTGGGATGTGGCCTTAACCAGGGCAGTCACCGTGGGAAGAGAAGGAAGGAGCAGGGGTACCCCATCACGTACCTAGCCAGGATCACCCCAGAGTAGTCCTTTAAGGTACAACATGTCACTATCAGCAGAAAACAGAAGGGAGCCCCCATTGCTTGAGCTCTAGGAATGGGGCAGGAGCTGTTGATACCCAGAAACTCTGAATCGGATTTGCCTGGGGGCTCCTGGGTGCCTCAATTGGCTAAGTGGCTGACTCCTGGTTTCAGCTCAGGTCATGATCTCTTCATAGTTTGCGAATCTGAATCCACATTGGGCTCTACACTGATCAGCGCAGAGCCTGCTTGGGATTCTCGCTCTGCCCCTCCCCTATTTGTATAGAAGGAAGGAAGGAAGGAAGGAAGGAAGGAAGGAAGGAAGGAAGGAAGGAAGGGAGGGAGGAAGGGAGGAAGGAAGGGAGGGAGGAAGGGAGGGAGGAAGGAAGGAAGCTAGCTTTAAAAAAAAAAGAAAAAGAAAAAAAAAGATCTGCCTGAATAACTCCCTGCCTCCCTAAACCCTCTAGAAAGAGGAACGAGGAGCCCTGCACAGTCCCCTCTAGCCAATATGGCCTCCTGGCTGTTCTCCCCACACACTGGGCACACTCCTGCCTCAGGACCTTTGCACTAGCCATTCCGTCTGCCTGGTCCCCCAGACCTCCTCAAGGCACATCCCTCACCTTCAGGTTTTTGCTCCAGTGTCTCCTCACTGAGGTCTTCCCTGCTCACTGTTTAAAACTGCAACCCCTCCCAATTGCCCCAGCATTCCCCAGCCCCCTTCTCCACCGCACTTATCACTTTTTATTTGTTGTCTCCTCTAGTTAGACTGTAAGTTCTACAAGGGTGGGGCTCCTTGACTATTTCTTTCTCAGCTGTATCTCCAGTGCCTCAGTCAATTCTATGCTGGGCACATAGGAGCCCTCAATAAATCCCTTCTGAATCAGGAGCACCCGAGTGGCTCCCTTAGTTAAGCATCCAACTTTGATTTTGGCTCAGGTCATGATTTCCCTGTTTGTGGGATCTGTTTGTATCAACAGAGCAGAGCCTGCTTGGGATTCTCTCTCTCTCTCCCTCTCTCTCTGCCTCTCCTTGCTCTCTCTCTCAAAATAAAGAAATAAACTTAAAAAAAAAAAAAAAAAAAAAAAAGGAAAGGAAAGGAAGCAAAGTATCATTTACAAAAAAAAAAAACCAAAAAAACCACCCTTCTGAATCAATGAACTGAATCAATACTCTTCCCCTCCAATACCTTCCCAACACTCCTGTGACAAAGACTCACCTCACCAGGGGGTAGGTGGTCTGACTTCTATCTAATGTTCCAGCCTCACTAGTGCCCTGCCTCCCTTCCTCTGGGTTCCTCCCATACTCTGAGCTCCTCCAAGCCTCGGGGCCTTTGCATATACCGCCCCATCTGAAATGTTGTTTTACCAGCACCCCATGCGCTGCCTACTCCGCAAACTTCCGGTCTCATTTTAAAGGTCACTGATGCCCAGTCTAAATCAGGCCTCCCTATTCCAATGGCCCATGGCTCCCCACGCGTTGTCTTTACAGCTTTCATGATGGTTTGTAACCAGAAATAATCAGGCTAGTGTCCATTCACTCTGGACTGTGAGCTCTTTGACAGCAGGAACCACGATTGTTTTCTTTTCCATGTACCTAGTCCAGGCTCAGTGGACTCAGACAAGTCACCCAACTTCTTGGTTTCTCCTTGGTAATAGGGGTAGGCAGTACCTCCCTCAAGCAGTGTGAAATTATTTGCAATTGTTCACTCAGTCAGTCAGTGCTATAGTCTGGATGTTTGTGATATGTTCAACGAATGTCAAGTTCATATGCTGAAATCCTACGCCCCAAAGTGATAGTATTAGGAAGTGTGGTCTTTGGGAAGTGATTAGCTTGAGGGTGAAGCCCTCATGGATGGCATTAGTGCCCTTATAAAAGAGACACCAGAAATCTCCCTTGCCCCTTCTGCCATGTGAGGTTCCAGCTAGAAGGTGCCATCTGTGAACCAGGAAGTGGGTCCTCACCAGAAACTGAATTTGCCAGCACCTTGATCTTGGACTCCCCAGTCTCCAAAACTGTGAGAAATGAATTACTGTTGTTTATAAGCCACGTAGTTCACGGCAATTTGTTAGAGCAAAATGCTATAGCTTTTTTTTGAGCATCCAGCATGTGCCAGGCTCAATAATATCTGGTTACGATCCACAAGGAGGGCTGTACGGGCAGATCCACACTGGTCTCCCTCAGCACCCAGGAGTCCCAAGGGCAAGGATGTGCCTAACTCAGCTATGTTCCAGCTCCCAGCCCAGGGCCAAGAAGGGGTTCCCTGGGAGTTTGCTGAGTGAGTGAATGAAAACCCTTAACGCTAAGAAGGCAGGCGGGCCTGCTGCTGCTTTGCTATGGGATGTTGGCCAAGTCCCTTCCTCACTCTGTGCCTCAGTCTCCCCTTACGTACAAGAAGGCAGGACACCAGCCTCCACCAGCGCTCTTAGAGCCCGTCCCTGGTCTTCCAAAAGGCGTCGAAGTCTACCTCAGCATGTGTGGTGAGCAGTGGGAGAGTCCAGTGTGTGTGCTGGGCCCTGGCACCGCCCCGAGGGTGAGCCGGGTCTGTTGGTGGTGCCACAAGGGTCTTGGCCCCGAGGAGTGGGGACGTCCCAAACCCAGGGTAATGCTGTAGTCTCAGCAATTATTGCTCCTCAGCTCCCTCGGTGCCACACTCCTCCAGGTATACTCCCGTTCTGGGCGAGGGACAACACCCCCGTTTCACAGCTTTAAAAACTGAGGCTCAGAAGTGAAGGTTCTGCTCAAGTGAAGGAGTCTCAGGTGTGAGCTCTGACCCCCACTTCTGTGCATCTCCCTGGCAGTTGCTTAAGCAGGGGTATCGGGAAGGGTCTCAGTGGGGGGTGTATACTTGAGCTGGGCCTTGAAAATGAAAAGGCAGAGAAAGCAGGGTATGGAGGAGGGGAGACATTTGAGACCCAGAGGCCTAGATGCAGAATGGCCAGTGAGGAGGAAAACAGCAAAAGAAGGGTGGGGGTGAGACTTCCCTGCCCATAGTGGCCGCGGCCTGTCCCCACACTTTGTCCCTGTGGTCACAGGAGGCCCCTCTTAAGAGGTGGAGGTGCTGTGCATCCCAGAGGTGTTATTAGTCTGGTCCAGGCCCAGGCTATCACCCAGGTGTATGGCTCACATCAGTGGGGGCCGGGACAGATTGAACCCAGCCCTTCAGTCTAATGGCCCAGGATCCACTGCTGGGGGCATGATACCCCAGAGAGTGAATCCAAAGCTCTCATGAGGGATGAACCAAGATAGGTTGATACTGGGGGCAGGGAGGGAGGCCTGGGGTCCCAGCCCCCATCCTACCTGATCCGCCAGGCCAGCTGCAGTGCCATTACTGAGCAGAGAAAATGTTTCCAATTCCTGCAGGGAATAGAGAGGTGGGAAGAGATGAAGGTTCGGGAAAGATGCTCAGGGTCCCATCAATTAGGGCAGCTGAGGGGCCCCAACACACGCAGCTGGCGTCCATAGTGCCCTAAGGCTCCCTGCCCCAAGGCCTGTCAGAAGTTACCTGTTCTCTCTCTGGAGCAGATTTGGACGTTTTCTTCCTGTAACTGTGACCTGGCAGAGGACGGACCTCCACATACATGCTCCTACTGTGTGCCAGGTGCCACATCAAACATTCTTTGATTTTGATGATCCGCCCAGGAACCCCCTGAGATGGGCATAATCATCCCCATGTTCCAGATGTAAAAACCACAGGGGGGAAAGAACTAACTTGCTCAAGGTCACAGCAGACTCTAGAGCCGTACCCTCTCCTACATGCAGCTTCCTGGCATATACAATAGGTGCCAAGTGAATAAGTGTGGATCTAAACGAGCCAAATAGATATCTGCACTATACAGAGGTTATGTGAGAACATGAGGCGGAAAAGACACCGGTGTCATCTCAGGCCATCTCGGGGGTGCTTAAGTCGGCCAGGGCAGGGGAAGGAGGAGGTGTTAGCAGCTGGTGTCTAAGGTGAATTGGAAGCTTTGACTGTTCTCTCCTTTTTCCAAAAGGTTCTGGAAGTCAGTCCAGGGCTTTCGGCCAACAGAGAGGGAAGATCACCTGTTATCATTCCTCTCTGTCCTGGCCTGGCCCTGGCCACCCTCCCCCACTCCTCCCCAAAGGTGCCTGGGCTCCCTTCAGACCTCCCCATCTCCACCCCCGTGGACTCCCAGCACCCAGAGCCCACCTACCTGGGGCCTCTTATACGCTTTCCGAACTCGAAGCCCAAGCTTCTGAGCCAGCTCCTGACCAAGCTGAGTTACGCTCTCATCCTGCAACAGCAAGACACAGGGTGGAGGGGGTTAGTCTGCCCTAGCTCATGCAGCTGTGCTCCAGAGACCTTGAACAGCACTGCAGGGAAGGGGTGGGGGGGTCTGCTGTTACCCCAAGTTCTACAGATGGAACCAGCCGAGCGCCCCACCCCATGTTACTGACAAGGAGGCGAGGCCCTAAGAGGGGTCACTGGCTGCCCAGGTCACACGACTAGCATGTGGTGGGGCTGAACCAGAACCCACGCTTCCCTTTTTCCCTTCCACTGTGGGGAGGGGAAAGGAATAATTTTTGCTTTGGATTTTAAAATTATCTTTTTATTTCTAGGGGCACCTAGGTGGCTCAGCCGGTTAAGCATCCGACTTCAGCTCAGATCAGGATCTCACGGGGTCATGAGTTTGAGCCCTGCGTCGGGCTCTGCACTGACAGTGCTAGGCTGGCTTGGGATTCTCTCTCTTCTCTCTCTCTCTCTCTGTCCCTCCTCACTTGCACTCCCTCTCTCTCTCTCTCAAAAGAAATAAACTTTAAAAAATTTTTTGAAAAAGAGGCAAAATTAAATTATCTTTCTATTTCTAAAATTCAGCAAGGCGTAGTGTCACTCTACTGTAGACGGTTGAAATGTTGCAGGGAGAGCAAGAGCTCCCCTGGATCACCCCCTTCCCCATCCTCACACTAGGCTCCTCCCCGGAAGGAACATGCCTTGTGGTCTGACGTGCTGCCCTGCAGCTCTTTTCCAGGAATGTGCATAACGTGCCTACAGATAAAGGATATATCTTTATCCTTTATATAGGATATAAAAGGATGCTATAAAGGATGCTCAGGACGCTATAAAGGATATAAAGGATGCTCAGTTTTGTTTTGTGAGGATTTTTTTTCTTTTTTTTAACATAAGTGAGATCACATTACACCTATCGCTCTACGACTTACAACTTGCTGCTTTCACCACACGATGTCCCCGAACTCTTTGCAAGGAAGGACATGTGGGTCGTGCCCGGGCCCACGGGAGCGAGAATGTGGGAAGTTTGGAACACAGCCAGCCGGCCCACAGTTAGCGCTCGATAACAGCACCCAGCATCCCTTCCTCCCTCCAAGGCTGTGTTACTGTACATGCATTAAGTGCCAGGCAAGGGCTAGGACCAGAGATGCCACTAGCAGAGGGCAGGTGGGGCCCAGGCCTCGAGGAGGCTCCAGTCTAGTGGGAGAGACTAACCAGTAAAAAAGAAACCGTGACTGTGGTCGAGGCAGCAAAGGGGCAACAGGGATGTTGTAATACCCCGTGCATTTGTCCACCTCCCTACCTGACGAGCTCCTGGAACCCAGGGCCAGAGTCTGAGTCATCTCCGGTCCCCAGTACCCAGCACGGAGCAGGGCTCAGCCAGTATTTGCCAACAAAGACTGGAGCACGGGGGGATCCCCCAACTCAGAGTCAGAGGCCCTAACTGGGCCCCGGAGTCCTCACCTGTACAGTGAGGTAAGCACCACCCTGCCTGCCAAGGAATGGCAGACATGAGACTTGGATATGGACCTGCTGGGGACACTAGGAAACGCTGTAGGACCAGGGACTATTGTCATAAGAAAGGTTCTCAATTGTGAACTAAGCTGAATCGGAGAAGCATGAATAATAAACAAAAGGACAGTAACAGCGAATGTTTTCTGAACCTACTGTATGATTTTCAGATTCCATCCTCATAGCTCTATGATGCCTGGTATATTACCACCCCCATTTGACAGGGGTGCAAACCGAGGCTCAGAGAGACTAAGCTGTGGGTCCAAAGTCACACAGCTAGTAGGTGGCTAACCCAAGATTAGAATTCAAACCCAGGCCAGCCCTCTGACACCAACATCCTTGACCACTATGCACATGGCCTCCCACTCTCTGTTCTGACCACCAGATCCTTCCTGCTTCTTCTGGTCCCACTCAAGCCCACCTTCCTCTAGGGAGCCCTCCAAGATCCTGATCACTCCTGGGCAGAATTGAGCCTTTTATGAGCCCTTTGACACTCATTGTTTCAGGGATAAAATAGGAGGGGTGCTTCATAGACAAGGAGCTGATGTGCAGACGGGGGAAGTGTTTTCTCCAAGGTCATGCTGGGGGTCAGGTGGTGGAGTCAGACCTAAACCCCAGGGATGTTTCCACGTCTCCCAGCAGACTGTGGGTCCCTGAAGGGCACAGATCTGGGTAGTTCGTGGGTACTTAGTAAATACTTAAGTACTTAAGAAGTGGGTGAATAAAGGAGGAGGGGGCATGCGCCCAGCTGTGTGTGGGCCAGGGCAAGCAAGGCTCACTACTGGTCAATTCCCTGCCTCTCTCCCACCTAGTGACAGCTTGGACATCAGGACCCCCACACATGTGACACCCCTTTGTGTCCTTATTGCAACCCTAGAGGTTAAGAGTGCCAACTCTAGGGGCTCCTGGGTGGCTCAGTCAGTTAAGCGTCTGACTTCGGCTCAGGTCATGATCTTACGGTTCGTGGGTTTCAGCCCACGTTGGGCTCTGTGCTGACAGCTCAGAGCCTGGAACCTGCTTTGGATTCTGTGTCTCCCTCTCTCTCTGCCCCTCCCCTGCTTATGCTCTCTCTCTCAAAAATAAACATTAAAAAAAAATAAAAAAATAAAAAAAAAAAAAAGGAATGCCAACTCTAGAATCAGACTGCCTGGGTTCAAGTGTGAGCTCTGCAGCCCACAGCTGTGATTCCCGGGTAAGTTCCCCCGTCTAACTCAAAGGGCTGATGCAAGGATTAAGTGAGTTAATACACACTGTGTATTTTCAGCAGTGCCTGAAACACAACCAGAGCTCAGTGTAAATATCAGTATCTGCCGGTCCACGGCACAGGGGGGGACACAGGCTCAGCAGAGCCCAGCCCTGCACCAGGACTCAGGGCACTCACGTGGGGCCGCGCGAGGGAGCACCGGCTGCTGCATTCATATGCCTCCTTGTGACGCCCCAGCTCGCTGAGGGCACGTGCCTTGCGGAACAGCGCCCGGATGTTCTCGCCGTCCAGGCCCAGCGCTTTCTCACTGTCCTCCAGTGCCTTCTCATACAGGCCCTGCGGAGAGGAGTGGGAGGCCACACAGTCAGCTCTGGTTACCTCCCTCCCACCCCTTTCCCTGCAGAGACGGGGGAGGCTAGAGGATCGGGGAGGGGGCTCCAGAGCTCCAGGAAACACCTCTGACATTCATACTCTGGTCAAGGGCAACCGTACGTCCAGCTCAGGGGGCTGCAATGGGCACTGGCAGGCCACTGGAGGTGGGGGGATGGCCTTCAAATTCTGCAGCAATGAGCCTGGCCATTCAGACACACCTACTTCCATATCTGCCTTCAGCTGAGAACTTCACGGCCCAAGAGTAATCAAGGTACCTCTGAGAGGAAGTGAAATCAAGAAGGCAGCTCAGGGTACAGAACACGGTGTGAACAGGTACCTGGCACCTTATCCAGAATAGTCCACTCTGGATTGCAGAGGTGTTAGGGGGTCCTCTAAAGAGCTCACGGCAGAGCATCCCTAAGGATCTGGTGAGTGACCGAGTCAGTGAGCAAGCAGGACAGGGAAGAGGAGGAGGCCAGAGCTTTCGGGAGGATGGGGGGAGATGGGAGGGAGCCCAGGAGGAAGGAGCAGGAGTGGCCAGGGGTTTGCAGAAAGAGGCAGTGCACGATGAGGGTAGCGGTTTTCAGCCCTGACTCCCTACAGACTCCTATCCATGCCCAGGCCAGCCTGATGAGCGTCTAACAGTCTAACATCTAACTTAATTCATCAGGGGTGGGGCTCAGGCGTCCGTATCCTTACAAACCACTTTTTGTACCATGTGTTAGCACTTTAAGGGCTCTCCAGGTGAGTCTGTGGTGCAGCTGGGGCTGAGAGCCACGGAAGCAGGCGGTGACACTCCCACAGGAGGGGGTGGAGGAGCCGGGCCTGCAGAGGCTCACTGGGGTGCGGGCCCAGCTTGGCTGGGCATCTGCGGGAAACGGCGGGCAGGGTGAAGAGGGGAGGGGGGTGCGGGCTCACCATGGTGAAGTAGCAGGCGGCCCTGTTGACATGCAGCTTGCACAGCAGCTCCTGGGGTAGGGCCACCTGGTCGGAGGCAGCGTAGTCGGCCACGTTCAGCCCCTCCATGTACTGTACCAAGGCCTGCTTGTAGTCCTTCTCCCGGAACAGGTCATTGCCCTCAGCAAACAGGTTCTGCACCAGCTTGAGCAGAAAGGCCTACCAGGGAGTGGGGTGCAGAGGGGGCTCAGGGGTCTGCATGCGGCCCCAGCCCTGGCACCCGGCCTCTACACCCTCCTTCTCCTGGGCACCCCTGCCCTTTGCCTTCCCCCGGCCCCGCCGCCGATGCTCACCTCATATTCTTCTTGCTTTAGGGGTAGTGTCGACCTAGCAGGAAAAGGAGAGAGACACAGAGTCTGGGTGAGCCCAGGGGTCTCAGCCTCATGGAGGCCCCAGGAGCCAGAGCCAAAGGCCACAGATCATTCCAGGAGTGGGCTCCTCTACCTCAGACCTCAGATGTCACCTGGTGGATTGGGGTAAGGGAACAGCAGCTTTTTCTCCCCAGACCAACACATGCTGGTCTTCCGTTTCTGCTGGAAGGGAGGGAGGAAGGCCTTGTGTTTGCCCCAGGCTTTCCGGGTGCAGATGCTGAGAAGGCCAGCCAGCTGGCCTCTTCCTGAGAAACCAGTTCTCTGGGAATGACCGTGCCCCCGACACGCTAAACTTGTAAATGCAGGCCCCAGGCAGCAGGAAAAGTCCATCTCAGGTCCCCCCAGTTGGACAGCTTCTGCCCTTCTCCCATCCCAGCCCCCCAAACACACATGACCTTGGCCAACGCCAGGTCAGAGCCTGACTCCTCATTCCAGCCCAGCAGATGGGGCTGTGGGCACCCTCTCCTCCCCTGTGGCCCACAAAATGCCAGCTCAGTATAGAAGAAAGCATCAGTCCAGGAGAACAGAGCCACATCTGTCAGGCTAAAGGGCTAAGCTAGAAGAGCACCTGGGGTTTGTCTCCTGGTCCTTCATGTCACAGAGGTGAAAACAGACACTCAGAGTGGACAGTGACTCAGCCAAGGTCACACAGCAGGTCGGCATCAGAGCCGGGACTAAAGCACAGGGCTGGGGCTCTTTCCTTTGCCCAGAGCTGCTGCTGGCACCTGGGCAAGAGAGAGCAGCCTGAGCCAGTCAGCCAAAGGGGTGAGAGAAGACACCGAGGTCCCTCCCCTGTGTGTGTGAGGGAGGTGGTGTCCCTGATTGTGACAATGGGGCTCCCATCCTGCCCTCCTTGCTTCTCCACCGTCAGGGACCAGGGCCCATCTCTGTTCCCTGTACTGCCCAGCCAGGCCCCACGGCTACCCTCCTGCCTGCCTGGCTTCCCACCTCCAGCCTCTCCCCTCCAGCCCCAGCTCCCGGGTCAGTAGGGCACACTCTGACCTGAAGGTCACCTCATCCACATAAGCCAGTGCCACCCCACCCATGCAAGCTGCTTCACAGCTCCTACAGTGCTCCGTGCCCAGAGGTGCCTAATAAATGCTAAGCACACAAAATCTACATGTGATAAAAGTTAATTTTAAAACCAGCAGGTCCTACTGTGTTACCCTGTAAAGCAAACTCTTAGGAGACTAACATAGGGGTTCCCGGGAGGCTGTCCTATTGCTGAACCTTCTAGGAGCTCCTCTCTGGAAAGGGGAAGGAGGACACAGAGCGACCTACCATTTACCTCCAGCACAATGCCTCTGTGAGGGAAGGGGCCTTGTCTCATTTCGCAGGTATGGACTTCACCCAGGGAGGTGGGGGGGGGGGGGCACTCAGAAGGCAGGGCTCAAAGGTCCAGCTCCAGAGAAATCAGTGACTTAAGTTAAAGACAGAGTTCTTACAAAACACTGTATCTGCAAGACTGGCCTCTGAATAAAATTTGAACACTCCCCCCAAATCAAAGCCCTCCCTAGGAGCGCCTGGGTGGCTCAGTTCGTTAAGCAACAGACTCTTAATCTCGGGTCAGATCATGATCTCCCGATCTGTGAGTTTGAGCCCCGCATCGGGCTCTGCACTGACAGTGAGGAGCCTGCTTGGGATTCCCTCTGCCTCCCTCTCTCTCTCTCTCTCTCTCTCCCCCTCCCCCGCTTGCACTTTCTTTCACTCTCACAATAAATAAATAAACTTAAAAAAAAAAAAAATCCCTCCCCCAAACGAAGACTGGCCTAGAGAAGAGGGAAAGGTGGGCCAACAGCCCTCGCAGTGGCCTGAGCAAGACAAAGTGACCGTGTTGCAAGGTGAGGAAGGACAGCATGTGAATGTCAACACAAGCACCATCAGAGCGATGGGAACACCGTGTGTGTGACAAGGGACCCAGTCTGTGGTGAAGAGGCAGGTGGTGTTTTAGAGGTCTGTGTGAGAGAACAAAATTGGGGAGTTTATAGACATAAATCCTAGTTTTGTGGGGATTCCTATTTAAGAAAAGAAACACAAGGGGCATCAGGGCGGCTCAGTCGGTTGATCACCCAACTTTTTTTTTTTTTAACTTTATTTATTTTGAGAGAAAGAGAGAGCGAGCGTGTGCACACACGCGAGTGAGTGAACGGGGGAGGGGGGAGAGGGGGAGAGAGAGAAGAAGGGAGAGAATCCCAAGCAGGCTCTGCCGTGGAGCCCCACGCGCCCTCAGATTCACGAACTGCGAAGTCATGACCTGAGCGGAAATCTGGATCGGACACTTAACCGACTGAGCCACCCAAGCGCCCCAATCATCCAACTTTTTAAAAAAATATTTTCTTCTTTTTTTAAAATGTTCGTTTATTTTTGAGAGAAAGTACAAGCGGGGGGAAGGGGCAGAGAGAGAGGGAGACAGAGGACTGGAAATGGGTTCTGCGCTGACAACAGTGATCCCGACACAGGGCTTCAACTCACAAACCATGAGATCATGACCCAAGCCAAAGTCGGGGGTTCAATCAACTGAGCCAACCAGGTGCCCGTATCCGACTTTTGATATCGGTCCAACTTTTTTTTTTTCCTGGTCCAATTTTTGATATCCGTTCAGGTTGTGATCTCTCAGTGCTGGGATCGAGCCCCATGGTGGGCTCTTTGCTGAGCAAGGAGCCTGCTTGGGATTCTCTGTCTCCCTCTCTCTCTGCCCCTCCCCTGCTCTCTCTCTCTCTCAAAGTAAATAATTAAACATTAAAAAAAAGAGAGAGAAGAGAAAAAGAACACAAAATTAGAAACTAAGAATTGCTAAGGGAGCCTTCCAGGGCTTTGGAAAGGACCCACACAAATCAGGGGCCCTGCAGCTTACACTTCATTAGTGTCGTGATAAATACGCCTCTGGAGATCTATTTAAGAGGTAAAAAAAATTTACTGAAAATATTTTGTGTGTAAAGAAAAAAATTAAAAACCAACATGGCATGTGTTTGAGGGACAAATAATGGAAAAAAATGTGGGTTTGGGGTCAGCTAGACCTGGGTTAGGATCCTATCACTGGGGGCGCCGGGACGGCTCAGTCGGTTAAGTGTCTAACTCTTGATTTCAGCTCAGGTCATGATCTCACAGTTCGTGAGTTTGAGTCTCACCTTAGGCTCTGCACTGACAGTGCTAAACCTGCTTGGGATTCTCCCTCTCTCTCTCTGCCTCTCCCCTGCTTGTGCTCTCTCTCAAAATAAATAAACATAAAAAAAAAAAAAAAGAATCCTATTACTTAATAGCTGTGTGACCATAAACGGGTTTCTTAACGTCTCTGAGCAAAATGGAGAAAAGACCACCTACTTCACTGGGCTGTTGTGAGGATTAAGAAGATGATGGACATGAAGGGCCCAGCACAGAGCCTGAGAGGTGTGCTTAATAAGTGGAAACTGATTTATTGATTGATTATAAGCTGTGCACAGGCAAGCGGAAGAATTAACAGGGAGCGTGCCAGTGTGTAAGGAGGGCGAAGGTACAGTGGTATGCTGAGTGGGACTGAAGGGTGACCAGGGTCAGGGAGTGTGTGTGCATGGGGGTGGTTTCACAGACCGCCCCCCAGCCGCCCAGCCCCTGCCATGCCAGCCCCTTCCAAGCACAACCCACCTCCTCACTCCCCAGCACACAAGGGAGCCTGAGCAGCAAAGGATGAGCGAGAAGAAAAGGGAGAGCTGGAGAGAGCCCGGGCATGGCCGTCCCTGGCCCCCCCGCCCGCCCAGCCAGCCCCACACTCACTGAATGAACTGCAGCCCCTTCTCGATGTCCGCCTTCCGTCTCTGCCTCTCCATCAGTCTCTGGGGGAGAGAACAGTCCATCAGTTAGCAGGGGCCGGTGGCTGGTCGCAGTCCCCATCCCACTGTGCACTCCCTCTCATTCCTGCACTCATCCCATTTCACAGGTGACGCTGAGGGGCAGTGACCTATAGAGACCGTCTGAACCAGACCACGCAGCTCCTGCCCTGCACGCCCAGGCCCCGCTGGACTCTGGTTCTGTGCTGTTCCTTTGATGGGCAGGGAGCTGCATGGAGGCCTCCTGCCCTTTCTCACACATGGCTTGGGCTGCAGTGCTGCACCAGACACCCTCAAGTCCCAGGAGAACACCTTGTTTGAACAGCAAACTCAGTCCAGGGAGAAGAGACAGGGAAAATGCAAAACGATGCCAATGACTATAGCTACAATGCAGCACCACACACTTTGTATAAGGGTTTCTTTGAATCATTCAACAGTGCCACGAGGCAGGTGTCATTTTGTCTCCATTTTATCAAGGAGGAAACAAGTTCAGGGAGCCCCAGTCTTGAGCCCGCTCATAGCTGAGGCAGGATTTGAACCCAGGCCATCCTCTTTTACCACCAGCAGCCCCTCTGCACTTTGAACCAGCCTGGCCTGGAGCAGGCCAGGTGGCATGGTGTGTGCCCTGTCTTGGCAAGGGAGGGAATCGCCCATGTTCTGGATGAGGAAGACAGAGGCTCTGCAAGGCTGAGGACAGGCCTGAAGTTGCACAACAATTGAATGGCACTGAGCACGCGCAGGGGGCCTGCTCCAGAGAGGCAGCGAGTGGAAACTGCTTAAGGAGAAGGGAGGCTCGGCAGTAGAGCTAGAGGTTTGGTCTTTAGGGCAAAGCCCCCAGGGGCTGGGAGCTCCCCGCCAGACCGATGGCCCAGCTGGCTTCCGTGGCACTATATATGGGCTAGAAGATCAGTTGGGATCAGCTGGTGGCAGCCCAGAGTGGGGTGGGCCTCCTCCTGAGTCAGAACCTGAGCCTGGGGCTCCATCACCCTGCGGGAAAGGGGCTGGAAGCTGCCTGGTCTCAAGCCAGCATTTTCCGTCCAGGCCACTCACGGGCCTCTTCCACGCTCTGCCCCACAGTGTGGCCCTCACTCTCCCCCCATCAAGTAGTTACAGAGAGAGGATGGTGGGCAGCCGGGAAGGTGGGCCTGCATCAGCAGAAGGCTGGTACGAAGGCATGAGCAGGGGCACCAAGGTGTAAAAAGGCATAAAAACATGGCACAAAAACAGACACTCAGATCAACGGAACAGAATAGAGAACCCAGAAATGGACCCACAAACGTATGGCCAGCTAATCTTTGACAAAGCAGGAAAGAATACCCAATGGAATAAAGACAGTCTCTTCAGCAAGTGGTGCTGGGAAAACTGGACAGCGACATGCAGAAGAATGAACCTGGACCACTTTCTTACACCATACACAAAAAGAAACTCAAAATGGGTAAGACAGGAAGCCATTAAAATCCTCGAGGAAAAAGCAGGCAAAAACCTCTTTGACCTCAGCCACAGCAACTTCTTACTCAACATGTGTCCAGAGGCAAGGGAAACAAAAGCAGAAATGAACTATTGGGACCTCATCAAAAGAAAAAGCTTCTGCACAGAGAAGGAAACAATCATCAAAACTAAAAGGCAACCAACGGAATGGGAGAAGATTTGCAAATGACACATCAGATAAAGGGTTAGTATCCAAAATCTACAAAGAACTTCTCAAACTCAACACCCAAAAAACAAATAATCCAGTGAAGAAATGGGCAAAAGACATGAATAGACACTTCTCCAAAGAAGACATCCAGATGGCCAACTGGCACATGAAAAAATGCTCCACATCACTCATCATCAGGGAAATACAAATCAAAACCACAATGAGATACCACCTCACAGCTGTCAGAATGGCTAACATTAACAACTCAGGCAACGACAAATGTTGGCGAGGATGCGGAGAAAGAGGATCCTTTTTGCATTGTTTGTGGGAATGCAAGCTGGTGCAGCCACTCTCGAAAACAGTACGGAGGTTCCTCAAAAATCTAAAAATAGACCTACTCTACAACCCAGCAATTGCACTACTAGGTATTTATCAAAGGGATATGGGGTGCTGTTTCGAAGGGACACATGCACCTCCATGTTTATAGCATGCGCTGTCGACAATAGCCAAAATATGGAAAGAGCCCAATGTCCCTCGGTGGATGAATGGATAAAGAAGATGTGGTATATCTATACAATGGAGTATTACTCAGCAATCAAAAGGAATGAAATTTTGCCATTTGCAACTATGTGGATGGAACTGGAGGGTATTATGCTGGGTGAAATTAGTCAGAGGAAGACAAATATCATATGACTTCACTCATGAGGACTTTAAGATACAAAACAGATGAACATAAGGGAAGGGAAGCAAAAATAATATAAAAACAGGGAGGGGGACAAAATGTAAGAGACTTAAATATAGAGAACAAACACGGGGTTAAGGGAGGGATTGTGGGAAGGGAGATGGGCTAAATGGGTAAGGGGCATTAAAGAATCCATATGCTAACTAACTTGGGTGTAAATTAAAAAATAAATAAATAATTTTTTAAAAAAGATACTTAAAAAAAAAAAAAACAGGTATAAAAACACCCAGATACTTTGGGGAGGGAGCAAGTGTGTTAATACCTTCTAAAACTTCCTTACCTTGTTCTTTATTTCCATCTGGTCAACCACATCCTCACAATCCTGTCCAGTAAGAGGGGCAGGTGTCACTAACCCATTTTACAGATAAGGACAGGGAGGCACAAAGAATGAAATTTCTTTGCCAAGGCCACTCAACCAATGAGCAGGCAAACAGCTCTATTAGACCAAACGCCACATCCTTGGCCACGCCCACAGCTGTGAGACACCGTGTGGCCAGGGCAGGCCATCTCACTTCTCTGTGCCTCACTTTCCTCCTCATGTAACTTGTCAGCTGATAAGCCCTGCCTGGCAGGGTGGCTGTGAGGCTCTAAGAGTGTGAGATCGGGAATCTCGGTTCCCTGGATCTCGCTCCTCCCATGTGTCCTTCCCAGGGAGGGGTGAAGCCACACGAGTCTTCAGACTCCGCATCAGATCCTCACACTGGGCAGGGCCAGGGCCCATGTGCCCACTAGACATCTGCTTGCCCTGCCAGGGCCATGAGTCAGGGCTCTGGACTCAGACAGATGGGAGTGTGAATGCCAGCATTTACACCTGCCGTGTGACTTTGGGCCACGGTCTCCTAATGGGGAGAATGGGGCTGAAGGCAGCTCCTGCACCACTGGCTGTCAGGAGGGCTCAGGAGACAGCACGTGCAGAGCGCTTGGAGCAGGACAAGTCCAACAACCACAGGGCACCTGGGTGGATCAGTCGGTTAAGCAACCAACTCCTGATTTCGGTTCAGGTCATGATCTCAGGGTTTGCAGGATTGAGCCCCTCATCGGGCTCTGCGCTGACAGTGCGGAGCCTGCCTGGGAGTCTCTCTCTCCCTCTCTCTCTGCCCCTCCCCTGCTCGTGCTCTCTCTCTCTCAAAAGTAAACATAAAAAAAAAATAATGGATGAATGAATGAATGAATAAATAAATAAAGTCCAACAACCTTGGGGATATGTGTTATCCAACCCTGTTCCTCCCTCCTGCAAAAAAACTTCAGGTGTTTCCTGGGATGACCCTGTTCTCCTGCAGGAGGCAGGCAGTGATGGGTCTGGACCACCTTGCCTTGCCAAGCACACCTCTTGGTCAGTCTTTCTGTCCTCAGCTTCCCTGTCTAGGAAACCAGTGCTCAACGCGCCCACACTCAAGCTCCCCTCCAGGCCTCCAGCCAGAACGGTCTGTGGTGGTCGTCCTGTCCCCCAACTTTTGCCATTGCACTTCTTTCCACCTGGGCAGCCATCCTGTGAAGGAAATCCCATTCCTCCTTCAAAGCCTAGCTCCTCCATGGAGTCTCTCTCCTTCCCTTTCTTTTTAATTTATTTTTTTCATGAGAGAGAGAGAGAGAGAGAGAGAGAGAGAGAGAGAAAGGAAGGAGGAAGGGGCAGAAAGAGAGGGAGACACAGACTCTGAAGCAGGCTCCAGGCGCTGAGCTGTCAGCACAGAGCCCAACGCGGGGTGTGAACCCACTAACTGCGAGATCATGACCTGAACCGAAGTCGGATGCTTAACCGACTAAGTCACCCAGGCGCCCCTCTCTCCCTCCCTTTGATGGGACCATCATATACCCATTTGTCCTGTTTCCTGGGAGCCTGGGGAACCACAGATGGGTGAGACCAGTCCTGGCCCTGGAAGAGAGGTTCACCTGGTGGGAGAAGCAAGGGTGCACCCGTCACCACACAGTGTGGCCCAGCGTGGGCAGCAGACCTGCGGCAGGGGAGCAGACCCCCATGGGCCTAGACAACCAGCACTACAGGGCTTGGTCACGGCCATGACCACCAAGCCCTGTCACTTTGCCCTAGGTCAGAATCCAGCCCCCATCCCTCCCTACCACCTGGGCTGTTTCCTGCCCCCAACCAAGGGGACCAGCTGCCTTATTGCCCCCCCCCACCTCCTTGAGGTCATCACGGCTGGGGGGGGGGGGTTGCTTTCAGGCCCACAAACCCGACCCTGCCCTCCCCTACCTAGAGTGTCTGATGACTCTCTTTAATTCCGAGTCTCTTTCACGGACTCTCTCCCACTGGTCACATTTCCCCACACCCCCACACCAGCTCACACCAGGTGGGAGCGGCTGCCCCCCTGCCCTCCCCCAGCCCTGTTCAGCCTGTAGTTCTCTCAGAAAACTGCAGCAGTCAGAGGGGAGTGCTGTCCAGTCTCCTCCCAGCCCTGGAGTCTGAGCAGACCTACCAGAAACAAGCACTGCCCAGATCCATCCCAAGTGAGAATTCCTAAGTCTGCATCCAATGCCAAGGAAAAAAATACTCCCTGCCCCAGGTGGTTATGAAGGAGGTTCCGCACACAGCCTCGGGCGGATCCTCCTCTCTGACCACCAAAAACCCAGAGCAGCAGCACTGCTGTGTGCCCGCACCACGGAGAAGGGTTCAAATCCCAGAGCAGGCTACTCTACCTCCCTGATTAGCAGCTTCCCGCTTTGTACAACGAGGATTACAAACAGCACCTCCTGGTGGGCTGAATACAGACGAGGGTCCTCATTTCAGAGCCTGGCACATAGCAGACACTTTTCAAGTGGTAGCTTGTAGGTCA
The DNA here is from genome assembly GCF_018350195.1 of Panthera tigris. Lineage (NCBI taxonomy): Eukaryota > Metazoa > Chordata > Mammalia > Carnivora > Felidae > Panthera > Panthera tigris. Next base: position 133,303,268 of record NC_056666.1, on the reverse strand, counting down.
GGATTTCTATGGGGGGCATTCAACATTTGCCACAGGCCCATTTTATAAGGTGAGGCCAGCGTGGCCACCTGCACCCAGGTCTTATAACCTAATTAGAGACATGGCAAGAACATCCCACCAACCCCACCCCAAACCAGACTTCTGTGGTAAACGCAGGCTGGGATGAGGCACAAAAAAGTTGAAACATTTGGGAAACAAAGGGGGCGACATTTGAACTGGGCTTTGAAGGGTGAATAGGAGTTGGCTCATTGGTGTCAGGGAAGGGAAGGCCTTCTGTCAGGCTGCATCCAATAGTTCATGAAATCCCTGACATCTCTCACATTTTATCTGATCTTGACTGATGACCCTCGGGGCTCAGCCGATCTGGGACCCACATTTGAGAGATGGAGAAAGTGAGGCTCGGAGAGGTCACAAGGCCTGCAGCCAGCAAGTGGGGGCCAGGCCTGGAAATGCTGACTTTAGGTCAGGAAAGAGGCTGCTGCTCTCCCTCCTCGAGGGTACAGTAGAGGTAGAACCACTTAGGAACCTTCCTAGGCACCTCAGCCCGTGTTTGGTGTTGAATACTCATGGCCCAGGAAAGGCAGAGGTCTCTGGGGCAATTTGGGGGAAGACTTCTGTGTGAAAATATTATGCTTCTTCCAATGTCCTGTCCTAGGATCTATTATCGACCACTCTAGGGTCATTCAGCTGAGAGTATAGACCCTAGGCCAGGGCTGGCAAACCGATTTTATTTCATAAGCAATGTTGCCAGGCTGGTAGAGGCTGGTAGGGCTGTCCCAAGGGGCTGGGCCCTTGCAGTGCTTAAAAAAAGTGCCACCAGGGGCGCCTGGGTGGCTCAGTCGGTTGGGCGTCCGACTTCAGCTCAGGTCACGATCTCGCGGTCCGTGAGTTCGAGCCCCGCGTCGGGCTCTGGGCCGATGGCTCAGAGCCTGGAGCCTGTTTCGGATTCTGTGTCTCCCTCTCTTTCTGCCCCTCCCCCGTTCATGCTCTGTCTCTCTCTGTCCCAAAAATAAATAAACGTTAAAAAAGTGCCACCATACGCAAGATCAGCCAGAAACCAGGTATGCTTGGGGGAGATGCATATGGCTTGGGCCTTCAGACACCCCCTCTCCAGTGAGAGTATAACCACTGCTAAAATTCAGAGTAATACAAACTAACACCAAGCTGGAGGCCCAGGTCTTACTGGGGCCCAGGATGAGGAGGGAATCCCCCTCCTTCGGGAAGATTTTCTGACTCCCCCGACACATTGATGAGTTAGTATCCTCTGAGAGAGCCCTGGAGAGTGAGGGTACAGTTCAGTCTAACCAACATTTATGCCCTCCCTACTTGGTGCTAGGCGTGGGGGCAGGGGAGACACAAAATGAATTGGTGGCTGAGGCCCAGTCCCGCCCACCAGGACCTCCTGGTCCAGTGCCGGGGGGGCAGGGGGAAAGACAGGTGGGCCGTCAGCTGTGATGCAGGCTGGCTGTGGGTGCAAAGGGCCTGGGACCTGAGAGGAAGGAGCGGTGGGTCCACTGGGGGAACCGGGGAAGGCTCTGCAGGAGGTGGTTCCCGAGCTGGATGTGAAGGAGAATGACAAGTTTCTTGAGAAGACTGGGAGAGAATGGACATTCCTTACAGGACACCTGTCCAGAAACACTCACACTGAGACTGGCTCGAGCCTCCCCCCACCCCCAACAAGTCCCTGTGGCACCCCTCAATCTGCACAGACACGAGGATGGGGAAGCCCAGGCCCCAACCCGCCTCGAGGCTGCCAACAGGGGTCAGCCAGCAGGCCTGGCCCACAACTAGGAGAAAGCCGGAAGGTCAGGTGGCAGGAAGGGAAGGAAACCCACGTCTCCCGGGTGCCTACCACGTACCAGATACGGGGTTCACCTCTCCCTGATTGAAGGACCTTCTGCTGGTCGCTCTCGTGGGCCCTGCTAACGAGGAGGGGGACAGACCACCCCAAGAGCTGCGTGGTCGGGTACTACGTCTGGGTTTGCCCGGTCGTGCGCCTCTCAGAAAGTAAGCTAAAGAGCACCTGCTAAGTGCCAGACACCCAGATGGAAGGGGCAAGTAAAGTATGAAGCATACCACCTGGAAAGGAAAACCACAGCAGCTGCCAGGCAGCGGCCCTGTGCGAGCAGGGGGAAGTGGGCAGAGCAACAATCAGGACCTCAGTCCGCCATTAAATGTGAGTGGCTCCTCCATTGTGCCAAGCTCTGCTCTGGAGGCAGGGGACTCAGCCATGACAGAAACGAAACCCCTGCCCCTCACAGTTTAGTGGGGAAACCAGGCTGCAGGGCCACAGCCACAACATGAAGAAAAAGGAGCTTCACTGGAGGCAGCCAGCCAGCCACCTGTGCGATGAGCCCTTAAGGGATTGCTAAAATGTTCTAGGCCCTGGGGATTTAGCAATTAACAACAGTGACAAAGTCCTCTTTTAGAGTATATGTGCAGGTGGAGGAGAGATAGAAGAAATAAATGTATAACGTCACACAGGAAGGATACACATAGGAAAGGAAAAAAATAAGGTGATAGAGTGACAGGGTGCTATAATTATACAGCAGACTCAGGGAAGTTTGAACTTTGAAATTTGAACAGAGATCAAAATGATGGAAGGGAGCAAGCCACATGGGGAAACGTGTTCAAGCAGAAAGAATGGTGAGTGCAAAGGTCCTGAGGTAGAGACTGATCAGTGTATTTGAGGAAGAGCAAGGAGGCCAGTGTGGATGGAGCAGAGTGGGCAGTGGGAAGAGTGGTGTATGGGAAGGTCTGACCATATGTGAGGTCTCCACCAGCAGAGCAAGGGCCGTGGCTTCACCCTAAAGTAAGATGAGAAGTCACAGGTTTTGAACAAAAAAGCAGCTCTGTGTCTGGCTTTACCGTACCTGAAAATGAGACATCGTTAAATAAATGTGATTTTTTTTTTTTTCTTTTTTAAGTTTCACTACAACCCCATCAGGGAGGGAAAAAGTGTTCCAAGAAGCCAGGAAAGTTGCTCAAGGCCACACAGTGACCCTACAGCCTGGGTTCAAAGGGCCTGGAGAGATGGGCATTGGACAGCCTTGTTAAAGTGCCAAGTAAGCAAAAGCCCCCAAGCCCCAGCAAACACCTGAGTCCCCACACCCCTCCCTCCTTCCCAATGTCTTTCCTCTGGGAGAACCTTTGTATGGGTGGTTGCTATGAACTGAATGTTTGTGGCCCCACCAAATACGTACGTTGAAACCCTATCCCCAGGAGGACTGTATTGGAGATGGGGCCTCTAAGAAATCATTCAAGTTAAGTGAGGTCATTAGGGTAGAGCTCTGAGCCAGTACTTTATTCCCACAGCCTGAGTAGGCGAGTACAAATGTTGGTACCAAGAGGTGGGGGTGCTGCTGTAACAAATACCTAAACATATGGAGGAGGTTCAGGGAGCTTTGAGGTGCAGCTAGAAAAACCCCCGATTGCCACGAAGGGATGGCCGGTAGAAATAAGGGTGTTAAAGGCAATTCTGGTGAGGCCTTGGATGGAAATGAAGAATAAGTTCTTGGAAACTCAGGAAAAGGTGATCCTTGTCCCAAAGTGGCAAAGAACTTGGCTAAATTGTGTTCTAGTGGAGAGCCTGGCTGGCTCAGCAGGATGAGCACACGATCCTTGATCTCAGGGTTGTGAGTTTGAGCCCCATGTTGGGTGCAGAGATTATAAATAAATAAACTTTAGATAGATAGATAGATAGATAGATAGATAGATAGATAAATTGTGTTCCAGTTTCTTCTGAGAGGTAGAATCTGCAAGCAACGAAAATGGATATTTAGCAGAAGAGACTTCTATGCAAAGTATGGAAGGTGTGGCATGGGTCCTCCCTACTTATAGTAAAATTTGAGAGATGAGAGATGAATTGAAGAATTCAATTTGTTAAACAAAAGGAACCAGAATTCGAAGAGCTGGAAAATTCTCAGCCTATTCATATCGCAAAAAAAAAAAAAAAAAAAAAAAGGAACATGTGTTCTGAAGAGAACAGTAAGGATGTGGCTGAACAGCCACTTGATGAGGTGAGTATGGGTGTGAACCACAGACTTAATCAGCTAGCGGCAGAAGTCAGAAATAGAGATGGGGTTATATCAACAGAAACTCTGCCCGTTAGAACCAAAGGGGTCAGAGAAAAGTGGACAGCAGAATGCAGGAAGGCTGCTGGACTTTTTGAATTCTACAGGACCGGACCATAGAGCTATCTGGATGCAAACACGCTCTATCCTTCAAAAAAAAGGAAGTCTGACCCCGATCCACAGATCATCAGAGCTGCCTGGGTGGGGCCACCAATTCGTTTTTTAGAGCTGCAGGGGGTGACCCACTGCAAGAGCCGTCGGGGGGGCTGGTGCTGTGCCCCAGTGAGCCAGCAAGAAGGCACAGCAAGCCAAAGCGGATTCTCAAGCCTTCAAAGCAAATGGAATTTGCCCCCACCAGGTTTTAGACTTCCTTGGAGCACCTCACCTCTTTCTTCTTTGCGACCGATTCCGTTTGGAATGGGAATGTCTTTCCTACGCCTGTCCCACCATTGTTTTTTGGGAGCACATAACCTGTCTGGTTTCACAGGATCACAGCCAGAGAGGAATTTACTCTGGATGAATCTACCTCCAGTCTCACTCAGACCTGATTTAGATATTTAGATGAGACTTGGGACTTAGAGTGGATGCCGGAATGAGTTAAGACTTTGGGGGCTGTTGGGACAGAATGAATGCATTTTGCACATGATAAGAACATGAATTGGGAGGAGGGTAAGGGGCAGAATTTATATACTGAATGCTTGTATCCCCCCAAAATTACATGTTGAAGCCCTAATCCCCAATATGACTGTTTGGAAATAGGGCCTCCACAGAGGTCATAAGGTGGGGGCCCTGGCCTGACAGGGTTAGTGTTTTTATTAGAAGAGACACTAAAGAGCACTCCCTCTCTCTCCCTGTCCACACCCAGAGGAAAGGCCAGATAAGGCCACAATGAGAAGGCAGACATATGCAAGCCAGGAAGAGGGTTCTCATCAGAAACTGAATCCACCAGCCCCTTGACCTGGGCCTTCTAGTTTCCTGAACTGTGAGAAAATAGATTTCTGTGGTTGAGGCCACTCAGTCTATGGTATTTTGTTACAGCATCCCCAGCAGACTGAGACAGTGGTTCAAAGATCATTTGTTCTCAGCTGAAGAGGGAGGTGAGTTCCTTGATGATGAGGGTAGGGGTAGGGCATGGTTGGTGAGGATAGGGGTGAGACATGCTCAGGGCACTTGCTAGAAGAGCAAGGAGCACATGGGCCAAATGGATCTTGTCTTTTTTTTTTTTTTTTGAAAGAGAGAGACTGTGTGTGTCTAGGGGAGAGGGGCAGAGGGAGAGAGGGAGAGAGGGAGAGAGAGAGAGAGGGAGGGAGGGAGAGAGAATCTCAAGTAGGCTCCATTCTCAGTGCAGATTCCAACGTGGGGCTCGTGACCTGAGCCAAAATCAAGACTCAGACACTCAACCAACTGAACCTCCCAGGCTCCCCAAATCTTGTCTTTTTTTTTTTTTAAACGAGTTTATTTTATTTTTTTGTAATATTTATTTTGAGAAAAGGAGATAGAGCGAGCAGGGGAGGGGCAGAGAGAGAATCCCAGGCAGTCCCCATGCTGTCAGCACAGAGCCCGACATGGGGCTCAAACCCACAAACTGTGAGATCATGCCCTGAGCTGAAACCAAGAGTAGGATGCTTAACTGACTGAGCCGCCCAGCTCCCCAAATCTTGTCTTTTTTTTTTTTAAACGAGTTTATTTTATTTTTTTGTAATATTTATTTTGAGAAAAGGAGATAGAGCGAGCAGGGGAGGGGCAGAGAGAGAATCCCAGGCAGTCCCCATGCTGTCAGCACAGAGCCCGACATGGGGCTCAAACCCACAAACTGTGAGATCATGCCCTGAGCTGAAACCAAGAGTAGGATGCTTAACTGACTGAGCCGCCCAGCTCCCCAAATCTTGTCTTTTTTTTTTTTTTTTTAATGCTTGTTTTTGAGAGACAGAGACAGAGAGCAAGTGGGGGAGTGGTGGAGAGAGAGGGAGACAGAATCTGAAGCAGGCTCCAAGCTCTGAGCTCCCAGCTGTCAGCACACAGCCCCATGCAAGGCTCAAACTCACAAACTGTGAGATCATGACCTGAACCGAAGTCGGATGCTCAACTGACTAAGCCACCCAGGCACCCCAAATCTTGTATCTTTTTAAAGAAAAAAAGTGCAAGGGATAAAAAATGTCAAAGGAGAAAACAGGCCCAAGTCTCCCCAGGACCCCACTGCCAGGTGGGGAAGTCCCCTCCCCCCTACTCTAGGTCCATGTTCTTACAATTTGGGAATTTCAAGCGGGACCTACCTCAAACGGCTCTTCGCAGAAATAGCCGTGAATTAAGGAACCAACAGGAAACAATTCCAACATGTCAGCACAGTCTGTGACCACATACCCAGGTTCACACCTGGGTTCAAATTCGAGACCTGTTCCTTATTAACTGTATACAAGCTGCTTGAGTTCTTTGTGTTTCACGTCGCCGCATCTCTAGAACAGGGATACTAATACCTTCTTCTTCTTTTTTTTTTTTTTTTTTTTTTTTTTTTTTTTTTTTTTACTAATACCTTCTTTACAGGGTTGTTGTGAAGGTTCAATGAGATGCCAGGGGCAGGATAAGCATTTAATGTCAACCATTACTATTTTATAATCATTATGATTACTTAAAAAGAGGGGCAGAGAACATAAACAGGAAACATGAATCATGAAGAAGAGACACTCAAACTCACTGATAAAAGAACCACACAATAAGCAACAACTTTTCACCTCTGAGAGCACGGTGAGAAGAGAGCCTAGCTGATGCAGGTGCAGGAATGGGCACTTTCCAACACTGCAAATACACTGAGAGGGCGAAATGGCAGCATCGCTGCGAAGAAGCGGCGTAGCAACATCTACCAAAACCAGGAAGCCGGCGGGTTTGCCCCTCTTCCTCCCTGCACAGCCCAAAGGCTGTTCCTTTCCCAGTCACTCAGGTGAACCTGCACTGGATTAAGCCAATCACAACCGTCCCTTTGGATGCCAGTGATTGGCTTAGGTAAGGGCATGTGACATCGTCCTGGCCAATGAGAAAGGAGGGGAAGTCAGCCAAGGAACGGTTTTCTTCACACTTAGTACAGGGCTGCAGCAATGATCTGTTACTTGCTGCTGTAGGACGGGGAGTATCGAGAAGATGCACACGCTGGGACGGCAGAGCGCAAAGACACAGCAAAGCTGTTGAATGACGTGTCCGGCCCAATAAATTAGCTGATCCTGGAACTGCTCCGCCTCATTAATCACGTGAGATTATAATAAACTCCGGGTTTGAGGTAGGAATTGTTACTTGCAGCCAAACTCCTTCTAAATGATAAAGCGCCCTTTCGACCCAGAAACTTCACTTCCGCGAACTTAATCTACCCAAATCCTTGTACAAGCACTCAATTATATTTGCACAGGATGTCTTTTTTTTACAGAGTGAAAAGCTAGAAGGAACTTTAATGTCCACCAGTAGAGAATTAGCTTAATCCGTTAAATTACACAATACCCCTTACAGTGCAGCTATTGAATCTACGTGCATCGTCATGGAGATGCCGCCATACAACATTGAGAAAGAAAAAAAGCAGCAGATTCCAGAACACTGTGTGTCGTATGATCACATCTGTGTGCAATGTGTGTTTACATCGAGAAGGTTGCAAGATATTCTCCAATTTAACTGGTTCTCTCTGGGGACTGGGACCCGCCAAGGGGCAACAGGACACAGAACACTCTGCTTTGTACACCTTAGAATAATTTAGATTTTTTTTCCCCACAGAGTAAGTATTCACCTTGAATCTAAAACGCAAAATGAGATGACTGACTTGAGATCAACCCAGTAGGGCAGAGCCCAAGTGGGAACCAGCAGCCTGGTTTTAAAAAAAATTTTTTTTTTAAACATTTATTTATTTTTGAGACAGAGAGAGACAGAGCATGAACGGGGGAGGGTCAGAGAGAGGGAGACACAGAATCTGAAACAGGCTCCAGGCTCTGAGCTGTCAGCACAGAGCCCGACGCGGGGCTCGAACTCACAGCCCTCACGGACCGCGAGATCATGACCTGAGCTGAAGTCGGCCGCTTAACCGACTGAGCCACCCAGGCGCCCCAGCAGCCTGGTTTTAAACCCAGTGTTGCAGGTCTGCCCGAATGTCCATGGGCTGTTCTTCCCAAGAAAAAGACCAAACCATTGACCTGAGAACCATGAAGGGGTTTTTTGTTTGTTTGCTTTTTGTGTTTCTCCCCCCTCGCCCCCCCCCCCCACCCACTTTGGAGAAGAGTTTGAAGATGAAAGACTCAGAAATTCAAAAGAAATGGATGAATGAATATTAACTCATCCAACCCAGGCATTATATAGATAAGAATGAATGAGTGTTGGAGCGCCTGGGTGGCCCAGTCGGTTAAGCATCTGACTTCGGCTCAGGTCATGGTCTCTTGGTTCATGGGTTCCAGCCCTTTGTCAGGCTCTGTGCTGACAGCTCAGAGCCTGGAGCCTGCTTCAGATTCTGTGTCTCCTTCTCTCTCTCTCTCTCTCTCTCTGCCTCTCTCTCCCCCTCTCCCCGCTTGCACTCTGTCTCTCCCTCAAAAATAAATGGATATTTTAAAAATTTTTTTAAAAAGAACCAATGAGGGGCGCCTGGGTGGCTCAGTCGGTTAGGCGGCCGACTTCGGCTCAGGTCATGATCTCACGGTCAGTGAGTTCGGGCCCCGCGTCGGGCTCTGTGCTGACAGCTCAGAGCCCGGAGCCTGTTTCGGATTCTGTGTCTCCCTCTCTCTGACCCTCCCCCGTTCATGCTCTGTCTCTCTCTGTCTCAAAAATAAATAAACGTTAAAAAAAAAAAAAAAAAAAAAAGAACCAATGAGTGTTAAATAAATGACAAAAACAGAAATACTTGAAATAATCAAGTAATAACATTTTCTGAGTGGTTACCTCATGCCAGAGGCTGTCGTGATCTCCCTCTCTTTTTTTTTTTTTTTTTTTTTTTTTATGCACGTCAAGATCTCTTTATACATAATATCTTCTAGCACCCCCTGTGAGATAGACTATTAGTCTCACTTTGCAGAGGAGAAAAGAGAGGCACAAAGAAGTGAAGTGACTTGCCCCAGGTCACACAGCTGGTACGCGATAGAGCTGGGATTCAAATTCTGGCAGCCTGGCCCCAGGGCCCACACATATCACCATCTCTGTTGCCCATGAGGCAACAGGACCCAGTCCCAGGACCCCGCAGCCTGTCAGCATGCTGGTGTCTCTGCCACCTCCAAGTAACTCCCTCCCCTTCTGGATCATACACGACCTCTCCTCCTTTCCTTGGTCACATTTCTGTTTCTTTGTTTTTCTTTTTTTTTTTTAACTTTTTAAAATGTTTTTATTATTTATTTTTGAGAGAGAGAGAGAGAGAGAGAGAGAGAGCGAGCGAGCATGAGCAGGGGAGGGGCAGAGAGAGAGGGAGACCCAGAATCCAAAGCAGGCTCCAGGCTCTGAGCTGTCAGCACAGAGCCCGAAGTGGGGCTCGAACTCATGAACCGCGGGGTCATGACCTGAGCCAAAGTCGGCCGCTTAGCCGACTGAACCACCCAGACGCCCCTCCTTGGCAACATTTCTTGTCCACACTGTCTCTAGAGCCTTACCTCCCCCTGCACCCCCCAAATCTCAGCAGCCCCGGTCCCGCTCCACCGAAGGTGCTTGCCAAGGGTCCTCCCCATTCCAGGAACCTTCTAGTTGCTGAGTCCCGTAGAGGGACAGTTCTTCACTTGCCTTTTTCAGTATATTCTCGGCTGCGTCTGCCACGTCCTCCTCACACCTCTCTGACCACTCCTGCTCTGTCAGGGGCTCCTCTTCCTCTGCCCAGGTCTCAAGACCAACGCACCCGAGCTTCCATTTAAGGGACAGCACTTCTGTCCTCCTCCCTCTACATGCTCTCCCCGGAGGAGCTCTTGCATGTCATGATCTCGTGAGTCACGTCGACGACTCACAAATCTATTCCTCCTGCCAGGCTCACCCCCTCCCCAATATTTCAGATTCATGTCTCTTAACCCCTGGGCAGTGCCACCTAGATGTCCAACACCCAGGCCGCTCATGACCTCCATGCCTTTCTTAATCCTAGGCGCTCTACCTGGAATGCCCTCTCCCTACACACACACCTAGCCAACTCCTATTCATCCGTTAAGACCCAGCTCGGATGCCCATGTGTCCACAAAGTCCTCCCTGGTGCCCATCCCAGTCGGGTGCTCCTCCAACTTGCCACAATCCAAACTCCGCAGCACCTCCCCTGCTCCCGCTCCTCCTCGATTTTCCCCAAACTCCATTCATAGCTCCAACTGCCATCCAGTTCTCAGTCCCCAGTTCCTTCCACCCTTACCTCTGAAACATCCTCCACCCTGCAGCTCCTCCTGCCATCTCCATGACCACGGGTCTCAGGCCCTCAGCATCTCCTGCTAACAGCCTCCAACGAGCCCCCTCCAGTCTACCATTTGGTGGTTGAGGATATTTGCCTAACACACATGTCAACGTCACTCCCCTGCTCAAAACCCTTAACAGGTGCACATAGGCGCGCGCACAGATGAATGCAGTTTTGTTTGTTTTTTTTAAAGATGAAAGGTGGGGCACCCGGGTGGCTTTGTGGTTAAGCATCCGACTTCAGCTCAGCTCATGATCTCACAGTTTGTGAGTTCCAGCCCCGCATCAGGCTCTCCGCTGTCAGTGCGGATCCTCTGTCCCCTCTCTCTCTCTGCCCCTCCCCTGCTGGTTCTCTCTCTCTCTCTCTCTCAAGATAAATAAACGTAAAAAAAAAACCTTTTTTTAAAGATGGAAGGTGAATAAGCTCGGTAGTCTCACAATGAAACAATGCCGATTTTCTGATTCTGATAATGTACAACCACCATATGCCATCAGCAGGCGAGGCTGGGTGAAGGGAATTCTTTGTACTGTTTTTGCTACTTCCTGTGAATAAAAAATCGAAAAACAAACAAAACCTTCACGACACCCACTACCAGGAGGACGAAGGCCAAGCGGCTCCCCCCAGGCACACCACACCATAGGACGTACCTCGCCTCCCCTCCGGCCCCATGACTGGCCTGGAATGTCACACTCCGACAGTGTCAAACCCAAGCTGCCCGCTCTGTGTGGAACAGCCTTCACGCCCACTGCTTCCTTCCCACCCTGGCTAGTGCCCGGCGCCTCTTTAAAGCTCAGCTGAGGTGGCTCCTCTACCGGGAAGACCCTCTCCCCAACCCCCAGCTAACACAGCACCCCAGCTCGGCACAACCATTGCACTCACCCTAGCTAAAGGACAGCGTGCGCTTATGTCCCCCTCTCCCTAAACCCTGAGCTTCCTGAAGGCAGACGCTGCATCTGATTCATCTCTGGGCAGCACAGAGAAGCCGCGCTCTCCAACCTATTCTCCAGCTATGTGAGCGGAATCTCACAGGCCCTCGAATAACAGCAAAGGTGCTGATTTCAGTCCTTTAGTAAGCGCTCTCGCCTACCAGATATTGTTCAAAGAGCTTTAAATAGGACACATAATTCTCACAACACGCCATAAGAAAATACTATCATCATCCCCATTTTACAGATGAGGAAACCGAGGCACAAGGAGGTGAACTAACCTGCAAGAGTTACCCAGGCTATAAGGGACAGAGCGGCGACTTGAACCCCGGCAGTTGGGCTCTGGAGCCCACACGCTCTGACCTCCCGGCTCAAAGGTGCTCCTCTCCCATCCCCGCAGGCTGCCTCCAGCCTCATCTCACACTCCGCCAGCCTGGCCCTCACCTACCCCAGGTTTCATGAAAGGCGAGCGGTCGGTGCCAGATTGGCCGCGTATCGCAGATTGGCCTCGTATACTGCATGAACACTACCTGAGGTTACGTCATCTCCAAAGATGCCTGGCACTTCTCCTGACTCACCAGGCCCTGGACAGCTTACTCAGAGACCAGCAAAGGTTCAATTTCGCCATCCTCGACCTCACCAGTCAGAATTCCGGGTCTGCACGAATCCCTTCCCCACGGTCCCCGTGCACCCTGTCTGTCCACCTGAGGCCCCTCTGCTCCAAAGAGGCCGAGCAGGGGTCTTGGCTCATTTCTGGAAGTTACGTGCTGGGTGTCATCCACCTTTTATGCCAAGGGTTTTAGGCCTGCGGCCCCCAGAGAGAACTCAGGAGTCCATGAACTTGGATGGGCAAACATTTAGAAGTTTTTTTCACTACCCCCTACCTGGTATTTAGCATTCCCTTCAATTACAAAGGCAGGCAACACGCCGCAATAGTGTCGCGCTAGGAATCCCAGCTCTTTCACATTTCAGCTACTGCAGGCACAACAAAATATTGTTCACACTCATCACAACTTCAGAATTATGGCGCTTATGTTAGACTCACTGCCAGATCTGGTTCTCAGTGCACTGATAAAAAGCCCAGCTACGGTTCGAGAGAATTGGGTTTCCTTTGCAATCCTGCATATTTTACTTTATGCGGTTAAAAACGGTATTCTGAGAAGGTGTTCACAGGCTTCCCCAGGCTGCCCAATGGGTCTGCAGGACAGAGATGATCTAGAAGCCCTGTCCTAAGGAATCATGTTTATCCCTACAATAATCTCAAAGGTAGGTGCCACCATGTCCACTCTCCACAGAAAAGCTAGGCTTGAAAAAAATAAAATAGAGTCTTGGGGCACCTGGGTGGCTCAGTAAGTTAAGCATCCAACTCTTGATCTCAGCCCAGGTCTTGATCTCAGGGTTGTGAGTCCAAGCTCCGGGTTGGGCTCCACACTGGACATGAAGTCTACTTAAGGGACGGGGGGTGGGGATGGGGATGGGGATGGGGGGGTGGAGAAAAAAAGGAAAGAAAAGAAAAGAAAAAAATAATCTTTTAAAAAGAGGTGAGGGTTGGAGAGTCCACGACTTGCCCAAGGCCACCCAGCAGCTGAGGAAGAAAGCCAGAAGAAGCATAGGTACCACCTCAGGCTCCACCAGAAACCACCTGTCAAGGAATGACGGAGAGAAAAGGACCACCCACAGGCCTCAGCAACTTGCAGTTTGTTTTCTTTTAACTGCCTTGAACAGAAACCAAAGTTCAGGAAACCTCCCTCAGGCCTCCCCCACGGCACCACCATAAGCCAAACTAAGAGTCAGCAGTTACAAAGGGCTTTTACTCTCTTGCCTTACCCTCCCAGCTACTTGGGGGCCAAACTGCACAGGAAGGGTTCAATCCCACATCTGTGTCTCCAGGGGTCCGGGCTCCAGCTTCTTCACAACTTCCCAGCTATCAAGGGAGATGAGATGTTTGAACTAACTTCTCTTTCAAAGAAAGGTAACAGAAGCTCGGGGCACCTGGGTGGCTCAGTCAGCTGAGCATCCAACTTCGACTTCGGCTCAGGTCATGATCTCCCGGTTCGTGAGTTCGAGCTCTGCCATCAGGCCCTGCACTGACAGCTTGGAGCCTGGAGCTTGCTTCGGATTCTGTGTCTCCCCCTCTCTCTGCCCCTCCCCACTGTGCTCTGTCTCTCTCTCTCTCTCTCTCAAAAATAAATAAATAAATAAATAAATAAATAATAAATAAACCTTAAAAAATTTTAAAAAACAAGAGAGATGCATTTCTATATTTCTCACACTGCTGGCACCAGCATGGTCAGGCTCTGGGGAGAGTGGAAGGAAGGAAGAAAATAAAGAAACAGAAGCTTATTGCAAAAGGCTTGGGAATTATGGGCAAATATAATACACGGGGGGTGGGGCGGGGAGAAATCATCCAGAGTCCCATAGCTCAGAGTGATCACTTACTATTGTGGAGTGCTTTTTCTTTTGAGCAATTGAGAAGTCACTGGCCCTGTGCACAGAAGCTCAGGAGTCCTTGTGGTCATACCACTTGGGCACCAAGAGTGTTCCATGGATTGCTCAGCCCGCTTCACTGTCTGAAGACAGAGAGGCAGGCTGGGGCAGTGCAAAGGACTCTGAGCCCGGGAGTCCGCCACAGCCCCAAGCTGGCTTTCAGGGCACCTCTCTGAACCTCCGTTTTGTCATTTGGAAGAGGGAGCTAATGATACCCAACTTGCAAGGCTGCTTTGCAGGTTTATATCGTGGGCCCCTAACCCCCACGTCCAAGAGGAGATCAGAAATTTGTGTTTCTGCTGAACCTGTACTGTCAGAGAGCGCTGGCAACTTGCAAAATTACCCTGTAAGCGCTTTTTGATCAGTCAACACCAATTCCTTTGCAGTTTATCTATCTAGGCCACTTTTTGGCAAGGGCTGATCTGGACCACCCTGCTACTATTATTCATTTATCCAACAAATAACCAAAGAACACCTTTATATGCCAGATGCTGGGGGAACAGGGTTAATAATGTCCCTGACCTCGTGGAGCATGTGGTCCAGGCGTGGGAAGACAAATAGGGCAATGTTAAATGCACAAGACAAAGCTACAGAGAGTGACAAACACGCTGAAATAGGAAATGTGGCAGGGAGTGATGGGGGGCAGGGGGTAGCGGTGCTGGGAGTTGAGGGATGGCCCATCAGGAAGGTGGCATTTAAGAGAAATAAGATGGAGCCCACCATGGGAACACAGAAGGTAGGTTAAGCGTGCACCGGCAGAAGGTACGGCAACGGCAATGGCCCTGAGGTGGGAACAAGTTCAGAATGTTCAAGGAAAAGACAGAAGGCCAGTGTGACTGCAGCGCTGGAGTGAGGGCAAGCCAAGCAGGAAGCAAGTTTCGAGGGGCAGAGTAAGGCTGGTTAGAAGGCTGCATGCAAGCCACACTGGGGAGCCAGCACTGTGTTCTGAGTCAGGAAGCTACTGGGAGGTTTTCAGCAGAGGAGTGACAAGGTCCCACCTAAATCTTTTTTTTTTTTTTTTTTAATTTTTTTAAACGTTTATTTATTTTTGAGACAGAGAGAGACAGAGCATGAACGGGGGGGGGGGGGGGGGTGCAGAGAGAGAGGGAGACACAGAATCCGAAACAGGCTCCAGGCTCTGAGCTGTCAGCACAGAGCCCGACGCGGGGCTGGAACTCACGAACTGTGAGATCATGACCTGAGCCGAAGTCGGACGCTTAACCGACCGAGCCACCCAGGCGCCCCAAGGTCCCACTTAAATCTTGAGAAGATCCCTTACTTAGGCTGCTGCACTGAAGACAGATGACAAGAGGTGAGGCTGGAAGGTCAGTTAGCAGGCTACGGCAGTGGTCCAGGCCTGGATCGAGGTAGGCAGTGGAGAAGATTCAGGAACATTCTGGAGGTTATGGCCACCACAACCACGCTGTCACACCAGTGGCCTTTATAGTTTTCAAATCCTCTTCATTTGAGCCTCACAGCAAACTCAAGGAAGGTAGGACTGAATCAGTGAGGCCATTTCACAGAACAAGAAACTGAGGCCAAGAGTGATAATATGATTGTGCCCCTGAACATGCAGCTAGTATGTGCTGCAGCTGGGAGTGAAACTCAGGACTCTGGACTCCCTGCCCTAAGTTCTTCTGGCTGCAGGGGGACAGGGCATGACACGGAATGCGCCAGAGAACAAGAGCACAGATGGACCTCTGTTAACCCCAGAAGGGTCACAGCCTCAACTTCCCCCTGCAGCCTTCACAGGAAGTGCTCAGTGGATGCTCGCTGGCCGGCCCCAGCACTTAGGAAGACGTGGCTCTCGGTCCAAGGGAACGTGACACCCTGTCCCCTTTCCAAAGTCATAGCAGGGACAGGGTAGCAAGAGCTGGAGGCTGGACCCCTCGATTTTCTTCTGCAAAAGAGGGACTTCTTACCGTAAAGGGGCATCAAGAGGATTAATGAGAATATGGCCAAAAGCACAATACAAACAACAGATAATTGGGATTTCCGGAAGGATAAGAAAAGACCTTCATGGAGACTAAAATAACTTGAGGGGTGCCTGCCTGGCTCAGTCAGCAGAGCATGCGACCCTTGATCTTGAGATCATGAGTTCAAGCCCCACGTTGGGTGTACAGACTACTAACTAACTGACAAAATAACTTGAAGGCACTTCTCCTGCATAGCAGCAAAGACCTTGGGCTCAGGGGTGTCATATGCCTGGCATTGTCTGACCCCTCCCCGCCGACTCCCTGCTCTACCACAGCCATGGGATCCTGGAACATCAATCTCCTCATCTGCAAGATGGGGCTGCTAATACGTGTTCCTGCCTCCAAGAGCTGTGAAGCGGAGTCAATAAGAGAAGGCCCAGAGAGCGCCAGGCCACACACAGCAGCCTTAAATACGCGGTGGCTGGTGTCACTACTGCCGATGCTGCCATCAAGCCTGCGTTGTCAACCTCGGATTCGGGGCTTGGGATGTGCGGCCGAACTGAAGTCGGCTACAGCTGGGTTCTGGAACGCAGCAGTGGTCCCCACAGCCTGACGCAGACACAGTGCTCGTACACCTGCAGAAGCCATCAGGGTACTCGCAGGGGAACAGACTTCCTAGGGAAATAAATAAGACGGGAAGGAGCCCCGGAGCTGGTGATGACAGAGAAGAGGAAACCGAGCCCGTTTTCTATGGGCCATTAAATGTGATGAAAGGAGCTGGCTTCTGCGGAGGCTCCTGGGAGCAGACACGTAGCAGTCACTTCATCAGCCTGGGCCAAGGCTCCGGCTTCGGGTTGCAGTAGGACCTCCTCAGAGGACACCTCCTCCTCTTCCACCTGAAGTTACCACTGTGGGGGGGGGCCCTGTCGCTCTCCCCTCCCTGCCCCACCTCTCCCAGCCACCCCTCGTCCCACGCTGGGCCAAGTCAAGAGCCAGGCTGCCTGGTCGTCCGGGTCTGCTCTCCAGTTCTGCCACTTAACCTCCCTTGACAGTTTCTTCATCTGTAAAATGGGGACAATCACAGTGCCTACCTTCAGGGCTGTTACAAAGATTAAGTAAGCTCATCTAGGAAAAAAACACTCACAACAGGGCTTGACTATCAGTAATTGCTGGATTGGTTAATGGCTAAGTGATGACAAACTTAAAAACCCCTCCACTTCCAGTTCCTCTCATCGACTCTCCTGCCCCGATCCCCAGGCACTGGGCGTCTCCCACAGCTTACCATCACACACACTATCAAACCTCAAGGCTTGCTTTCAGAAAGGGAAATTTAGGCCCAGAGAGCCCAAGGGACCACAGCGGTAGAGCCTGACTTGAACTTGATCTCATGCCTGCCACCCACATGGTGGCCGCACCAGGTGACCTGCCCCGTCGTTTACGCTGCCTTTGCCCGACTCAGTGCCTCTTCTCAGAAAGCCTTCTCTGGCCTTTCTGAACCCATCTCTCAAATGTTCGAATGGCACTTCTACAAAGACCCTCCACCCTGGGGCAAAATAAACCTCCCTCCTCTACACTTGGGGTATAATTCAACATGACAACACACTGGCCGAAAGCGTCCTCCTGGCACCTCCACTTGTGCCTGGGGCACAGGGGGTGAATCAGACCCAGTTCTGCTCTTGGGAAGCTCGGGTTAATCAACCATATCTTCGTCCTTTCCAATCTACAAGCTACTTCAAGGTGTCAAGCCAGACACCCATGGGCATTAGGGAAATGGACTAAGATTCCACACTCAGGGCCCAGACCTTCTTCACCACCATTCATCCTGCCTTCTCGAGGCATGCTTCCAGAAATCTCCTAAGTACTTTCTTTCTTTTTTAGGTTTATTTAGAGAGAGAGAGAGAGAAACAGTACAAGCAGGAAGAGGAAGAGAGGGAAAGAGAGAATCCAAGCAGGCTCTATGCTGACTGTGTGGAGCCCAATGCAGGGCTTGATCCCACAAACTGCAAGACTATGACCTGAGCCAAAACCAAGAGTCGGATGCTTAACCGACTGAGCTACCCAAGCGCCCCAGAAATCTCCTAAATACTTTCACAGGACCAGGCCCTGGGACATACGGTAGTTCAGTACAACTCCCTGGCCTTTTGGAGAGCCTGCTGGCTAAGCCTTGGGCTAAGCCCCCATCCCCACTGCATCTGCCCAGTCACACTATCCTGGCCTCTACATATTCGAAATGGAGGTGGTCCAATTGTGACATCGATTCCAACGTAGCACACTCAACAGTCACAAAGGCCTGGGTTCAAATCCAACTGGGTGACATCGAGCCAGCCGCATTAATCCTGTGTTCTTCAGTTTCTTCATCTGTGAAATGGAGATAATAATGCCCACCCCTCTTCAGTTCGAGTCATGATCTCATGGTTTGTGAGTTTGAGCCCCCGTCAGGTTCTGTGCTGACAGTGTGGAGCCTGCTTGGGATTCTCTCTCTCTCTCTCTCGCTCTCTCTCTCCCTCTCTCTCAAAATAAATAAATAAACTTAAAAAAAAAAAAAGAAGAATGCCCACTCCTCATGGTACCACTGTAAGAATCAGAGAGAATGTACGTCAACCTCCCAGCACAGAAGCAACCATGGTGAGCTCAGGAATTCCTTCCTCTTCTGTCCCCCAGCCAAGCCTCCCCATTCTTTCAAGCTCAAGATCCACTTCCTGGAGGAAGCCTCTCCTAACTTTTCCGGGTTACCCTGAGAGCTCTCTCTCCTGTTCACTCCCACTGCATTGACTCTGGTATTAGAGCATTTCCTGGTCCTATCGTGGGTTCCGGTCGGGCTCTCAGTGACAAACTCAACCCCAAGCCTGCCCTTTAGCACCTCACCATGCTCACAGGAGACATTTGAAAACTAACTTGTTACGGTGGCCCAGGACTCTGGGAAAGACTGAAGATCTGGAGCCAGACAACTAAGTGGGAATCCTAGCTCTGCTATGTGACAGAGAGACCTTTGATTCTATAAGCCTCAGGTTTCCCACCTGGAAAACGAGGATTGAAAAATGCCCACCTGATGTGGTTGCTATGGAGGACAGATGAGCCAGCATATGTGAAAGCCCTTTTGTTATAAACCAAAAAGTGCTATTTAAGGGATTCTTATTTTCAGATTCTCCAAGCCAAACCTACTGACGCCTTAACTTTCTTATACCTAGAGACTAGCTCATCCCACAGAGCTTCTTAGCCCCAAATAATCCACCCACACCCACATTCTTAACTGTCCATCGCAAACAAAAAGCCAACAGCGTGTAATTCACAGCATCCACAGAACACAAACCTCATCCCAGCTCAAGGACCAACAAAAATCTCTCTCCCATGCTCAGATCTCATCCCTCCTGAGCATAGGTTTCTCCTTCCCAGCTTAAGGTATCCCATGCCTCAAACCTGTTCCAATAGCATTTTGGCCATGCATCACTTGTATGCAGTCTAATTTCTATGGGATGTCAAAATGGGGAAAGAAGACCTTGGGGGGTATGGTTGGTTGTATGTGGGGAGAGGGGTTGTAGTAGTCTTGGTAGTAGACGGAAAGATTCTGCCGGAATTTTGGGTTAAACAGTTGCTAAATGTACTATAATTATCGTGTTTGTATGAAAAGCCAAGGATCTGCATTCTGCTATTTTCATGGGGCTGGATGAATTGCAGACGCTGAGGAAAATGGTAAGAAGTTGGGGTTCAAAGTCTGGTACCTAGGCACCAAAGTCTGTGTGTGCAACCTAAGAGAAATGAAATCCCTAACAAAGCTGCTGTGGGCCCCCAGGCCCCCACTCCAGGCCCAATATGCTTTTCTACCCCAGACTCCCCAGCCCCCCTTTCCGGCCCCCAGCCCCTTCTCTTCCCCGTTGATCCCCTGTTGGCACCCCAGCCATCGGGGTCAGAGTAAATCGTTCCTACGATTTTTTTTTCTTCCTGGGAAAACTGCTTTGTCTGTGTGAAAGACCCCCAAACCAGACATCTTATAAACATCCGAGCCAGACAGATTTTAAGGGGAAAGGGGGGGGGCAGGGTAGGAGGGAGCTGGCCCGAAGGGGTCCCTGAGGCCCTCTGAGAGTGGGAGGAGGGTCCGAGACCGGGGTCCGCGGCTCCGGGGCGCCCATCCCCGCGGGGCGCCCCCCAGGTGCTGGAGCTGCGTCCCCCACCCCCACCCCGCAATCCCCGCGCACTCCCCGCCCGGCGGCCGGGCCGGATCACTCCTTCGAGCCCAGAGATGAATCCTGCGACCGGAAATTCCCCCCTACCCAGACCGCGCCCCCCTTTCCTGCCACCCCCTCCCCCCGGGCCGGGCCGCAGGCCCCGGATCCCCGGGCTCGCGTGGCCGCGGCAGCCGGCAGAGGCGACCCGTCGGCGGCCGCGGTCCACGGCCCTTGCTGCGGTCCCTCCAACTCTTGGCGCTACGCACACAAAAGGAAGGGGCGCGCTGCCAGAGACGCCCCTGCCAGCCTCCTCGGCCCCCTTCGCGGGGGCCGGCAAAGCATCCGCGCACCCCAAAGCTCCGGACGCCGGGGCGGGAGCCCCCCACGACACAAAATTCCAAAGCACCCCCCCCCCTCCGGGAGCTGCAGGGACAGCCAAATCACCCAGCGGCAGGTGCCCCCGGCCGCACAACTTTGAAACTTTGGGGCAAGGCACGGGGAAGGGGAGGGGAAGCCCCAAAAAGGAGGAAATGAGGATTTGGCGGCTCTTGCTTTATTTCTGCAAAATGCACTTTCCAGGTGGCCCCGCGCGGCTCCGGCCTGGCCCGGATCCCCCGCGCCTCCGCCCGGCCCGGCCCCCGGGCGCCCTCGAGCCCTCCCGCCGCCGGCCGCCGGGACGCGGTCGGGCCCCGGCCTCTGCCCCTCCGGGCTCGGGCCCCGCGCAGCACTCACCTCGGCCGGGCTGCGCTCCCCGCGGGCCTGCGCCGAGCCCGATAAATGGTATGCTATGACTAGAGGTATGATTACGTTATTATTATTAGTAATAATAAGAGTAAATGCTATTTAATTACGGGCGGCCGCATCCTGCTCCCGGCGCCGCCGCCCCGGCAGCTCCGTCCATGTGGCTCCGGAGCGCTTTACTTTCATTTCCAGCCCCTTCGGCCGGCCGCTCGCGGCAGCACCCGCTGGAGGCACCGTCTCCCCGCAGCTCTTCCTCCTCGGGTCCTAGAGCGCGGCTTCCCTCGCCTGGCGCCCGGGGTGGGCGGCGCGGGCGGCGCACCTGGGGGCGGGGAAGTCCCCCTGCCCCGTGGTAAGCTCATGCCTGGAATCCACCTTTATTTTCTTTAAACGTGGCCTGCCCTTTCAGGGCTTTTTCGTTGGGCAAGTCTGCATTTCTGGACTGATGCTGGTCAGACTCCGCGCCACGGCCCTTCCCCCTGGGTGTAAAAGGCCCCCCGGGTTGCCAGGTGCTTTCACTGCAGGCTCCCCCAAACCTTAGCTGCTTGTGCCCTTTTCCCGGATGACGACTGGAGGCTCAGAGAGGAATCAGACCCTCAGTCGGCTGGTGTTTTATGTGTGAGATCTTTCCAGAAAGGATTTGAGGCTGCTTGGAAGATCCAATAGGTGAAGGGAGATTAACCAGAGAGACTGGCTGTATTTCTTGCACCCTTGGTACTGCCTCAGAGCTGGTCAGGACCAGACTGGATTTGAACCCAGAGCCTCTGATCCCAATACAATGTCATCCACGCTTTTACTACCTGTTCCATTGATTCCGGAGGACTCCCACATCTCTGTGAGAGATTTCCTTCTTTCCACCTCTTAATTTTGTGCACACATATATATGCACATATATTTACACATATGTATACGTATGTGTATGTATATATATATATGTGTATATATATATATATATATATATATATACTATGTGTGTGTATATACACGTGTGTATGTGTGCATTTAATTTATTGAAGATCAGCTGTGAGCCTGGTGGACTTTTATAAATGTTATCTTTTCCCCAAACATTTGTACCAGACACATCTTAGAAGCTGGGATACAGCGGTGGAACAAATTTTAAACATTTAAACACACTGTGGTAAGTGCTAGGTGGGACAAGAACCTGGGGCTGTGTCTGTTTACTTCATTCTCATAATGATCCTGGAAGGTTGGTTTTGGCATGCCCATTTTACAGATGGAAAACTAAGGCTGGGAGAGTGACCCATCCAAGGTGGCAGTTCTGACTCCAGAGCCTGTGTGTTCTACACATACTCCTACGATTTCTACTATTTGCCTTAAGGTAGCCTTGAAAGGGGGGGGTGGGGAATGCACCTGCACCATCCGAAATTTCTCAGACTCTTTTCTGCGTGTGCTTTCTGTCTCCTAGATACTCTAAGATTAAAGAACATAAAAGGTAGCTTCTGGCATGAAGAGGATGGGGATTTTTTATTCAGAAATGAAAAGCTGAGATACTCCTGAAACCATTGTTGCACTATATGCTAACTTGGATGTAAATTAAACAAATAAATGTAATTTTAAAAAATGAAAAGCAGTGTCCAGAGACCTTCAGAGTGGGGTTCGTTTAAAATGAAACTTTTTTTTTTTTTTACAGAAACCACATATTTGCTTTTGTTTTAATTTTTTAAGGTTTATTTATTTTTGAGAGAGAGAGAGACGGAGTGTGAGTATGGGAGGGGAAGAGAGAGAGGGAGACACAGAATCTGAAGCAGGCTCCAGGCTCTGAGCTGTCAGCACAGAGCCCGACACAGGGCTTGAACCCACGAACCGTGAGATCATGACCTGAGCCACCTAGGTGTCCCCAAGATGATGGGTTGAAGGCAGCCACATGTATAGCCTGGCAATTTAGGGAGGTGGGGTGGTATGTTGGCATTAGGAAGGCCAAGGTGGGTCAGAGTCCCAGCTCCCACCACTTGCTAGCTGGGGGACCCTAGACAGTCTCACAGCTTCAGTCTTCTCATTTGTAAAATAAGGACAAGAACAGGGTTGCCCGGCTGGCTCAGTTAAGCGTCCAACTTTGGCTCAGGTCATGATCTCACGGTTCGTGGGTTCAAGCCCCGCGTCGGGCTCTGTACTGACAACTCAGAGCCTCCTTGGGATTCTTTCTCTCCCCCTCTCTTTACTCCTCCTGCTCAAGCTTCTGCTCTCTCTGTCTCAAAGCAAATAAATAAACTTTTTTAAAAATTTAAAAATAAGGATAAGAACACCTAATAAACATAACCCCTTTACAACTTACAGTGAAACACTCTTGACAGTTGATGAGATTAGACACCACTATTTTTTATCACTCCCATGTTACGGAGGAGAATGCTGAGGCCAGTTGGACCACCACATCTTGCTTCAAATGAACTAGCTGGTAAATGATATAATTCCACCATCCCAATCTGCCAGGACAATAACATTCTTAAAAGACTGTCCGTCATTTAAAGGGGATTCAGCTGGACATCAGCTCCCCCTTTCAATTGGAGATCAACTAAACTATCTAAACCGCCTGAGATGGTAAATGGCCTTTACAACTTGTCAACCCTATGTGGTGGTGTTTTTGAAAGAAAACTCTCGAGGCTGGCACCAGCAGGCTGTTTTCTGGGAAGCCCCAAAATTATGGGGCAGCAAATGCTCTGCCAAAATTATGGGGCAGCCTAAGTAGCAGTAGACCACCGCTTACTTACTGTGGGCCAAGTACTTTGTACATGTTGATTCTCTTATCCCCTCCCCCCCCCAAAAAACCCTATCAGGTGGGGACTGTTTTTACCTATTTTGAGGTGAAAAAACACACGGAGCAGTTAAGTGATTTGGTTGAGGTCACACAGCTAAGAAAGAGGCAGAAACAGAATTTAGTCCCTGGCCTGTCTCCCAAGAAAGCCTGACCACTGCGCCATGATGGAGACAACTTAAGTCTGGATGCATCCTTTATAACATCTGAGGACCAATCACTGGAGAGGGTTGCTAGAGAAGGAGAGTCAGACACTCATGGTCTCACCTTTCAGGAAATGACAGTTATGTCTTTCACTTATCCCTTCTCCAGGGATCACCTCCTGTACCAAGCTTAGGCCTGCCATGGTCTGGCCGCCAGAGAGGACTGAGGAGAGTCTGAGTGCATGGCAACCTTTGCCACAACCATGTGCAAAGTTTATTCCTTCACTCAACAAACACAAAGGTTCATTGCCAGGCCCCACACTGGGTCCTAGACTACAGAGAAACCCCATGTCCCCACAGCTCCAGGAAAGTCCCAGATCCCAGCCCTCCAGCAGGGAATCTTAACTTGGGGCAAGGGAAGTACAACTTGAGGCTTAGGTTGGTGATAATAAGAGTACTTTCCCCATAGGGTCACTCTGAGGATTAAATGAGTGTTTGCGTGCAAAACATTGATAAATGTGCGACTAACTAAAACTAAGTAATATGTTCTTCTAGGAACTAATCATAGAATTCAGATTCTCAGAGATGAGAGTGACTTAAAAAGAGAGAAGTGGGGGATCCTGGGTGGCTCAGTCGGTTAAGCATCTGACTTTGGCTCAGGTCATGATCTCGTGGTTCCTGAGTTCGACCCCCATGACCCCCATATCTGGTTCACTGCTATTAGTGCAGAGCCCACTTCGGATCCTCTGTCCCCCTCTCTCTGCCCATCCCCCACTTGTGCACATGCTCGCTCGCTCTCTCTCAAAAATAAATAAACATTTTTAAAAAGAGGGAGAGAGAAGGGGAGGGACCCATGAACCTAGAGGCTACCCACCAGACTAGTATACAGGAGATGAAATGCAGGCAATAAAACAAGGCCACGGGCCTCCAGGGTGGCTCAGTCGGTTAAGTGGCTGACTCTTCATCTCCGTTTGGGTGTTGATCTCAGGGTTGTGAGTTCAAGCCCCACATTGGGCTTCGCACTGGCCATGGAGCCTACTTAAAAAAAATAAAAATAGGGGCGCCTGGGTGGCTCAGTTGGTTGAGGGTCCGACTTCGGCTCAGGTCATGATCTCGCGGTATGTGAGTTCGAGGCCCATGTCGGGCTCTGTGCTGACTGCTCAGAGCCTGGAGCCTGTTTCAGATTCTGTGTCTCCCTCTCTCTCTGACCCTCCCCCGTTCGTGCTCTGTCTCTCTCTGTCTCAAAAATAAATAAACGTTAATAAAATAAAATAAAATTAAATTAAATTAAATTAAATTAAATTAAAATAAAAAACATGGTCACATTGCTGAAAGGACTGTAAGTGAATACTCACATGCCCTAGTTTATGCTAAATTGTTGACAGTTTGCTATGTTACTTTATCACCTATTCATCCATCCATCCATCCATCCACCTAACAATCTACATGACATTTTTGTTAAAAACAAAACAAAACAGGGGCGGGCACCTTGGTGGCTGAGTCGGTTAAGCATCCAACTCTTGGTTTTGACTCAGGCCATGATCTCACAGTTCATGAGATCCAGCCCCTGTGTTGACAGAATGGAGCCTGCTTGGGATTATCTCTCCCCCTCCCTCTTCCTCTCTCTGCCCCTCCCCTGCTTGTGCTGTAGCATTCTGTCTCAAAATAAATAAATAAACATTAAAACAGAACGGGTAACAATTTTTTTTTAAGATTAAAAAAATATTTATTTTGGAGAGAGAGAGAGAGAGAGAAAGCGCACAAACGGGGGAGGGACGGGGAGTTGGGGGGACAGAGGATCCAAAGTGGGCTCTATGCTGACAGCAGAGAGCCTGATGTGGGACTCGAACTCATAAACCGTGAGATCATGACCTGTCGAAGGCAGATGCTTAACCGACTGAGCCACCTAGACACCCCTAAAACAGGTAATTTTTAATTTTTTCTTTTCTTTTCTTTTTAATAAACTCTACCCCCAACATGGGGTTCCACCCCAACCCCGAGGTTGAGGTTTAGAGTCTCAGGCTCTACCAATTAAGTCAGTCAGGTGCCCCTTGACTTTTTTTTTTTTTTTTTTTTTTGAGGGACAGAGGGCACAAGTGAGTGAGGGAGAGAGAATCCCACAAGGGGCAAAGAGGGAGACAGAGGGAGAGAGAGAAGAGGGGCTCACCTGAAGCAGGGTTCGATATCACGCCACACGGGGCTCAAACTCATGAACCATGAGATCATGACTTGGGTCAAAGTCCCGTGCTTCACCGAGCCACCTAGGCACCCCACCCTTAACTTTATTCTGAAGACTCTCTTGCATTTATACTATTTTTAAAATTTTCTGTCAGTATTCATTTAAAACATTATTTTCATTTTGGAACAAAAGAATTCTTAAAAGAGAAAATAATCCACAGAAAGCATTTGGTATCAGGAAAATCTCCGTAAACATTAGACCCAAATTTCAGCTCCCCTACAGATGCCATCCGTTTCTATCTCATTCACCATTGGATTCCCAGAGCTGGAATGGTGCCTGGTACATAGTAGATGCTTAATAAGGATTTGTGGGGGTGAATGAATTATTTTAATTATGGTTAGTCATCAAAGTTTGAAAAGGTCATGTATTCTGATGGGGAGCCCTGGGCTTGAACCCAGGGGAGAATGTGGTTTGAGTGGTCTTTAACAGATGATCTAGCAAAGCCCTCCCACCAGGGGAGGTGACCCTTGAGGGACCATCTTTCTCTAGCGGCCTTGGGAGCACCCGCACCGGTTGGATCTTGGGAATGTCTCTCCACATTCCTCACATGTCTGGCATAATTCAGCCATTTGTTTTTGATCTCACTAAATGGCAAGTCTGCAGCCTTGGTTTGCTCTTCAGGAAACCAGTATAAATATTGTTATTTATTCCATTTACAATTGGCAATTAAGATTGTTTTCAGGCTCCACAGTGGAATTTAAAACACTCAGTTAAAGTAAACCAAACTAATCAGAGGCAGCCTGCTTTTCTCTTCAAAACATTCTTTAAAAAAAAGGGGGGGGGGAAGCTGCACAACAGAGACAGAAAGATCGAAAACATTCCCCTTCCCCTTATCCCCGCTTCATACTCACAAAATGACTCGTTTTGCATGTGTGTTGAAATGGACCCCAGCAATCTGGCTTCTGCAGTCTCTTATCTTGGGGTGCCTGGCTGTCTCAATTGGTAGAGCATGCTACTTTTTTTTTAAATTTTTTAATGTTTTATTTTATATTTGAGAGAGAGGGAGGGAGAGAGAGAGAGAGAGAGAGAGAGAAAGAGCACGCAGGAGAGGGGCAAAGAGACAGAGACAGAATCTGAAGCAGGCTCCAGCCTCTGAACCTGTCAATACAGAGTCTGATGTGGGGCTGGAACTCACGGAGCAGCGAGATCATGACCTGAGCTGAAGTCAGACACTTAACTGACTGAGCCCAAGAGCATGCTACTCTTGATCACAGGGGCGTGAGTTCAAGCCCCATGATGGGCACAGTTTATTAAAAAAAAAAAAATCCACTGTCTCTTGTCTAAATTACTGTGTAATTAGAGCAGATTATTTAACATCTCAATTCTTGTCTGCTGAAAAGAAGAAAGGGGTGGCCCAAGATGGCTCTATCCATCTGCCAAAGGCTATGATGCCATTTGCTGAGCCTGGAAAACAAACTAGCTCTCAGGTGATAACTTGAAAGGGAAAGAGAGAGTTGGAGAGAGAGGAGAGATGAGAAATTTGCTGTTTGGAAACAATGATGGCTCTGGACTCCTCTGACTCACTGTGAACCGTCAGGTAACCTCCTCCTCCTTTTTAAACCCGTCTTCCCATTTTATTTTATTATCGTTTTTAGGTGTACATGTTTATTTTTGAGAGAGAGAGAGAGAGAGCAAGAGCATGAGCATGGGAGGGCAGAGAATCCAAAACAGGCACTGACAGCAGAGAAACTAGATGCGGGGCTAGAACTCATGACAGCTGAGATCATGACCTGAGCCAAACGAAGTCAGACATTTAACCCACTGAGCCACCCAGGCACCCCCAGTTTTCCCATTTTAAAGTGGTTTGACATAGAATCTAGATTCAGGAGTAGCAAACAGAATCTGGATTGTTAAACAGAATCTGGATTGTTTTGCGATTTTAGGTTTAATGTGAAGATGTTCCGGCAGAACATCTACTCTCTGGCTCTCCACAAGCTCCACTAGGCCCCACTATCTTCTAATACCTCTCTTTTCTTTCTTTCTCTCTTTCTCTCTTTCTCTCTTTCTTTCTTTCTTTCATTAGGGAGGCTCCATACCCTATGTGGGGCTTGAATTCACGACCCTGGGATCCAGTCACATGTTCTACCAACTGAGCCAGCCAGGCACCCTGAAGGCTATTGTTTCTGCTAAGAATTCCCTTCCAGTCCTTAGGGGGAAAAAAAAAATCCCTTCCAGTCCTGAAAATCCTATGATCCATCAGCTAGGCGAGGGCAGGAAAGATCACCTAAGATGTTCTACCTCCACCTTCCTCTTCCCTTTAGGAAGTCTTTGTCAGAAGGCCAAGGAAGGCCACAGGAAGTAAAACTGGAAAAAAAAGAGGCTGGGAAATCACCCCAAGGGAAATCCAGACTGATTTGATCAGCCCTAGTTGTAATCAGCACAGGAATAGCACCAGGCCTAATTGGGAGCATCTCGGCCTTCTCAAATGATGACTCATTTTAAGCACATATCCGGGAACTCTGATGGGAATCCAGTTCAAATGAGGAAAATGAAGCACCTGTGATAGCCTAATCCCGGAAAAGATGCTGTCAGGATGGGTAGAGTACCCGCCCCAAGGCTCTTGCAGGTTGAGGAAGCTGCCAATAATACTATTAACTGTGTGGGAAAAGCCCTTAGAGCTTCAGATCAACTGCTGTGGGGGCTTGCAGCTTGCTGTGGGGCCCAGAGGAAGGTGACTCATTCTGGACGGAGTGCTGTAGACAAGCCTCCCAGAGGAGGTGGCCTTTGATATGGGCCTTGTATGCAGAGGAGAGGGAGGATGGAAAGAGGACCCACATCTCAGCAGCAGTGCGAACCGAACCAGGGTATGGAGCTCGCTTTCTCATCTCTGTGCTGGAAGGGGTGGCGATGATGCCCGCTTCCTTTGTGGTTGTAAAGAGTAAATGAACTGTGTGTGAAAGGATCTGGCACACAATATATTTAACTTTCAATTGCAGGTAAAGCAAAAGCATGTGCGTGGGCCAAGTTGTGAGAGGTAACTTTGCAGAAGGCTGCATATGTTGATGGTGATTATCTCTGGGTGCTAGAGTTTCTCGGGTAATGTTTACTTTTCTCTTTATCCTATTCTATGTTGGCTAAAGTATTTATAGCAAACACGTTATTTATATAATGGATAAAATGTTCTTTGCGAAAAGATAAAAAAGCTATTTGTGTTCTGATACCTAAAAAATTCAAACCTACAGAGAAGTGGCAAAAGTGTTCAAAGAACTCCCCGTATACCCCTCAGCCAGATTCGCATATTGTGAACGTCTGGCCACATTTGCACTCTCTATATGCATATACACATTTTTTTGAACCACTGGCGAGTCAGTTGCTGATGTCACACCCCTAATTATTTCAGCATGTATTTCCAAGAACAAGGGCAGTCTCTTACATAACCCAGCACAATAATAAGAATCAATAAATGTAACACTGATACAATACTATCATCTATTGTATACTATTACAATCTATTGTAATACTATTACAAGTCTTGCTAATTGTCTCCATACTGCCCTGAGCAGTAACTTCCTCCCCAGCCTGGGATCCAGTCCACGACCATAGATTGCATTTTGTTGTCATGTTTCTTAGTCTCCTTTAATCTGCAACAGTTCCTCAGCTTTTCTGTCTTTCGTGACACAGACATTTTTGCAAGAGTACAGACCAGTTATTCTGTTGTAGAATAAACTGTAACTCAGTTTGGGTTTGTCTGCTGCTTTCTCATGATCAGATTAATTTTATGCACTGATGACTGGATGGTGATGCCGTGTCCTTCTCGGTGCATCACATCAGCAGGCGTGCGACGGATGTCAGTTTGTCCAGTTACTGATGTTAACGTGAACCATTTGGTTAAGATGGGTGTCGCAGCTTCTCTACCATAGGATAATTATTTCCCCTTTTTAATTATCAAACAATTTGCGGTTATTCATGTGAAAGGTTTCGAATGACTTCTCAATTTCATGGGACAAAAAAGGCGAGGCTTTCCTCTGAGGGAACGGATACCTATTTCTTGCAGAACAGATATACCAGCTTGCCTTCGGCAGTTCCAGCCTTTGTCAATAAAGTTACGTGCACAGGATCCTTTCCGGAAGGGCTGAGGCTGCTGGACCGCAAGGCACGACGGGAATTGTAGTCTCCCTGGGCACTCGAGGCTACACGCCGCCCTGTGGCCTCCCGGAGAAAGAGCCAGAAGCCGAAAAGGGAGGGCGCAGAGGGAGCCGAGCGGAGGCGCGCTGGGACGCGGTGCATGACGGGACTCGTAGTTCGCGGGCGCCCTCCTGAGGCGGTCGCCGCGCTCCGCGCAGAAGCACTGGACTACCATACCCGCCAGGCCACTCGAGCGGGGGAAGGGGAACCCGGCCTGGACCTTGAACAAATCAAATCGAAGGAAAGAAACTGCCGGCTTTCAAAATCCTCCTCCTCCGCCATCATCCGCGGTGGTGCGGGGAGCAGGTGGTGTCGGAGACAGGAGTGGCGAGAACTGCCGGGAGAGCAGACGAAAGAGCGGGCCGGGCCTCGGGACCGCTGGGCTCGGGGGCGGCGACCCCGACCTGACCTGACCCGACCCGGACCCTAAGTCAGTCCCCGCCCCTGCGGGGCGGACGCGCGCGCTCAGGTCGCCCCACGCGGCGGCGCCTCCTGTTCGCGGTAAGGGTCGGGGTCCCTTGCCTTTCCCCGTCACCTGCCTGGGATGGGGGCGGGGGGCGGCGCGGCCCTGCAGCCGGGCGTGGAAGGTGTGGCGCCCCTGAGCGCCTTCTGGGTCTCTTCTCGGCCTTCTCCCCTGCGCGTCGACGGCCAAGGCGGAGGGGCTGAGAGAGGCGGTGTTGCGGGGGCGCAGGCCCCTTTCCCAGGTGGAGAAACTGAGGCTTGGAGAGGGCGTCTGGCGAAGCTGCCAGCAGCGGCGTCTCCTGTTGGCGTCGGTGACAACTGGGGGCGCGTCCTCCAGGGATCCCGGATGGGGCTCCCGCGCCGCCCGCCTGTCATTTGCGGCCCGCACTCGCGCGTCGCTCCCTCGCCGCCGCCTCCCGGTAGTCCCACGCCCGCGGAGGGCCTGGAAGGGCGCCGCAGCCCCTGGGATCGACATGAGTCACTGCTGACGCTTCGCAAGAGCGAGAGATGTGCACCTGAGAAAATCTGAGACTTTCGCGCCCAGAGGGGAGAGAGGCTGTTTGTGTGTCTACTGTTTGTCTTTGCGCTGTCGCCTACCCTTCGCAGACCTTGGACACATCAAGCCACCCCTGTGTGCTTCCCTTTCGCAGTCTTTCGAGTGGACGGTGTGTACGTGCACCGACTGGACTGAGGAGTAAGCCTTTTTCTAGCTGAGAAGTTCTGTGTTCTGATGCGGGAGCCCCACCACCATTTTTCTTGCCTCAAATCGCCCCATCCCACAACTGCCAGAGGTGGTGAGGTTTCAGGTTAATTTTTATTCAGTTTCACGTCTTCATTCTTGGAGCACCTTCTAGATGCCAGGCCTTAGGTTGCACATAAGTGATGCTGTCAAAACATCTGTCAGAGCCTGTCCCTTCTCTGCTAGAAACCTATCAGTGGCTCTGTTAAAAGCCACCTTCTTGGGGCGCCTGGGTGGCTCAGTTGGTTAAGCGCCGGACTTCAGCTCAGGTCATGATCTCACAGTTGGTAGGTTGGAGCACGAGTTCGAGCCCCGTGTCAGGCCCTGTGCTGACAGCTCAGAGCTTGGAGCCTGCTTTGGATTCTGTGTCTCCCTCTTTCTCTGCCCCTCCCGCTTTCTCTGTCTCTCAAAAATAAACATTAAAAAAATGTTTGTTTTCTTTAAAAAAAAAAAAAAGCTACATTCTTTAAATGGGCTCTGTGATTTGGGCCTGTTGTTAATTCTCTTTTCTTATTTCTTGATTTTTTTTCCTTCCCTCTCTGCACTCCAACAGTTCCTCTGATCTCCCCTTCCCTTCCTTTCCCTTCCCTTCCCTTCCCTTCCCTTCCCTTCCCTTCCCTCCCCTTCCTTTCCCTCCCTCCCCCCACTCCCACCCCCAACAAGAGCCTTTGCATTTGCTGCTCCCTTTGCAAGAAAGCTCTTCCCCCAGATATCTGCCTGGCCCAATCCTTAATGTCTTTCAAGTCTTTGTTTCTTAACTCATAATATCTTCTCTAACCATCCTGTTTTAAATTGCAACCCCCAGAATATACCTTACCGCCTTCTCTGTTTATTTTTGTTCTTGTCATTGTCTTAAGATACTATCTTGTTTAGAACACATGTTTTAAGAGGGCAGGGTTTTTGTTTCATTCACTGTTGTGCTCCTGATATCTGGAGCAACGTCCAGAACACAGTGGTACTAATAAAAGTTTGTTGAATGAGTGATTAGATGCTTTCTTACCCAGAAGAATAATTCATGCTTATTGATAAAGATAGACAAACGGGGGGGGGGGTGTGCCTGGGTGGCTCAGTAGGTTAAGCATCCAATTTTTTTTTTTTTTTTAAGTTCATTTATTTGCGAGAGACAGCGTGCTTATGTGCACATTGGGGAGGGGCAGAGAGAGAGAGAGAGAATGAGAATCCCAAGCAGGCTCCACAGTGCAGACAGAGCCAGACTCAGGACCTGAACTCAGGAACCATGAGATCATGACCTGAGCCAAAGTTGGATGCTTAAACCGACTGAGCCACCCAGGTGGTCCAAGGATCCAATTCTTGATATTGGCTTGGGTCGTGATCTTGTGGTGATGAGATTAAGCCCCACGTTGGGCTCTGCACTGAGTGTGGAACTTGCTTGGAATTCTCTCTCTCTCCCCCCCTCCCCCTCTCCCCTTCTCTCCCTCTCTCCCTCTCTCCCTCTCTCCCTCATTCTGCCTTTCCCCTGCTCTTGCTCTCATGCTCTCTCTTTCTCGAAATAAGTGAACTTTAAAATAATAAAAAAGGCAAACCAGGGTGATAAGGGTTAAGGTAAGGAGAAGGAAGTGGGAAGCAGACCTTTTGAGCCCAGAGAAAGCCTGGGGGAAAGAGAGGATATGGGAGCCATCACAGTTGTATCTCGAGGATGAATAGATTGGGGAAGGACATGTTCTGGATGAGGAGTCTCTGTAGGCATCTCCTAGTTCTATCCTCCACATCAGTTTTCCTTGGTCTCCCCCTGATTGCATGCCATTTCCTCTTTAGGGAAATGGAGTGGGTCTTTCTGCCAGTCTGCTGAGTTCTCCAGGCCGGAAGCTCCTTTCTTCACCTCTGCCTTTGGTCTATTGTGATGGTGGCTGCTGTGATGTAGAGACCTCTGGTCTCCTAGGAACCAGAGGTCTGGCTACCATGGGCTCCCCAGTCTCCTGGCCAGGGTTGAAATCAGACGTGCAGTGGGCTGACCCCTGTTCCCCAGCCCCAGAGACATGCCAGCCAGGGTGGAGGGGCATTTCCTGGGATGGATGAACTGGATCCCTTAGCCATCTTAGTCCTGTTTGAGAAATGGGACCCTCAAACAGAGAGCAACCAAGATGATCAGGCAGGTATGTGTTGGGGGCAGGCTCTTTGCCACTGTCGGTCTGGGACTCGATTGCCATTCACTGGGACCCAGGAAATGGGCAGCTCACACGGCTATGTTTGATGTCCCAGCTGGGGCAGTTGGGCAGGGAAGCTAAAGTGAAATGGTAGCTCTTCAGAGGGTAAAACATGATTTTACTACTTTCTTGCCACTTTCTCCACCTTTCCTAGGATTGTTCCTTCCCTAATGCCGTTTCCATTTCTTCCAGTAGTTTAGCTTTTGGAGTCCCGAGAGCACAGGGGGAGGTAGGGTCAAGCCCCTGAAATGGGTTGTCTCTTACCCGGCCCTCCCCAACCAGGGGCCCTAGGAGACCACTCTCTTTTAATGTAACTTCGGCCTGCTCAGTTTGCAGATTTCCAGGGGAGCCCGGCAACGTAGCCAACATGGCCTCTGAAGACATTGCCAAGCTGGCAGAGACGCTTGCCAAAACCCAGGTGGCCGGGGGACAGCTGAGTTTCAAGGGCAAGAGCCTCAAACTCAACACTGCGGAAGATGGTGAGTTTCTGCTTGGGCTGGCCCAGGGGAAGAGAGAGAGTGTGCGAATGACCGCTTACTCTTACTCACGCTTGGGCTTGTTGAGCTCCATTATCATGTTGTTTTCCTAGTAGCTCTGTGAGATATCACTGGGCCCATTTCAGAGTAAGGCTCAAAGATGATGTGCCTACAAGTGCATGCAGACTTCCCTGCCTGTTGTCACATTTTTGGAAGGTATCCTTGCTGGTGATGGCTTTAGGTTGGCAGGTGGGCTGTATCTTAGAGGGGATAGTAAGCAATGAGGGATCACGACAGTAGTCCCAGGATATAGCCCGTGACTTCTTACTTCAGACCTTTACCACCACGGACCCAGCCCGGTCTGAGAATCCTGGGTGCCTTCCCCAGAGCTAAGACCCTTGTGGAGCTGCATTAAAACAATAATCCAGGCCCTTTGGGAAGGTCTGTCCATGTAGCTGAATGCCCTTGGGAGAGGGATGGATGGATGTTCTTGTCTGTGTACAGGAACCAGGGCTGGAGGGAACTAGGCATCAGAATTCAGGCCCTGTCTTTTCATCCCTGGCCAAATCATGACTAACACCGGTCAGCCCTGCATCCCCTGGTGTCTGGAAGTGAAGGTACCTACATCAGTACTTGTAAGGCCTCTTGAAGTTCTGGCCCGACCAGGGAAACTGGTCTGGACTTGCCTGGTTGTCCCGGGGTGCAGGCAGGCTTGTTCCTCTGCGCTGGCTTAGAAACGACTTGAGTCCTTGGGTGGCTGGGAACGTGGTAGCACATCTTCCGAATATCTCTGAAAGACCCTAAGATTGAGAGTTTCTGCCTGTGCTGTTATCACTTTCAGTCATGCATCATGCCTGAGGGAGGGAGGTAGAAATGTTACCATTTTATAAATAAGGAAAAAAGATTTGGAAGAACTAACTTGCCCAAGATCACACAGCTGGTAAATACCAGAGCCAGGATTTTAACTGATACCCAGCTGAATCCCTGTGCCTGTGTTTCTCAGTAGACATTCAGCTCAGTTCAGGAAACATGAATTTGCTATTAAATGCCATTCACTGGGGTGCCTGGGTGGCTCAGTCAGTTGAGCATCCGACTCTTGATTTCAGCTCAGGTCATGATCCCAGGGTTGTGGGATCAGTCCCTGTGTTGGGCTCTGGGCTGTGTGTGGAGCCTGCTTAGGATTTTCCCCATGCCCCTCTCTCTCCCTCCCCGTCCCTCCCCCTCTGCTACTCTCTCCTGCTCGCTCATGCACACACTCTCTCGCTGTAAAGTAAATGCCATTCACCGAATGCCTAGTCAGGCAGTCTTAAGTGCCATGCAAGCAATATCTCAGTTTATCCTCACAGAAGTCTTTGAGGTAGCTTTACATCCGCATTTTGGAGATGGAAAATTGAAGCCCAAGGAGGTGATATGACTTGCCTAAGGATGCAGCTATAAGCAATGGAGCCGGGATTAGAACTCAAGTTTGTCCAGCCTTAAAATCCATGTAGATGGGGCACTTGGGTGGCTCAGTCAGTTAAGTGGCTACCTCTTGATCTCAGCTCAGATCTTGATCTCAGGGTCTTGAGTTCAAGCCCCCCATTGGTCTTGGCGCTGGGTGTGAAGCCTACTTAAAAAAAAAAAAGAAATCTGTGCAGATAACCACTTCGTGAGTGCAGGCTGGACATGCTGCTTCCATTTTGTAGGTCACCAGGGAGGCCCTGCTTACAGCCCCAGCTTCTGAGGAGCTCCTAAGCTGGAGTGGGAAGGAGGTACTCAAATAACTGCCAGGGGACAGAAGGCGAGACATGCTCTGAGAAACGTGAACAGCAAGTTCTAGAAAGAAAGGCAAGGCACAGGAGTCACTTCTAGTTGAGGAGGGCCCAGGAAGTCTCCATGGATGAGGTAGTGTTTGTTGAACTGTCCTTGAAGGAGAAAGGGCACTCTAGGCAGGGGGAGCCACATGAGGTGGGCACAGGAGCTGAGACACACAGGGTGGGCTTAGGAGAAAGGAAATCAGGATGCCATAGGGCGGCCAGGGCAGAGGCTCTTGAATGCTGTGCAGAGGAGCCTGGCAGCCTAATCCTGGGCCCAGACAGGCACTCCAGGTTGGCCGGGAGTGAGCTGGCACAGTCCAGAGAGGGCAAAGGCCTGTGTGAGGAAGCCACGAAACTGATGACTGGAACAAGGTTCTTCACACTCCCCAGTAGGTCATTTAAGGACCAAAGAAAGGACTTTCTGCTTCACATGGCCGAGTCGTACACACACGGAACTTGGTACTTTGTGAAGTGGTGGAGGCTGAAAGGCGGTCCCTGCGGCACAGCCTGGTGACAGGTGGTTTTTCAGGGGTGGTTGGGACCCATCCCTAACCCGTTGCTAAGTTACGTATAACTCCGTTTGGACTGAAAACCAAGCGAGAGAGGCAGCCCAGCGGTGATCACCCTCTCCTGTCCCAGCCTTTCCCGTGTTGGTGCTTTTCCTTCCAGGCTCACTTTGCACTTGTGACTCTCCCCAGGGCTGAACTTCTGCACGCTGCCCGTGAATCTCTGTACTTCCGTCCCTTATAGGGCGTCTGTCTTCCCTTGGGGCCCTGACAGCTCTGTCACCTTACTCTTAAGGGCTGCATAAACATTCCCTTGAGCGGCGCTCCATTCTCCTCGTTAACCTGGATGTTAGAGGGGCTCCATATTTTGAGCAGGTCTTTCAAGGGGCTGAGAGGTTATTTCAGCCCTGGCGCTGTGAGCCAGCTGCAGAAGAGGCCTGGGCAGCTGGGACCCGGAGTTGCAGCTCCACAGTGGCCCCCCAGGGGCGGGGGGTGTCTCAGGGGCTTCCTGCCGGGGGGCTGCATAAAGTCCCTGGTTGTATAGGAAGCAAGGATATGGGGCAGGAGCACATGGTTAGAAGTTTGGAGGACCAGTCTGAAGCTTTAACTCTGCTGTTTTCCTGAACTGGGCCGAGTTGTTTCATTCCTTGAAACCTCAGTGTCCCCTTCTAGATAATGTGGGAGGCTCTTCCCTGGCCTGCCCTCCTGGTCGTGACATGAGTAAAGGAAAATGAATGCCGGCCACCACTGTCTGGCCGAGTGACCTTAGTAGGCAGTTAGTACCTTCTCTGTGTCTCCACTTACTCAACTGTGAAGTAGATGTAACAGTAATTACTTGAGTAGGTGTGGGAGAGAATGCTAAGCACTGGTCTCTGGGGGGCAGAGTCCATGGGAGCAGGACCCAGTGAGGAAGGGGGTAAAGTCTCCACATAACAATCAAGTAATCATGTAGGAGAGTATAAAATTGTAGCAGGCGGCATTTGCAAGGAGACCAGGGCTGTGAAACCTGCCAGGCAGGTTGGGAGTTTGGCTGCTGGGGTGGAGGCCGAGGGAGGGAGGCAGGTACAAAGGCCCCACTGGGACAGCTTCTCAGGGAGCTCCTTCCCACCTTCTGAAGCCCCATCTGTGGTCTTTGTCACCTAAGAGGTCAGGTCCAGCTTTTCTCTCCCATACACACCTCCACCCCACCACCTCATCCCCTTTGCATCTCGTGCCAGCCGGACTAGATGGGCTTTGTCTCGTGCATCTAGTGTGTTTTTGTTCAGATTGTAAAATTTTAATACATGCTCGTTATAGAACACAGAAATATGGAAATAAGGCAAAAAACCATACCTTTCATTGTCTCACAGCCCAGGATACAACTACTGTTAATTTTGGTGCATTTTCTTTCCAGTGTTTTTTCTAAACATAGGTGAGTTCCTTCCTTCATTCTTTCTTTCTTGTTTACTAATTGGGATCATAATGACAGGTACTTTAAAAGTTGCTTTATAACCTGGTATATCAAGAATATATTGAGCAGATTAAAAAAAAAAAAGAATTTATCAAGCACATGATGGAAAAAGCACAGAATCAGCCATAATCCCAGCACGTAGAGAAAACTGTTTGAACATTGGGTTTCTATCCTTTTAGACCTTGAGAAGAGGGTGTGTGTGGGGGGGGGGGGGGGCGGGGAGGGAGGGAGAGAAAGAGAGATAGAATACATTTTATCTTTTTGTTTTTATTTATTTTTTAAAAGTTTATTTTGGGGCGCCTGGGTGGCTTAGTCTGTTAAGTGGCCGATTTTGGCTCAGGTCATGATCTCGTGGTCCGTGAGTTCAAGCCCCGCGTCAGGCTCTGTGCTGACAGCTCAGAGCCTAGAGCCTGTTTCAGATTCTGTGTCTCCCTCTCTCTGACCCTCCCCCGTTCATCCTCTGTCTCTCTCTGTCTCAAAAATAAATAAACGTTAAAAAAAAAAAAAAAGTTTATTTTGAGAGAGATTGTGTACACACGTGCAAGTTGGAGGTGGGGGGCAAGGGGGCGGGGAGAGAATCCCAAGCAGGCTCCTTGCTGTCAGCACAGAGCCCCATGCGGAGCTTGAACTCACAAACTGTGAGATCATGGCCTGAGCTGAAATCAAGAGTCAGACACTTAACCGACTGAGCCGTGTTCCCTGGTAGAATGTGAGCCTGTCCAGTCTCCTTTGCAAGCCCCGTATGTATTTTTTAATAGGTATAATATTTTACATGTGTGGTCAGACCAAACACCAGTGGAAAACCTCATTATTCACTTATCACTATGACATGAGTATTTTCCAAGTCAGGTAAACACCTGTGTCGCCATTCATGATGACGGCAGCGTAACCTTACAATGTATCCCAGTGAATTAACCTGTTCTCTGCTGATGGGCGTTTAGCTTGTTTGGGATTTTTCGTCATAACAAAAACAATACAGTAATGAGCACCCCACGCATGAATCCTGTGACACTGACAGCCTTCATGTGGTTGTACCCCCGGTCCTCTGACTTGGATGCTGTTTTCCTGCTTGGAAAACACCCCCCATGCAGAGAGCCTCCTCACACACCACCTATAAAGTGCTTCAAGCCCCTTTGCCCTATGCCGCCTGTTTCTTTCCTCCTTTGTCTCCCAAGCCTTCCATACACCTGCCTCCTTTAACACTCACTGCAGAGGAATTGTTTTTGTAGCCGTGTTCCCTGGTAGAATGTGAGCCTGTCCAGTCTCCTTTGCAAGCCAGGGCCCAGCACACAGCAGGCATACTATGGCTGTTGGAATTGTGAGTGACGAGGTAGTGGCCGGGCTCTCTTCTGCCTCAGTTATTGGTGATTCCAGAATCTAAGGTTCTGTTCTTTGGTCCTTCCAGCCAAAGATGTGATTAAAGAGATCGAAGACTTTGATGGCTTAGAGGCTCTGCGCCTGGAGGGCAATACGGTGGGCGTGGAGGCAGCCAGGGTCATCGCCAAGGCCTTGGAGAAGAAATCAGAGTTGAAGGTAAGATTTGCAGGGCGAGCAGGCCCAGACTGGTTGGGGCTAAGCTTCCACTCAGGCCACCACAACCCCTGCCTATGTCTAGACCCTTCTAGGGTCCTGCCTTGTTGGCGGTCACCATGAACAGCTCCTCTTGTTGCTCTGGCCTCTCGGTGCTGGCCAGAACCCCTCTCCCTGCATGATATGTCCACTTGGGTCCCCCAGTAACAGATAAGAATGTCAGGTTTATCCAGTAACATCCATGAAAGATAAAGGAGAAAGAAGCGGAACTGGACAGAGAGAGCCTTCAGCTAGCCCCACTTTAGGGGACTCCCATGAAATTCCAGTCCTTCAAAATGCTCTGTGAGAAGAGTTGGGGTATCATGTGTTTAAAACGTCAGAAAGGTGTCCCTGCATGCTCTCCATTCCCAGGAATCCTACTGTTTATTAGCACATTAAAGCCTCTGCAGAGCCACGAGGGAGAACCCTACTTTCCCAACTGCAAATGGTGCTCAGTGCCTGTGGGACCAGGCTTGTGCTGGGCTCTTCTGCACATGTCATTTAATCCTCACTGCACCCTGGGGAATAAAGACTGGGTCCCTTTTGTAAGTCAAGGGAACCGAGGCTCAGAGGAGCTGAGTAAACAGCCCAGGATCCTAATGCTGACAAGTAGCCCAGCCACATGGCACAGTCTCAAGTCCAGTGCTCTTTCCCAGCCCCACTGTGCTTTCCGAAGGGAAGGAATGCAGGGCCAGAGCCGGCAGAGCGGGTTTGCCCAGTGAGGACCTAGAGCTAGTCCGTGAGGTGGCCTTGCTGTTGTTTCCTCGGGAAAATGGCGGTCAGGTTAATAGCCAAGCCGTTGGCTGTTTCTTCTTTTCGGCCCGGTGCCTGTTGTTTTCCTGAGCATAAGCTGGGACGCTGTCCTGCAAAAGAACTCAACCCACCCCAGCGACCAGTGAAGGGGCAGGAATGGAGTAGCTGTGGCCTGGGCCCGGAGGCCACACGAGCTGTGCTTTGGCATCTGGGTTTAAGCCCTGGTACCACCACCTTATCTGCGTTATGTGGCCTTGCACCAAACTCTGCTCTGAGTCTGGGCTCCTCTGTAAAAGGGTTTTCTTCCCTGTGAGTTGGCCTCGGTGACCAGGCTTGTGCAGGCTTGTGTCATGAGAGAGCTTGGCCATCAGGAGTGCCTTGCGCATCTTGTCATCCTGTGCAGACCTAGCGCCTTGAGTCGCTCCGCCCAGCATCTCAGCTCTGCGCGTGCAGGAGGGAGCCAGGGTTGGGTCAGGGTCCTGGTGGCAGGGGTGTTCTGGGCAGGGGTGCCGATGCGAGTTAAGATGTTACCACCCTTCTTGCAACACAGGCATGAGCTAGGTCTTGACAGATGAGAAAAGTGTGGTCCAGGGTCAGACATCTCAGGAGTGGGATCAGAGTCCAGATAACAGCCCAGCATCAGAACTGCTCTGCGGTTACTACTGCTCACTTAGAGATTGTTGAGGCCAAAAGCTTCATTCCAAAGAGGGGATCCCAGGGGTCAGAGACTGGGCGGGGTGAGTGGCAGGCCTGGAGTCAGCTAAGATGGAATTGGAACCTAGTCCTTGTGCTCCAAATCCCCATGCTGACCCTTGACCCATCAGACATGGGTTTGGGAAGCTTCGGGGTAAGGTGCCAGTTGTTAGGGTTCTGGCGCTCAGGCTGTGGCTGCCTGTCCTGGCCCTGAGCACCGGTCTTCAGATGTGACTCACTGAGCCCACCCATGTAGACTGCCCCCCCCCCAGCCCCGCCCCCCAGGCCCTGCGGGTGTTGATTTGTTTACTGGAGGCCTTGAGAATTCTAAGGAAACCAGTTTGCCCAGTACTTAAGGTTCGGTTTATTTAGTTCAGACATTTCAAGGACTGGATTTTCAAGGGAAAGTTGCTTTGGGTTCCATCATTCCCAGGATTGGCCCAGGAAAGGCTGGAGCTGCCTGAGTTGATATTTTGGGTGGACATAGCAACCAGAGTTGAAGGGTAAGGCTGTGTGCTTGGAGCTTTTAAACTCTGCTGGCCTATCATAGAGCCGCCGCCTTGGTGCCATTACCTGATATTTTGTTTAAATCAGCTCACTTTGATGTCATGTAAAAGCAAACATCCCTTCTGTAAATGTAAAGTGGTTTTCCTTTCCATAAAGGAAACAAAATAGCGTTATTAAATTCTGGTTTGACGCATTGTCCCCTCTTGAGCGTGAGTCCTGCTCATCCTTTTTTCAAAGGCAGATGAGCAAGGAGCGGAGAGGTGGGCAAGATCCATCAGCCCCAAAGCAAGGCTACCTTCTGGAGGTGATCAGAGGGTTGAAAAGAGCCTTGAAGGGTGCGTGGCTGGTGCTCTCCCAGTCAGTAGAGCATGAGACTCTTGGTCTCGGAGTCATGAGTTTGAGCCCCCCATTGGGCATAGAGATTACTTTAAAAAAAAAAAAAAAAAAAAGCCTTGAAAAATTAGTAACTTCCTGGCTGCTGGATCCTATTTGGTTATTTTCTGCCTCTGCCACCCAAATCCTGACATGTGTTGCTTCACCCACAGTGTATGGGGAAACTGATGTTGGAAACGAATGCTGGGCCAGGAGTCTGGCATATTGGCCCTGGTCCTGCCACTGCCCTGGGCCTGGGGCCGGTCTTTTCCTTCTCAGCCTGGTTTCTCTCCTGGAAAACGAGAGGATTGGGCCAATCAGGTTTTCCTGACAGTTCTGCTGAGCCCTGTATGGCCTTTGGAGGCCGCCAGGTTCCCCCAACTTCCGCCAGAGCTGGGCCAGCTTTTTGCTGAGGAAACTCAAATTAAAAATTAAGAAGCATTGTAACTGTCAGTGGTCCACAAGGGTGAGGTGCTGCCTGCAGGCCACCTCTGAGGGGCACCCCTAATGCTTCTCTTCCTCCTCCTTCCAAAGCGATGCCACTGGAGTGACATGTTCACAGGGAGATTGCGGTCTGAGATCCCACCAGCCCTGGTAAGTGCACAGTCCGCTGCTCCCCTCCCCTGGTCACAGGAGCCCCTTTAGCAGTTCCCAGGGCTTTTTTTCACACTTTTGTCCACACTTTCTTCACCCTGTGATGAAGATGCTGGAATAGAAGCCAGGGGAGCACAGCATCTGTCTTGTTATCCTGATGGGCAGGTGGGGGTACAGGTGAGAATGGAGACTTGAGGCCTAGTGATAGGAGGTACAGCAGCGCCCAGGGATTCCAGGGTTCATTCCTGAGCTTCGTGGTTTCACCCTCACCGCAGATCTCACTCCCTCCGCTCTTACTCCTCTCTTAGCTTTGCACTTCCCTGTGCTCCCCATCATGCCCTTCTGTGGC
Source organism: Panthera tigris (assembly GCF_018350195.1). Taxonomy (NCBI): domain Eukaryota; kingdom Metazoa; phylum Chordata; class Mammalia; order Carnivora; family Felidae; genus Panthera; species Panthera tigris. The sequence goes on along the minus strand of NC_056666.1, from coordinate 133,260,890 downwards.
CCCCCCATCTCCCCCTGGGCCCTCCCTTTCTCCATACCACTGTTTTTGCTTTGCTTCTCATCATGGGTGGCTTCCATCCACACTGTTTTCCATTTCCCCGTTCCTGGGGCTCAGCTTGGCTCGGGTCAGGTTCCCAGCCTGGGGTTCGGTGGGTGGGGTGAGAGGGGGGCATCACTGAGCAGAACGTGGCTTGCCTGGGGCTCAAGGGAAAGAGGCAGGGCTGGTAATAGGCAGCCTTTCAGTAACATGGGGCCTAGTACATGAGATGCCTTCACGGTGAGGTTCTTGGTCAGTTATTTGTTGTGACCATCTGTGTTATGGGGTCTCTCACCCTGATTGTGCAGGCTGCCTTCTCAGTCCTCCGTGCCTCTAGTCAATGCGGGGGTTCCTGAGGTGCCCATGTACCAACCTCATTTCTAAAGCACCTCACTCTGGGGGAACCTGGCTCAGTGGAGTGTGTGACTCTTGATCTCAGGATCGTGAGTTCAAGCCCCATGTTGGGTGTAGAGCTTACATTTAAATGAATGCATAGATCTATAAACAAATATATTAATAAATAAATGTACGTAATAATAATGGGACACCTGGGTGGCTCAGTCGATTAAGTGTCCAACTCTTGATTTTAGCTCAGGTCATTATCTCCTGGTTGGCGAGATCAAGCCCTGAGTTGGGCTCTGTGCTGTCAACTTGGGATCCTCTCTCTGCCCCTCCCCTGATCTCATGTGCACAGTGTGCTCTCTCTCTCTTTCTCTCTTGAAATAAGTCAATATTTAAAAAATAATAAAGCACCTTGGTCTGGTAAACAACTAAAGGTGATTCAGGAAGTGACAGGTGCCCTAATGGGGACTCCAGAGGGAGGGCTCCTCTGTTGGGGGATTGAGGAAGCCCTTGGGGAGCTGGTTAAGTTACCAGCCTCAAAGGGTGAACAAGAACCAGGTGAAGGTAGAATTTAGAGTATAAATTACGTGAATTCATTTGGAGGTTTGTATGTAAAAGGATTGAAAGTTAGAAGAGGTTGGGATGCCTGGGTGGCTCAGTCAGTTGAGCGTCCGACCTGACTTCGGCTCAGGTCATGATCTCATGGTTTGTGAGTTCGAGCCCTGCATCAGGCTCTGTGCTGACAGCTCAGAGCCTAGAGCCTGCTTTGGATTGTGTGTCTCTCTCTCTCTCTGCTCCTCCCTTAGGCACTTGCTCGCGCTCTCTCTCTCTCCCAAAAATAAATAAACATTAAAAAGAAAAGTTAAAAAAAGTTAGAAGAGGGAGGGAAGAAAACATACTTGTTGGATACGAACTATGGGCCCCTGTGTGCATTATTTTACCTGAATTTTAGCATTTAAGTTTCTCAATTTTTTTTAAAGTTTATTTTGAGAGACAGCGTGTGTGTGTGTGTGTGTGTGTGTGTGTGTGTGTGTGTGTGTGTGTGTACGTGTGTACAGACACACGGGTGGGCAGAGAGCAAGAGGGAGAGAGAGAATCGCACGTTAGACCAGAGCCGGATGCGGGCTCAAACTTATGAACCGTGAGATCATGACCTGAGCTGAAACCAAGAGTCAGACGCTTAACCAGCTGAGTTACTCAGGCATCCCAAGTTTCTCCATCTTTAAAGGAGATATTCTTATCTCCGTATTACCAGCAACAAGAGTGAATCTTAGAAAGGCAGGTAAGAGAATTTGGGGTCAGGGAAAGGCATGAGATGCAGGGATGGTGGAGCAGACACAGAGGGTTCAGCAACTCTGACTGCTGGAGGGCTGGAGGTCCTCGGGGCCAGATGGCAGGGGCGTGGCCTTCTCCCAAGGTTGGGGCAGCCAGAGAATGGCCCTCTGTTGCTGAGTCAGTGGTGGGGAAGACAGTGGAAACTGCCTCAGCTATCCTGTCCGCGGCCTGGGCAGGGACGGTGTCTCTTGCTACCCCCTGCCCTCCACTGGGAACCGTGTGCATGATGAGTGCCCCGCCTGTTTCTGCCCCCAGTTTCTGGTAGAGCCTCCTCCTCACCCATCTCCTGGGGAACTGTAGGTATCCCCAGCCCAGGAGGTTCCCAGGAGAGCTCAGTGTCTCCATGCCACGTCGGTCTTGGGCTGTGGCTCGGAGACAGGCACCCATCTGCCCGGTGCCCGCCAGAAACCCCGGAGGCCTCAGCGGTGCCTGCCTCCCTCCTGCACATCCTCTGAACGCCCAGCTTCTGCGGGTCTTCCTCCCTCTGTGAGGCCTATGACTGACCTGGGGCTCACGTCTCCCATCTCCCACCACGCTGGCCAGCCAGCTTCCTCCTCTGCTGCCTGGATCACTGTCTCACGCTCCTGGGCGGGCAGTCGGCATATCCGGCATCCCTCTGCACATCAGTGTGCCCTCCTCAGACTTGGAGGATGTGTCCTCTCTGTCCCTCACCCACCTCAAAGCCCTTTGCTCTCGGGCTTATAGGGTCACAGTCCTTGGCCTAATGTTCGGGCCGCTTGCCTGATTTGACTCCTCTCTTTCCTTCCAGCCTCAACCTCTTCTGGAGTCCTAGACACACAGTAGGCTGCTTCACGCCTGTGTCTTTGTTTATGTTCTTTTGTTTGCTTATGTTCGTGTTTTTACTGTTGGCTGGAATCGCCTCATCTGTGGTTAACTGATTCTCATCCAGCCTGAGCTCCTATGCCACCTTCTATAGGAAGCCTTCCTTGACCACCCCCATGTATACCAAGCCCCACGCCCCACGCCCCACCTGAATTGGGAGCCCTCTTCAGGGTTTCCAGTCATGGATATAAAATAGGGACAGCTCTGTACTGAAACGGTCTGTGTCTCTGCCTGGGTGCCCCCTGAGGGCAGGGGTCCTGGCACAGAAGCAACATCTGGTGGGTGTCTGTGATTCTGAGATGAGCCCTTTCTGTGCCCAGACCTCACTAGGGGAGGGACTCATCACAGCCGGGGCGCAGCTGGTTGAGCTGGACCTGAGCGACAACGCGTTTGGGCCTGACGGCGTTCGAGGCTTCGAGGCCCTGCTCAAGAGTTCCGCCTGCTTCACCCTTCACGAGCTCAAACTCAACAACTGTGGCATGGGCATCGGAGGTGGCAAGGTGGGTGTGGCGGGCCCTCCCGCATGTGCCTGTTGTCCCTCACCCTTCTTCCCTCCCTGCCTGGTCTCCTGCTGCGTTTGCATCCATTGGAAATATGTGCCCTTGGCCACCATCTGGGATGGCTGGGTTGTTGTTTTTCTCTTCAGAGGAGAAAGGCCTCAAAGGCAGCTGCCTGTGGCCAGTGGGGAGAGGAGGTGGAGGCCTGGAGGGCGGGGTTGCCAAGCAACCGTTCCCCGGTTCTCGGTGTTGTCTTGGCAACACAGAGGCAGTGTCGCATACATGCTCGACCTGCTGGCTCTGCAGAGTGCAGGGCTTGGGCATCCCAGACTCGCTGTGCCCTCAGAACAGCTGGCAGAGCCACGTGAGGCCCAGTGTGTGCACGTGGGGGAGGGAACCCAGGAAGAGAAACTGCCTGGGCCTGGGCACAGCTCACCCTCTTCCTGGCCAGGGCCCCCCCATCCTCCCAACTAGTTGGGCTGGTCGGCACAGAAAGGCGTGTCTTCTCTTCCCAGAACCTGTACTGGGGGAGCCCGGCCTTGTTCTCTTTTCCGTCGTTCTGGCTCCTTTAGGCCCAGATACCAGAAAGACCAATTCCCATCCTCCCTACCTCCATTCACATTCTGAACAAAAGAAGAAAAGGGTTGGGACACAGGACGTACAGCGACTGGGGACATCTTCTTTTGGAAGGTGTGTTAAATGCACACCCTCGTTCTCCCACTCGTGCTGAAATGGGGGGTGATGCTCTTCCCAGTCTTCCAGTTAACTGGACTTGGGTCAAGCCCCCAGATGGCGTTGCTAGGGTGGGACTAATGTGGGATTTGGACCTGCTTCCGTGCACCCATCAGAGCAGCAAGGGGAGCTTGTGTTGTGCTCTCAGTGTCCCAGGCTGAGGTCCCGGAGCGGCCTCCCCTGCAGGGGGTGCCTGTTGCCTCTCGCCCCCTGGGAGGGAGATTCGGGGCGTGCTCCCAGCTGTCTCGACCTGCCCCCCCACAGTCTAATTGGGGAATAAGCCGTGCATGTGTTACGACATTAAGGTGCTGACATCAGCACAGAAAACAGGTCCAGCCCAACCTAGAGTGGGGTGTGCTGGGGGAGCCGGACACCTGCCTGTAATCTGCCTCAGCCTTCCATTAGCTGCCTTCTGCTGTGCAGCGTCCGGGGGGACTGTGCTTCCAGAACTGGCTGTCAGGCATTGCCCTTACTTCAGCACGTGGGATGGCCTAGGGAACACAATAGTTTGAACCCAGGGGCCTCCTGGCAGCCCCGCTCCACTCTCGAATGTGATTTGTACTTGGCTTTACCTTCCTCACCACTCATTCGGTGAGAGCTTTTTGTCACATCTCGTGGGTGCCGGCCTTGCTGATCTGAACCTCCCGGGGGCCGCAAGGTCTCCGGGTCCTTCAGGATCTGTTCCCTCCAGCTGGAATGCATTCAGTGTGGCCAGTGTGCCACGCACATGGGAATTGGAGGGGCCTCAAGGATTCACGTGGGAATGAGACATAACCCTCTGCTTGGAGCTCTCCAGACCCAGAGTCCCCAAGCTGGACTCTTGTAGGAGCGATGACCTCACCACGGTGACTCCAGAGGGAATTGGGGAGAATGGGGGGTGCTGGTACAGTTGGCTGCCTCCTCTGCAAAGGTTCCTCAGGAGGCTGGTTGGTGGCGGAAGTCCACAGTCTCTACTGAGCATGTGCACGGCTCACCGCATCAGGAGTCAGGCTGGTGGTGGCTCCCAGGGACAGAATGCTGTGCAGGCAGGCTGACCTGGCTGTCAGTTGCAGTTCCGATGCATATTTACTGTGAGACCGTGGCCGGCTCAGTTACCTGTCTGAGCCTCGGCTTCCTTGTTTATAGTTGAAAGCCAATACCCCTTGCCTCCCAGGCTCGTGTTGAGGTTGAAACGAGGTGCGAGAGGACCCTCGTTGAGCGTGCTGATGGCCTGTCGGTGCTGTGGAGACATTGCTTCTCTCCTGCTGCCCTTCTTGTGAATCTTTTATGTTTTATTTACTGTGGTGTCTCTGATTCCCAGCAGCCAGCCAGTATTTTTTAACTCTTGGCTCTGTTGGTTTCACTCGTGTAGAAGCCACCTCCTGGCACCACCTCAACAGCAGGACAAACTGGGTTTCCGGTTTTCTCCCCTTAGGCGTTGGGGAACATGCAAGAGATGCCAGAAGATTTAGGTTCTGGTCCAGACTCAGCCACTTGCTTACCGACTAGAGGAATGTTTCTGTCCCTCTTGGAGCCTGAGTTTCTTTAGCCAGAAAGTGGGAATCACGATGGTCCCCATCTGACAGGGCATCTGGCAGTAAAGTGAGCTGACTGAAGTACCTTCCCTAGGACCTGTCTTTCAATTGACCTGCCCATGTTGGAGTCTCCCTTCCTGCCAGGTCTCTATCTCCCCGTCTCTAACAGGCACAGGGTGGTGGGACACGCAAATGAAGTGGAATATGGGAAAGCCCTTCGTTGTAAGCTGTGGGTGCTGGCACACGTGCAGTACGGCCATGGTGCTTATGAGCAGTTCTTGTCCCTGTGTCCACCGCCAGTAGGTGGCATGGGAGGTTGAAGACCAGGCCTCCTGCCTCAGGGCTGGGCCCCTTGCCTTTTCCCCCACAGATCCTGGCAGCAGCTCTGACTGAGTGTCACCGGAAGTCCAGTGCCCAGGGCAAGCCACTGGGCCTGAAGGTCTTCGTGGCTGGCAGAAACCGTCTGGAGAACGATGGAGCCACTGCCTTGGCGGAAGCTTTCGGGGTGAGGCTTTTAATCCTGGTCTGCATCCCTACTCTGGAATTGAGCTGCGAGGCCTAGGGCGAGCCGCTTCCCCTCTCTGAGCCTGCTGGCTCATTCTGCAGTGGGGCAGAACGCCTGTGATGTGTCTGAAAAGCCACCCCATCCAGCACTGCAGGTGAATTGGTAGTGGCTCCTGGAATCCTGTTTGAGAAGATTGTGTGTGGCTCTGATCAGTGAGTGAGGTCTGCCTGGCTCAGATATGGGAGTCAGGGGTGCCAGAGCAGCGAGCAGGACGACGGCCTGGCATGACGTCAGCCTGCGCTCCCTGAAGGTCAGTGTCTCTGCCTCTAGTGGGTGGGGCACAGAGATGGAGTGAGTCCTCAGACTCACCCTTGAGACGGAGGTAGGGGGCAGTGGCCCAGGTGCCCTTACCCCCTACTCCTCTCCTTCCACTCTCCTCTCTCCTCATAGCTGCCCTGGTGCCCTGCCCCCTCCCCTGACACTGTTGAGATCTTGACTGTGAGCTCCGGGAGAGGGCCACCCCTACCCCATGGGGCTGGGAACGTTGGAGTCTGTCTTTTCACTTAATGTAAATGTTTTCTGTGGCAGACAGTATCCTAGCGGTATTAACTGTATTCAGGCCACAGCCACATCCCCCATAGTGTTGCTACTTAAGACGGTCTACCTGGTGGAGCGCCTGCCTCAGGCAGAGAGTGAGAATAGTGGGGGACAAGTGCCTTACTGGACCCCGGGCTGCAGGAGAGCTCTTGCTGCCTCTGGAGCCGGAGGAGCCTAGTTACCATCCTTGTAAACATCATGACATTAAAGGTTACGCCTTCTCTGCGCCCCTTCCCTCACCTTGCCGTCCCCAGTGTGGTGGGTGGGAATGGGGATGTGCTGTGGTTGTGCTAGGCATCCATCAGATGTCCTTCTGTGCTCTTGGACTTGGGGTCCGTAGGATGCCTCTAGTCTGTGATAGAACCCAGGGAGTCTTTGAACGTGGATGGGGGAAGATGGCATGATTATTAACACTAACGTAACTAAAATGTAGTGGGTTTTTTAAATTACTTTACTTTGAGAGACAAAGAGTGCAAGCGGGGAGGGGCAGAGAGAGAGAGATTGAATCCCAAGCAGCCACCGCACAGAGCCTGATACGGGGCTCCATCTTACGAACTGTGAGATCATGCCCTAAGCCACCCAGGTGCCCTTAAGATGTAGTGTTACCTTCAGTTGTGAAAGTAGACGATAAGCCTCAGCTGCTTTAGAAATGCCCACGATTGGGCACCTAGGTGGCTCAGTCGGTTAAGTGTCTGACTTCAGCTCAGGTCACGATCTCAGGGTTCGAGAATTTGAGCCCCGCATCGGGCTCGCCTGCTTCAGATCCTTTGTCCCTGCCCTCTCTGCCCCTCTCCCTCTTGCACTTTGTCTGTCTCTCTCAAAAAATAAACTTAAAAAAAAGAAAGAAAAAAGAGAAAACACCTGCCCGTGATTGTGTTGATGGTAGAAATCACAGATGTTTTCACATGAAATAGTTGTACAGATCTACAGAAACGTTGCTCATGTGGTAGCGTCACAATAACCGCAGACTTGCCCCGAAGTGCTGTTGTTCAGTGGCTTTGTAATATGGTGAACACATATTACTCCAGCACACCTTTGGGGTTTTTTCTAACTGTTTTGAGGATTGTCTTCCAGTTGAGTTGACTTACTTTGTAGTCCTATATAATTTGTTTTAAAATTATTAAACATGCTAAGAAAGGTGCCGGGGCTTTTACCAGACCGCCGGAAGGGTCTGCGGCACAGAAAATATTGAGCAGCCCTGACTGGTAGCGTTCCTCGGTTGGCCTGCCTGTATTTGCTTGTGAACCCTCTGCGCTGTTCTGGTAGCCTGGAACAATGAAAGGCCCCTAGTTGGAGAGTTCTTGCAGGCCTGGCTTCAATCCTTGGTGGAAGCGGAGACTGGGGCATGGGCTCCTTCAGAGCTCAGAAACTGGTGGAATGTAGAGAGGAAGGTGTTGTTGATAGTCCAGATGACGGACGCCATGATAGTGGAAGGACAGAGTGCTCTGGGGATACAGGCAGAGCACTGGCCTGTGCCTGGGGTGGGGGTGGGGGCATCCTGGAAGCCCTCCTGGGAGAGGAGGTATCCAAAATGAGAGGTATATAGGAAGACTGCATAGGAGTCAGTCTACCAAGAAAATGCCAACAAACAAGGACACAGAGTGTTCCAAGCAGAGAGAAGGGAAGTGTCAAAAGGTTGGGATGAAGAAAGGCTGGGTGGTTGGGGAAGACCTCGTCCCCTAGAAAAGGAGGTAGATGTGGGGTACCAGTCGTACCGTGTGAACAGGGCAGGAGAGCCCCAAGAAAGACAGGCCCAGTGGAGCTGCAGTGTGCAAAGAAGGACCAGGGCAGACTCCTGGGCCAACATCCAGGGTCCTCCCTGTGTGGACGACACCAGACCCAGAAACTTGTGTTCTGCGCTGTGTGACCCTGCACAAGTTACTTAGCCTTTCTGATCCCTAGTCTTTGTCTGGTGGAGTTCCTAATCCCAGGTCGGTCTCCCTCATGAGGCTATGGAGGGGATCAGATACAGCCATGCCCAGAGTTCTGCTTTGAGATCACCCAAAATATCCGTGGACAAGCCCGTGCCCAAGTGGATGGCAGCCCCTCCCCGTATCTAGTGTGTAGTGCCACCTTCCTGCCTACTGGATGTCCCTGGAGCTCGGGAGCCCACCACTCTGCTCTGTCCCTCCTGCCCCTCGCAGATCATCGGGACTCTGGAGGAGGTCCACATGCCACAGAATGGGATCAATCACCCCGGTGTCACTGCCCTGGCCCAGGCTTTCGCCATCAACCCCCTGCTACGGGTCATCAACCTGAACGACAACACCTTCACTGAGAAGGGCGCTGTGCCTATGGCCAAGGTGAGGCGGGAGTGGCAGGGTCAGAGAGCAGTAAGCAGGGTCTGGCTGCTGCCTTTCTTTTGTTTTTTAAACTTATTTATCTATTTTGAGAGGGAGATAGCAAGGGAGGAGCAAAGAAAGAGAGGGAGAGAGAGAATCCCAAACAGGCTCCGCACAGAGCCCACTGTGGGGCTCAAACCCATCAACCATAAGATCATGACCTGAGCTGAAACCAAGAGTTGGATGCTTAACCGAGCCACCCAGGTGCCCCTGGCTGCTGTCTTTTTAATGCACGTATCAGCAGGTGAGCTGCTCTGCCCACCCACCGGATGTGTACCTCATGGGTACATTACAGAACAGGCCATGTGTCAGAAGCTTACCTGCGCTCTCTTTGGGCAGCTCTGAGTGTCCATACTGCCTTCCTCCTGAGCTGCCTCTGTGTAAACCCAGCTGTTGGTGCTGGATTAGTTCTCAGAATCTGCATGGAAGATTGTTCCGGCCCGACTGCTTTTCTCATTGATTCTTTGATCAGCTATTTATCGAGCCCTGTCCACTGCCCAGCCCTGTGCCAAGTGTGGGCCATGCAGAGTTGAGTCAGACTTTGCCTTCAAGGAGTCCCTAGTTCATGGAGGAAGGGGAGAGGCCTGTGACAGTGCAGGGCTGTGAATGTAGGGCTGTTTGGGTGTCGAGACCTCGCTGGACCCTAAGACTCCACAAAAGCCTAGTCCTGCTGCTGTGGGGGATTGGCAGAAGCATCTGCAAGTGTAGGGGATGTACAGGAAGTTCAGATCAGACTTAGGGCAGGCTTTCTGGAAGAGGTCACATTTTGGCCAAGTTGTATAAGACAAATGGACCTTGGACAAAGGGGTGTTTCAGGCGAAGGGATCAGCAGCATGGGAGAGGGTCCTGGTTTGAAACAGGCAAGGTTCAGGAGGTGTCTGAGGGTCAGACAATAGGAGAGGGAGGCAAAAACTCGTGGCCTTGCTGATTCTGAGGCTCTCCCGTGAGTACTAGGCAGCCATGCAGTGTTTTAAGCTGGGGTGCCACTTGGTCAGATTTATGCTTCAGGAAGGTTCTGGATATAACAGAAGTAGAGTGGAGGGAGGTTAGCCAGAGGCCAGGGGGTGACAAAAGCTGGTGAGGTGCTGAGAAGGCCAGACTGGATGGAGGAGGACAGTGTGGAGGCTGACACGGGGTGTGCCGTTGGCCCTCAGAGGGCTGCTGGGGGGCCTACACCCTCACCCTGGCCTTTGCTTCCTCCTCGCAGACGCTGAAGACCTTGCGGCAGGTGGAGGTGATCAACTTCGGAGACTGCCTGGTGCGCTCCAAGGGTGCTGTCGCCATCGCAGATGCCGTGCGCGGGGGCCTGCCCAAGCTGAAGGTGCCGGCGCCACCCGTGTCTTCCCCTCGGGTCTGGGCTCCCCCCACACTCGGGGTTGCCGCCGTGGGTGGCAGGGGTGTGGTCTTTAAGGCCAGGTGGGCCTGGGTTTGCGGCTCAGCCCTGCCACATCGCTCTCATTTTGTGCAATTCTCTTCACCTGTGTGACGTGAGCCACAGTTTCTTCATTTTGGAAATGGGAGGAGGGAGCAATGGAGGTCATCATAGCATAGAGTAAGAGAGCGCCTCGAGTACCTGGTGCGTCGCTAGCTAACTGGCATTATTATTGTCGCTGTCACTGTGCCCAGCTGGAGCTCGGAGCCTGCCTTACCCTCCCTTGGGGAAAACAGGCTTCAGAGGAGAACGTGGTCTCCTGGCCTGTGATTCTGCTGGCCTCTACTCCTTTCTCTTATTTTCAGGAGCTGAACTTGTCGTTCTGTGAAATCAAGAGAGATGCTGCTCTGGCTGTTGCCGAGGCCGTGGCCGACAAGGCTGAGCTGGAGAAGCTGGACCTCAATGGTAATAGGAGTGGTGGCCTTGGCCCACGCCTGCCGGGCAGGCCCTGCTGCCCGTCCTGACGCTCCGTTCCTCCTCTCCGCGAGCAGGCAACATGCTGGGAGAAGAAGGCTGCGAGCAGCTCCAGGAGGTGCTAGACGGCTTCAACATGGCCAAGGTGCTGGCCTCCCTCAGGTAGGGAGCTGTGGGCTGCGGTTCTCCTTTTATTCATTTAGGAACCATTGTTTGAGCCCCTGTATGTGTCAGATGCGGTGCGAGGCATCAGGGGCGCAAGGATAAGACAGTGAAGGTTTCTGACTCGTGGGACTTCATTCTGGCTGGACGGGTGGCCAAGAATGATTAAGCTCCTGTACGTTCAGAGACGGTGAAGGTCTGAGAGTGGTCACCCTTTGGAGTGGGTGAGGTGGGGAGGCTTGTGAAGGGATGACCTTTGATCTGAGCTGACAGATGAGGTAGGGTAGCAGTGAGGTCAGGGCGGCAATGGGGGTGTGGAACCAGACTTGGAGACGGAGTTCAGAAAGGAGGAGGTTGACGCAAGAGAGCAGGGAGTTCGGGGTTTGCGGAGCCACATGGGCTGTGGCCATGGCCGTGGCGGCAGGGCTGCCTCCTCCGTGTGGGTGGGAGTCGGTTTGCGTCATCAGCACCCGCTCCCTCTGCCCTTCTGGCCCCCAGGTTGGCTTCATTCACCTGTCAGACCCTCACTTGTGTCCCCTCAGTTCTATGCCTGTGCTGCTGCTAGGAACTGGGGGCTCAGATGGCCTTGAGGAGCTCACAGTCCCAGAAATCCCCATCCCCTCGCCTCCCCCCCCCCCCCCCCCCCCCCCCCCCAGCCACAGCTTCCTGTGAGCAGTGAGATACGGCGTCTCAGCCTGGGCAGTATTCATGCCAAGCCCTGGGCCTCAGCTGTGACGGACTGTTCTCTTCCTTTCCTGTCTCCCCAGTGGGGGACTACGGGCGAGGGTGGATATGTGGTTTCTCCGTGTTCACAACATGGGCTTCCCTGGGTGATGAGAGTTGGATGACGGGCTCCCTGGTGACCCACATGCCCTCACCCTGGGAGCGGTGGTGCCCCCATCCTCTGTAGGCTCCCTCCCACCTGATTGGGGTCTGTGGGTTGTGGATCCAGGCCTCGGAGCCAACATGGGCCTCTGGGCAGGGAGGGTCTGCTTTAGCCAACTCCCCTCTGCAGTGACGATGAGGGTGAGGATGACGAGGAGGAGGAGGAGGAAGAGGAGGAAGAAGACGGAGAAGAGGAGGAGGAGGAAGAAGATGAGGAAGAGGAGGAGGAAGAGGAGGAGGAGGAAGAAGAGCCACAGCAAGGGCAAGGAGAGGAGTCATCCACACCATCAAGGAAGATTCTGGACCCAAATAGTGGAGTGAGTTCCTTGTCGTTTGGCAGGATCAGAGCCCTCGTTCTCGAATGTGAAGTCCTGGGACATCTTCACGGGGGCGGTGGGTGTGGAATCCACTTAAGTACATTGGGTGCAGACTATTTTTGAATGCGCACCCCTGTAAGTGTAAAAGGAAAAGTCATCCCAATATAGCTGTATTCATCCATATTTATATTTATCCCAGTACAGATGCGTATATTCACTTACGCATCATGATGTGATTATAGCATATGTGACGCGGCTGTACCGTTTAGTATGAAACATACATAAATATCTCTAAAAGAAGAGAGTAAAAAATAGGCATAAATAGAAATTCTTTTCCTACCCATCTTGGCGACCTGCAGGGACAGCCCCCCCTTCTGGAGACTGGTCCAGCTTGAACACTCGGTGTCCCTTCGCCTCGCCAGGAGGGCTGGTGTAGTCAGGGCTACTGTGTCCTTTTCCTCATAAGCTCCTGACTAAAAACTCTTGACGAACCACATGTTGGACGAGGACCCCCACACTCATGTTGAATTTCACTTTTTTCCTAGTTTATGGAAGCATTTTGACAAGTGGCTGGGCACTTTCCAGTTTTTAGTTTTTCTCTGGGCACCTCGCTAGCAGTGCTTATCCGGGCTAGACTCCAGTTCCTGGTGGGGTCCACTTTGGCCCCCCTGCACTTCTTACATCACTTCCGGGACGTCGTATGTCATGGCAAGGAGGCGCTTGGCCTAAGGAGGTGGCTTGCCCCCATCGCAGAGGCTCCCATGCTAGGAGCCAGCAAGGGCCGGCGTCTGCGGGCCCCTCACCCTTTGGGGGCTGCACGTGAGCGGGAGGAAGAGTCCAAGACTCTGAGCCTTGACTACCTAGAGCGAAGGTTGCATGTTCTGGGTGAGGAGTCTGGGTTCGGACCTCCACAGAGCCACCTGTGCCGCCTGTCCCTCAGGAGCCAGCTCCCGTGCTATCCTCCCCGCCTCCTGCAGACGTCTCCACTTTCCTGGCTTTCCCCTCTCCAGAGAAGCTGCTGCGCCTTGGGCCCAAGAGTTCCGTGCTGATAGCCCAGCAGGTAGGCGGCCACGCTTCCAACCTCTGAGCCCAGCATGCCGTGGAGATGGGGACGAGCAGAGCATGGGATTGGGAGGGGACACTGTCAGGGGGAGTGGGGACTGCCAGGTGCGTTTAAGTGTTATTTATTTATTTATTTATTTATTTTTCGACATCAATAGGCAAATTTATTGGTGGCAAGAAATTCCAGTCAATACTAATCAGGCTCAGCTGGCCCACTTTTCCTTGCTGTTTTTTTTTAACTTGTTTTATTTTTTATTTTTCTAAATTTACATCCAAATTAGTTAACATATAGTGCAACAATGATTTCAGGAGTAGATTCCTTAGTGCCTCTTACCCATTTAGCCCCTCCCCCCTCCCACAACCTCTCCCGTAACCCTCAGTTTGTTCTCCATATGTATGAGTCTCTTCTGTTTTGTCCCCCTCCCTGTTTTTATATTATTTTTGTTTCCCTTCCCTTATGTTCATCTGTTTTGTCTCTTAAAGTCCTCCTATGAGTGAAGTCATATGATATTCGGCTTTCTCTGACTAATTTCACTTAGCATAATACCCTCCAGTTCCATCCATGTAGTTGCAAATGGCAAGATTTCATTCTTTTTGATTGCCGAGTAATACTCCATTGTGTGTGTGTGTGCGTACCACATCTTTATCCATTCGTCCATCGATGGGCATTTGGGCTCTTTCCATACTTTGGCTATTGTTGGTGGTGCTGCTATAAACACTGGGGTGTGTGTGTCCCTTCGAAACAGCACACCTGTATCCCTTGGATAAATGCCTAGTCGTGCAATCGCTGGGTCGTAGGGTAGTTCTATTTTTAGTTTTTTGAGGAACCTCCATGCTGTTTTCCAGAGTAGCTGCTCCAGCTTGCATTCCCAAGTGTTATTTATTAAGTGGTCTCTGTGACCCACATGGGGCTCAAACCCACGACCCCGAGATCAAGTTGCGTACCCTTCCTTCCGACTGAGCCAGCTAGGGCCCCTCCCCCACATTTTAAAAATACACATAAATGAGTGTGACCAGTGTATCTGTCAACCTCCAGAAGCGGACCCCGCCACCGGCAACACACTTGGGCTGCAGGAAGGGCAGGCCTGCTGCACCTAGTGACACCTGGGGCATTTGCCCAGCACACTCATGTGCACACACCTAGGCTTCCTTCCCGTGTTCTAGAACAGCTGTCCTGCCCAGGGCTCCTGTGGAGGTCACGTGCTTTAGTGTCCCCTTGCTCCCGCCTCACTCGTTTGTTGGTTCGCTGGCTTGTTCATCCATTTGTTCGCTTCCTCATTCCCTGATTCATACTGAGGTGACTGTCCAGTGCCTCCTGTTGGCTGGGCACTGCTCCGAGTACCTAGACACGGCTTCATTATGTAACCCTCTGGGCAGCCCCGAGCGTAGACCCTGTTACGCTGGGTGACACCTGAGAGAGCAGGGTTTCAGAGAAGTTAAATGATAAATACGGAGAAATAAAGTGTGTCTGCTCCCAGAGCTACCTTGGCCTTTTGGCCGACTTCCTTTTCATGTTTTCTCTGTTTCTTTCCCTGACAAATGAGATTAAAGGCCCACTTTTTCATGTAATACCATTCGCCATCTCCTGTGTCAGGAACCATGCCCACTACCCCAGTGAGTGGATATAGCACTCAGACACTGTTTCTGGACATTCACGTTGCTTCCACCTGTCTCCACCCCAGTGAAGTTAGGTGAAGTTAAACTTCCTTGTGTTGAATGACGTCTAGCCTATATCCTGGATTATTTTGTTCAGGTTAGATTATAAGAAGAGGAGCACTGGGTCACGGGAATAACCCATTTTAATACTGATGTGCTCCCTCTGTATGCTTTGCATACCTGCCATGGACCGGACCATGCTTGGCTCGAAGGGGACAGTGTGGGCGCGAGGCAGGACCCATCTTTGCCCACCAGAGGCCCATGTCTCACCAAGGCCTCTTCCAGCCAAGCCAGCAGCAGAGTGCAGGCACATCTTCCCTGGGGCTCTGGCCCCTGGTGACTAGCCATTGTCTCTTGTGTTCTCAGACTGACACATCTGACCCGGAAAAGGTGGTCTCTGCCTTCCTGAAGGTGTCGTCTGTGTTTAAGGATGAAGCCACAGTGAGGACAGCAGTGCAAGATGCAGTAGGTAACGTGGGGTGGGCGGGGCACGGATGGCCCTGCCTTCTTGCTGCATCAGGGCTCAGATGACATTTACAGTGGCTGGAACCCCTTGTTCCAACACTTAAGTATGTACTGCTCTCCACCCCCTCCTACCTGTTTTGTTGGGTTCCTGCCACGGAGTAGGCTGGCTGCTCTCCTATTTTTTGCAGATGGGGCAACTGAGGCCTTTCCAAAGCCATACAGTTACATACAGTTAGAACTCAGCCAGGCGTCTGCTGTAGGAAGACCAGATAGTCACAGCCCCAAGGCCCTGATGGGAGCGGTCCTCTCAGAGGAGAGGCCACGAGAGAGCTAGCTTTTGTCCTCATCTGAGCCTCTGCACACAGTCCCCTCCACCTGCAACCCGGAGGATGCCTGCTTTCCCATTTCTTTCACAAGGCTTCCCAAGATCTCTGGTCCTGTCATGACCCTCCCTTGCTACCCCTTTCCCTGTTACCTCCATCATAGCACCTGTCACCTTCCACTTGACCACGCATGTCTGAGCTCTGCAGTGTGGTCAGACTTGGGAAGGCAGACAGGGAAGGAAGGGCCCAGCACGTGGAGAAGAGTAGAGAGGAGTGGAGAAACGTGATGCTTTCTCCTGGATTGGTGCCCTGTGGGTGGCATTGAGGCAGGAGGGTCAGTGGGGAGCAAAGCTGGGTAGGCTGGCGAGGCCCAGATGGAGTCACTAAGTCTGCTCCCTGAGATCCCATCCCCATGAGCACTGATGGGAACAAGTAACCTGAATTGTTTCCCAGAACAGCCTAGCACGGAAGTGTGTGCCCACACAGTGCCTATAGACCCTCGGCCACTCCTTCCCCTCCCTTCTCTGCTCATTCCCCCTCACCTCTACAGAACCGCAGAAATCTCCCCCAGGGTGATCTGCCTCACTTAACCTTGCCCCCTGCCTGCCCCACCTTGGTTGTGCAAGGTCCCCAAGCCCTTTTGCAGTGTGTGAGGTCAGCATGAGAAGGACAAGGTGTCACAGCTGGTAGGTTGAGCCCTTCTCCTGGCTGTCCCCTCAGCCTGGGACCACGGTTTGCTGCCCTGTGCTCACCTGATGAGTGCAGAAGACAGGACCCAACTTGTGTGTGCCAGAGCTACGTGACCTTGGCTGGTGACCAGCCATTTGCTGCCCCAAACTCCTTTGTGGCCCCATTGCTGCTTCTGTCTTGCAGATGCCTTGATGAAGAAGGCCTTCAGCTCATCCTCCTTCAACTCCAATGCTTTCCTCACCAGGCTTCTCATCCACATGGGTCTGCTCAAGGTGCAGCTTCAGGGGAGGAAGGGGGTACACCTGCCCACCCACCCACCCTGTCCCACCCCTTGAGTCCTGTCGGGGGACCTGTCACCCACCCTGTCTCTGGGTCTGCTTAAGCAGCCTCGCCTTGGTGATGGGATTCAGCTTGACCTTGGCCATGGGGCTCTCTGGGCAGGGGGCTGGTGGTGGAGACCCACAGCACCCCAAACCCCGGTGACCCTGTAGCTCACTCACCCTGTTTGTGCTCTGTGTTCCCCTTACAGAGTGAAGACAAGGTCAAGGCCATTGCCAACTTGTATGGCCCTCTGATGGCATTGAACCACATGGTGCAGCAGGACTACTTCCCCAAGGCCCTCGCACCCCTGCTGCTGGCATTCATGACCAAGTGAGTGTGCCCTCATTGGCTCACACGGCAGCCGGTTCCGGCGTCTGCAGGCCCCTCGTCAGTGCAGGCTTCCCTGGCCTGCACGTTCAGGCCTATGAGAGACCCTCATGCCTC
Organism: Panthera tigris; assembly: GCF_018350195.1. NCBI lineage: Eukaryota > Metazoa > Chordata > Mammalia > Carnivora > Felidae > Panthera > Panthera tigris. The sequence continues at coordinate 133,243,976 of NC_056666.1, read as the reverse complement.
CTGGGCTCTCAGCATCCATGTTTCAGTCTCTCCTCCCCTGTGCCAAGCTGAGGACAGGGGGCTCAGGAATAGTGTCTTTTCCTGAGAGAGAGAACGTGGAGTGGCCCCTATTTTCCAGACGAGGAAACAGCACAGGAGGGGAGGAGTTTGCCCATGGTCGCCCTGGTGCTCGAGGTCCTGTACTCAGGGATGTCTCTGCGAGCAGTTCTGTGTCCATTCTCTCAGCGACAGGGCTGAGGCTGAAGGGGCCTGTCACACCCGTCTTCCGCAGCCACAGGCCCCTCCCCTGTGAATGCCAAATGCCCAGAGACCTGGAAATCTTGGCCGTGTCCTGGAGGAGGGTCCCGGCCCCTGGTGGGGCAGTAGCCATAGCTGGATAACAAGGAGCTTTCAGACTCCAGCGCCCACCAGGGATGAGTCAGAAGGCTTGTCTCCTGCTCTCACTGGGGCCCCGTGTAGCCCCAGCCGACCTCTGGCCCTCCTCAGGCCTCAGTCTTCCCGTCTACCCCGCCAAGTTGCTGAATGAGGTGGTCTCTGGGGGCTCTGACCACCCGTACTTACCGTGAATCCGGTGCTTTGGGAGGGAAGTGGGAGTGAGGCAGGAGAGCGACAAACTCCCCCTCGCCTTGGCGGGGGGGTGGGGGTGACGTAAGTGTGGCTCGTGCCATCGGGTCGTGCCTGGGTGTGTGAAGTGTCGGGGGCGGTCTGGCTCGGGGCACAGTGGGGAACACTGGCTGGCTTCTGGGACTGTTCGCACCGTGGCCTCTCCGCCCCCGCGGCATCTTGCGGTTCCCTGCGCACAGCACTGCCTCCTCGGGCCTCACGCTCTCGCATGTCTGCCCACCTGCCTGCCTCCACACCTGCCCGTCGCCACTGCGGCTGCCCAGGCCACCCATTCTGTTGCAGGTGGACTGGCCCGAGTGAAAAGCCGGGCTGAGGGGTGCCAGGCGGGCTCAGTTGGCGGCGCGTGCGATTCTTGATCTCGGGGTCATGAGTTTGAGCCTCACGGGTGTAGAGCTGAGTGCGTGGCCCCTCTGCCAGAGTCCAGCGTGAGCCCTCACCCTGGCCTCACGTCTCATGGCCCCGACTTCCCAGCAAGCTGCATTCTCCCCATGCCTGTTCCCACAGCAGGGGACATCGCCTTGACCCCAGCTCTTAGCTCGCTGGAGCATCTCCAGTCAGTGGCCCTGGTCCCTGCCTTCCCCCCCCTCGCCCCACAAAAGTCCGGCTCCTTTTGTCCCCTTCAGCTTCTAGTCGGCATTCTTCCCTTGGGCCTTCTTTTATTCTGAGAAGAAGCCCTTGCCCTTGTTGGTCTGTCACAGGTCCCTCCTTCAGCCACCTGCCCGCCCTCAGTGCAGGCCTCAGTCTATACCACTTTAAAACGGGATTTATAAAAGCTGTCCCTTAGATATTCTTTGAGGTGACCGAGTGGCCTTGAAGCGACATGCACATCTTTCCTCCCTCAACTCCTGGCCACGTGGTGTGGGGTCCCACAGCTGCGCTAGACTAAGGTGTCTGTGGGCTGCGGGTCCTGGCTGCGGTCCACGCTCGCCTGGCCCCCTGGATGTCTCGCCCACGTTCTTCCTGTGTAGTGACGTTAATGATCTCAACGGTGACAGTGGCCAGCCCATTACTCGTGAGGGCCCAGGTGGCACTGTAGGGTCTGTGAGGACACCCTGGCCCTGTGCCCACCGGAAGGGCCCTGGGAAGGGCTGCCTGGTGGAGAGCAGAGGCCTGCGTTCTGGCCAAGTCTGGGCTGAGCGGCCTTGGGTGTGCTGCCGCCTCTGAGCTTCACCCCCCACTCCCGCCCGCCCCCGCCTCCTGGAAAAGTCGTCCTGAAAGTTAGAAAACTGGATGCTGGCATGTTTTTAGCCTCAGAAATGGCCCCCACTCCCTCTCCATAGGTGGGAAACTGGCCCTGCTGCAGCCTGAACTCCCTGGGCCCCAGTGGTGTGTGTCGTGCCCTCCCACCCCCTGCACTGACCCTTCTTTCCCCACAGGCCCAACGGTGCCCTGGAGGCCTGCTCCTTTGCCCGCCACAACCTGCTGCAGACGCTGTACAAGGTGTAGATGCGAAACCGACCTCTCCCCACCCCTTGGCCTGAACCAGTGACTTGGGAAGGGACTCAGATGAAGGACTCTGGCCAGAGGCAGGGAGGGTCTTTGTCTCGTGCATCATGTCAGTCCCTGAGTATGTGTGTCGGTGTGGTGTGTGTGCAGGTGTGTGCTTCCTGTTGGGGTTTGGGTTTTTAATGTCTCCCTGCTGGACTGTTCCTGGTCCCGCTGGAGGGGAGCTGGCCCGCCCCCCGCCCCCCCCCACCCCCATGAAAGGGCTGAGAGCTGCTCTGCCATTAAACTTGTTACCACCTGAGGGCGCTCTGCTGATGCGTGCCTCCAGCTCCAGGCCCCGTGGCGGTCCCCTCCCACCTTGCCTTCCTTACCCTTCTGGGCTGCGCCAGCGCCTAGGGAATTGCGGTCTGTGCACTGTCCCCTCCCTCTGTGCTGTGGCCGGCTGCGCTTCATGCCCTGCCTGGGGCTGCTCACTTAGTGCTGCCTTTGCTTCCTGTCACTAAGCCCTGGTCCTAAAGCCATTGTCATCCCCGTCGTCCATCCCTGCTGTATTGATCTCTGCAGCCTGTGGGGCAATCAGTAGAAGGCAAGGCCCTGGTTCCCGTGCCACGTGGACAGGAAGAAAAGCCAGTGGCAACACTGGGTGTCTAGGAGCAGGAGTCGCGGGTAGATGATGCTGGCTCCAGACCCATGGGGCCTGCTCCTGGCTGCTGAGATGCTGTGACTGGCCCGAGGGCCATGCTGGAGGGGGCTCTTTGGCTGGCCCAAGTCTGTTCTCCGGCCCAGGGGCAGGGGCGGGGCCCACTGAGCTAGAGCTGCAGCTCGGGTGCTCTTAAAGGACCCAGACAGGGTGGGGACTGGGCTGGAGCTGCCCCCTGACGCTCTGTGCTTTCCCCTTTGTGCTCTTTGTGTGTCTGGGCTGTGCCCGGGGCTTCACAAATAAAGTCATGTGTGGCAACTGTGGAGACTGAAAAGTCTTTCAACCCTTAAGTGGGCGGTTCTCAGGGCCTTAATGCCCACAGTCCCACCTCCGTCTGTACGGGCTTGTCCATCACCAGAGGAGCTCCTGTGCCAGCCTTGTCCCGTGGGGCAGCCTCTCCTGCCCAGGCCCAGATGTATCCAGTTGTGCCAGCTCCCCTTTTAACAGCTGGCCGGTTGGTGCTCAGCAGGGGACAGCCATTCCTGGGGGCCAGGGACGGTGGGAGATCCTTCCTCTCTGGGCACTGAGGGCCCTGAATTGGGCCTGTTTCCATCTGCTCAGCACCATCTTACCCTTGACCTAGCCTTTGGGCTGCTGGCCCCTGCATCACTCCATTTATGGACCTAAGCCAGACACTGTCCAGATTTTGCCACAAAACCCACTGGCTGCACAGTCAGGAGCCTCCTGGGTCTGTCTAGCAAGGTCACCTTGCAGCTTGGCTGGGAAGCCGCCACAGGGTATCAGGCTCCAGGGCCTGGAATGGAGGGCACCTCCCTTGGGGGCCTTCCCTCCTCCCTTTGCTACACGTGGTACGAGGACAGCTAAGCAGACCCTCCTTAGGGCCCTCCTTAGCAGGCACACTTGGGGAACCCGTGTCTCCCACAGGATTGAAGAGGCCCCTCCAAAGTTTCTTAGGGGACAGCGCTTCCTTCTTGGCTGTGGACCACTCAGGCAACATCTTTTTTTTTTTTTTTTAATTGTTTTTTTTTAATGTTTTATTTCTTTTGAGAGAAAGAGACAGAGTGCGAATTGGGGAAGGGCAGAGAGAGAGGAAGACACAGAATCTGAAGCAGGCTCCAGGCTCCGAGCTGACAGCACAGAGCCTGATGTGGGGCTCAAACTCACAAACCGTGAGATCATGACCTGAGCCGAAGTCGTCACTTAACTGACTGAGCCACCCAGGTGCCCCTTTAATGTTTATTTTTGAGAGAGAGACAGAGCGTGTGTGGGGTGGGCGCAGAGAGAGAGACGGAGGGAGACACAGAATCCAAAGCAGGTTCCAGGCTCTGAGCTGTCAGCACAGATCCCGATGCGGGGCTCGAACCTGCAAACTGGGAGATCATGACCTGAGCTAAAGTCAGACACCTAACCGACTGAGCCACCCAGGTGCCCAGGTAACGTCTTTCTTGACCAGGTGGTGGAGGAGATGCCCGTGCCTTGCCCTCCTACCCTCCATGTGAGGCGATGTGGCAGAAGGCGGGTGGATGTCCAATTGACCCCCACCCCTTTGTTAGGCCCTGTTCTGAGCTCTGGGGCCACAGCCGCAGCTTTGGCGGGGGGTTCCCGCTGTGATGTAGGAGACCAACAACGGTGGTCCAGTGTCAGAATGGTGGGCAGTGAGGCCAGGAAAGTCTTAAAGAGTTAGGGATGCAAGACCTGGGTCTTCAGATTCGAGTACAACTTCTCACGAGTGATAATTGAACAGGAGAGACTGAGGTTCAGGGCTGAGTTGGGGCCTGGCTCTTCCCTCCGGGCTGCCTGGAGCTGGCCCTTGGTGCCTCCTAGGTTACGTGAGTGTGAGCTTCGGTCTGAGAAGAGCCCCACAGATCTCACTTAACCTTGCAGCGGCTCAGCACTCCTGGCTTCTCGGGGCCACACACTGAGGAGAATCCTGTGGTCCCAGGAGTGTAGGCCCAGCCCTCCTCGGTCCTTCAGACCAGCTCCAAGGTCAGGTCTCCACTGTGTACCGAGAGAGCTGTGTAGCCTTTGGAATTTTTCTGACTCAGAGGCTCCCAAGAGCTACAGCTAGTCCCGAGACTACACAGGCTCCGGGTCCCTGAGCACCATGACTTGGAATCTGCAAGGGCAGAGGTGCCTCAGCCTAGACAGTGCGTAACCGCCACGTACGAAAGGCCCGCTCGGCACCGGGCTGTTCTCACAAAGGGAGTTCAACCGTGGGCTTGGGGCTAAACCAGCAATAGTTCCATTCTGAAGCTCAAACTAGTAAACCCCCAGGAAGCACGGCCAAAGGGTCTCCCAAGCAGCACTTCCTGATAACAAGAACCCAGAAAGGCCTCTGGCCAACATCAGGAACACGGGTCAGATGCAAAGCTATGCAGTGGAGGGTTGGACGACCGAGAGCCAACGCACCAGCTCTAGCTACATGCATACCACGGATGAATCCGGATGTCGGGTGAAGATCTTCAGCATGTGCTTGCATGTGATAAACCCTGCATTCAGGGTGGGCGGTGGTCTGGGGATGGCAGGGGCCAGGGTGGGGTGAAAGCACAGTTGTCTGCAACGTTCAGAGTGATCCTCATCCATCCATTTACCAGCCATAGTGGTTTTTTTTAAGGAAGTAGAACACAAGAGCATTTAAAAAAAAATTTTTAGGGGCGCCTGGGTGGCTCAGTCGGTTGAGCGTCCGACTTCGACTCAGGTCATGATTTCACAGTTTGTGGGTTCGAGCCCCACATCAGGCTCTGTGCTGACACCTCAGAGCCTGCATCCTGCTTCGGATTCTGTGTCTCCCTCTCTCTCTGCCCCTCCCCTGCTCACATTCTCTCTCTCTCTCAAAAAATAAATATTAAAAAAATAATTTTTTTAATGTTTATTTTAATTTTGAAAGAGAGCATGTGTACAAGCTGGGGAGGGGCAGAGAGAGGATCCCAAGCAGGCTCCACGATGTCAGTGCAGAGCTCGATGCGGGGCTCGATGTCATGAATTGTGAGATGAGATCATGACCTGAGCTGAAATCAAGAGTCGGACACTTAACTGACTGAGCCACCGGATGCTGCAACGCAAGAGCATTTTCTGACACGCCAAAAGCACAAGCCACAAGGAAATTTGCCTCTGTCAAAATAGAAAGTGAATAACAACCAAAAATACCATGAGAACTGGCAAGGTGATAAAGTACAAAAAGACTGTGACTTACATATAAGGGTTAGTGTTGAGAATAATACATCCAATTGAAAACCGGGCACAGGAGATGAACAGAGTTCACAGGTGATGAAGTGTGAAAAGCAAACAACTTTACTGGTAATTAAGGAAATGAAAACAAAACCACAGAGGCATCATTTTGGACCAGACTGGCAAATGTCACGTAGAGGTGACATCAGGAGAGCAATGAATCTCCTACATTTTGTATGTTGCTGGAGGGATGTCAAACTAATAAAACCACTTTAGATAACAATTTGGCAGATACTAAAAAAGGTGAGGGTATGTGTAGCCTGTGACCTCAAATTCCATTTCTAAGGATCTACCTTAGAGAAACCGTTCTGTGTGCATATGAGGCGACAAGTTATAAGGGCAACTTAATAAAGGATTCCAGGAAATTAATAACCTAAATGTCCATCGGGAAAAGAATGGTTAATTACAGGGTGTGCATGCAATGAGATAATCAGGAGTTAAGGGGCGCCTGGATGGCTCAGTCAGAAGAGCACGCGACTCTTGGTCTCGGGGTTGTGAGTTCGAGCCCCATATTGGCTGTAGAGATTACTTAAAAGCTTAAAAATTTTTTCTTAATGTGTGGCAGTGAATACAGCAGATGCGGGAGCTGTCTGCATTCATGTTAATAAACGAATTTCACTGAGCGCAGAGTGTGATGTGAGGCTCAAACTTTCATGAACCGTGAGATCATGACCTGAGCCCAAGTCAGATGCTTAACCAACTGAGCCGCCCAGATGCCCCGATTGTATTAAGTAATCTCTACGCCCAACACGGGGCTGGAACTTACGACCCCAAGATCAAGAGGCGCATGCTCCACCGACTGAGCCAGCCGGGCACCTCTGCAATATATATTCTAAAATAATTCAGAGGGGCTCCTGGGTGGCTCAGTCAGTTAAGGACCCAACTCTTGGTTTCAGCTCAGGTCATGATCTCATGGTTTGTGGGTTCGAGCCCCACAACGGGCTCTTCACTGACAGTGTGGAGCCTGCTTGGGGTCCTCCCCCACTCTGCCCCCACCTGTTCATGCTCTCTCTAAATAAATAAACTAAAAACATAATTCGGAATATATAGAGTTTCTACAAGTTAATAAGACAATAGCAAAACGAACAAAAGGTTTGGGGGCTTCACAATAAAGCATATGAATAGGTGCTTACTTTCATTAGTCTTCAGAGAAACGCGCATTCGAATCATCCCGTAATGCTGTCCCACCCTCGCTAGGATGGCTAAGGTACAAGACAGACCATCGCAAGCACTGGTGACAGTGTGGAGCAACGGAAGTCCCACACTGCTGGGGGAAAGTGTAAATCGGTACACTTTGAGAAACTTTGGCAGTATCCACTGAAGCTGAAAATAAGCATATTCTAACACCAGAAGTTCCACCTGTAAGTATATCCCGACGGAGACAGGTCTCGCCATGTTCTCCAAAAGACACGCAAACATGGGAAACAGCGCTCTCCATAATAGCCTCACCCTGGAAGCACCCCAAATGTCCAAGAGTAGAATGGATTGTTGCCTGGGTGGCTCAGTCAGTTAAGCGTCCAACTTCTGCTCAGGTCACGACCTTGTGTTTGTGAGTTCGAGTCCTGCATCTGGCTCTGTGCTGACGGCTCAGAGCTGGAGCCCGCTTCGGACTCTGTGTCTCCCTCTCTCTGTGCCCCTCCCCTGCTCGTGCTCTCTTTCTCAAAAAATAAACATTAAGAAAAAAAAAGGTGGAGGTGAGAATCCTCCGCCTAAGCAGGGAGGAATATTTTAGCATTGGCGTTGTTTAGAATCGTCAGCCAGCACGTGATGACAATAAAAAGCACACCAGTGGGTCTCATGCATTGAAGTTCCCTACGGACAGCACACCCCCTTATTGCCTGCACCTGGGGCAGACGGCTCTCCTGCCTCTGCCCCCATGCCACTGCTGTGGACTATTTATGGAATGGAGTGCTGAAATGGTATATAAAGATGAAAATAAACACATTCTTAAAATATGCATCACAGATGAAGCCCACAGACATAATGTCGAATGGAAAAAAAAGCACTTAGAGGAGTTCACACTCAGTGATGCCACTGGCTTGAGATCTGCTGAGTGAAATAAAGCACATGCAGAAGTCTGTGTGGTGTGGCGCCATTTCTGGTTCAAAACAAAACCAAACCCAAGCAAACTGAATAATGACAGAAGCAAATGCACCAGAAACATGGATCCGAACAATCCCAGGATATGTTGAAGTTTGCTATGATTTAGATGAACTTTGCAAGTGTGTCCAGGAAGGTAAGCATTTGGACATTGTTTTTGCAGTATCGCTTGTAACAAAGTTGGAGGCGACCAAAATCTCCAAGATTAACGGATAAGCGGAGTTGCCACCTGTATACAATGGAATATTAGACAACAGTTAAAACACGACTAAGAAAAGTCAACCAGGATCACTCCTGATAATTTGATGTTAGGTGAAAAAAAATTGCAGAATATTGTCTGTACGGTGTTAAACAATGTATGTAAATGTGTGAAACAGAAAGGACTGAGGTAACCATTCTTGAGCACCTACTATGTGCCAGGTACCTTCCTGGACCCCCACGGCAACCCTGTGAGCTACTTACTAATATTGTTTTTCACAGAGCAGGGAACTGAGGCTAGTGAGGGGCAGCCCGACGGGACAGCCCACAGCTGGGAGGGAGCCCAGGGCCGGGACCCACAGGCTGGCCGCTAGAAGCTCCCTGCCAGCCAGCCCGGGACCAGCTTGCCCAGGCTGGGCTCTCAGGCCCGGGCCACCATCCGGAGCCCTGAGCCGGCGCCGGGCAGGAGGCCCTGTAACTCCAGCCGCCGCTCCCGCCCCTGCCCGCCCCTCCTTCACCTCAGCCTCCGGCTGGACTGCCCACAATGCCTCCCATTCAGCCCTGTCCCTGCTGCCAGGCCTGCGGGCCAGAGAGGGGGGCTCCCGCGGCATCCAGGCCGACTGGCAGTGTGAGCCGGACGGCATGGAGGGGTGAGTGTTTGGGCCCTGGGGGCAGAAGGGGGTGTTTAGAGAAGCTGAGGGGCTGCGGGCAAGCTCCTGGGCCTCTGAGGGCTTGGGGGACAGGGGCTCTGGGATCTGCTGGGGGGAGAGATCCCCCGAGGGTGTCCCCGTGGGCTAGTCCTCCAGGGCTTGTCTGAGAGCTCAGCAGGCCTCTGAGCCCTGGACACTTGTCCCTGAGGGATCTGCCCCCATGGGCCCCGTCCCCTGTCCACCCGGAGCCTCGGCCTCACCCCGGGCTCTGGAGGATGTCACCGGCCCCGGCCTTCTAGAAGACTGAACAACAGATGGTGACCATCGGTGAGCAGAGCTGGGGAGGCTGAGGGTGGAGGCCCGGCCCAGAGGCTGTGATGTGAGCTGAGAACAGAAGGAAGAGCTGGGCGAGTTAGGTGTCGGGTGGCGAGGAGAGGAGGAAGGTCTGTCATGTGTGTTTATGGTCAGGGAGCCGAGGGTGACACCGGACAATTTGAGCACATTCCAGGTGGGATCAGGAGTCAGGGCTTTCCACCAAAGGCCGTGCAGAGATGCTGGAAGGTTCTCAGCTGGTGGCGTCAGGGCCCATCTGCATTTTGGAAAGTTCCCTCTGGTTGGTGGTGGGCAAAGCACGGGGTGGGGGAGCCAGGAGAGCCCTGGGGCACAGTCATCCCTAAGAAGTGACAAGCGGTGGGTGTAGTTGTGAGGCCAAGGGGCCCACTTGGGTAATGGGTGGAGAAGCTGGGGGACGATGGACAGGTAAGGGGACAGAGCTGCCCAAAGCACAGCCCAAGCCCGTCTGTCTGCTCAGCTCCCCCACCCCAGTCTGAACTGGAGCGGTGGCAAAGATGAAGGGACAACAGGGGCATAAACAGAGGCCCAAGCCTCCTGCTCACCTGCCAATTAGGCCCCCATTCGGTGCCAATCAGGCTCCCTGAGGCTCTCAGACCCAATACCTGGTCCCCCAAACCTTGCCTTACAAACTGGGGCCTGGCCTGGTTCCCCCCTGGCTGTCAGGCTGTCTTCTCACTGTGGGTGCCTGTATGCTCCCTGCCACCGTGCAGCTGGCACCACATCTGTCTGAGGCCTGGCTGCCTCTCTCTCTGCCATCCTGACACTGGGAGGCCCCAGCCTTCCCCTGGACCCCGGAGCCTCACCACAGCCCGGCACACCCTCTGAGCCCTTGGCTCATCCTCACATTCAGCAAGGACTCATTGAGCCATGGGGCAGATAGATGGTCGAAGGGACTTGCCAGGTCTCCTTTCTGAGCCTCAGTTTCCTCCAGTGTTAAACCAGGCTAAGAATGGAGCCTCTGCCGCACAGGGCGTCGTGAGGCTCAGGGCGATGACACTTTCCCTGGGGCCAAAGGAGAAAGACGTCCGAGGGGCTCTGGAAACAGGAGCTGGGCTTGGTGAAAGGACAGCGTGGGACATCTGCCCCCGTGAACTGACCCTCCCTCCCCCTCCCAGGACCCAGAGCGTCTCCTTGGTGCTGCTGCTTCCCCTGCTGCTGCCACCGGGCCCAGCTTGGCATGCGGCTGCCCAACGCTGCCCACAGACGTGCGTTTGCGACAACTCCAGGCGGCATGTCGCCTGTCGGCACCAGAACCTCACTGAGGTGCCAAACGCCATCCCCGAGGTCAGCGGGGGGGGGGGTGGGGGGGTGGGCAGGGAGGACAGCAGGGGGAACCTGGGTTGGCACCAGTGGATCTGTCACTGCCTAACTGGGAGACCTTGACAAGTCATTTTTCCTCTCCGAGCCTCAGTCTTCACGTCTGTAACATGGGAATAACAACCGACACTGGGGAGACGACCTAGTTAAAGTTCTATGTGTTTGGAACAAGTAGGTGACCTGTAAGATAAGTCCTGGATGAACTACAAAGCCTGTGGGAGAGAACTGGAGAGAACAGGGGATATGCTGGAATAAGATACGGTCTCTGCTCTGTGGAGTCAGGAGCTAGTGGAGAGGAGAGAGAGTACGTGGGCAGTGACAGCTCAATGTGAAAAGTGCCCAGGTGGCTAAGGAGGAAGGCTTCCTGGAGGAGGTGTCAGGGAGCAGGATGAAGAGAACGAGGGAAAGGTGTGGGGGAGAGGAGCGTCCAGGTGAGGGAACAGTGCGTGCCAAGGCCAAGGGTGGCAAGGCGCGCCGGCCGCTCAGCCTCCCCCCCCCCCCGCTTCTCCCCGCTCAGCTGACTCAGCGGCTGGACCTCCAAGGCAACGTGCTGAAGGTGATCCCCCCAGCTGCCTTCCAGGAGCTGCCTTACCTGACACATCTGGACCTGCGGCACTGCCAGGTGGAGCTGGTGGCCGAGGGCGCCTTCCGCGGCCTGGGCCGCCTGCTCCTCCTCAACCTGGCCTCCAACCGCCTGGGCTCGCTGCCCCAGGAAGCCCTGGACGGGCTGGGCTCACTGCAGCGGCTGGAGCTGCAGGGGAATATGCTGGAGGAGCTGCGGCCGGGCACGTTCGGGGCGCTGGGTGCGCTGGCCACCCTGAACCTGGCCCACAACGCCCTCGTCTACCTGCCCGCCATGGCCTTCCAGGGGCTGACGCGCGCCCGCTGGCTGCAGCTGTCCCACAACGCGCTCAGCGTGCTGGCCCCCGAGGCCCTGGCCGGCCTGCCCGGCCTGCGCCGGCTCAGCCTGCACCACAACGAGCTGCAGGCCCTGCCGGGGGCGGCCTTGGCCCAGGCCCGCGCCCTGGCCCGGCTCGAGCTGGGCCACAACCCCTTCACCTACGTGGGCGAGGAGGACGGGCTGGCGCTGCCGGGCCTCCGGGAGCTGACGCTGGACCACGGCGCCCTGCAGGCCCTGGAGCCCAGGGCCTTCGCCCGCTGCCCGCGCCTGCACACGCTGGACCTCCGGGGGAACCAGCTGGACACCCTGCCGCCCCTGCAGGGCCCCGGGCAGCTGCGCCGGCTGAGGCTGCAGGGGAACCCTCTGTGGTGCGGCTGCCAGGCCCGGCCGCTGCTCGAGTGGCTGGCGCGCGCGCGTGTGCGCGCGGACGGCGCGTGCAGGGGCCCCCGGCGCCTTCGAGGCGAGGCCCTGGACGCCCTGAGGCCCTCAGACCTGCGCTGCACCGGAGGCAGGGCGGAGGAGGAGGAGGAGGAGGAGGAAGAGCTGCTGCTGGCGGCCGCGCGGCCCCGCGCCCCCGAGGGCGCCTCCAAGGGGGACGACGGGGCGGCCGAGCCCTGCCCGCGGGCCTGCGTGTGCGTGTCCGAGTCCCGGCACAGCGGCTGCGAGGGCCGAGGCCTGCAGGCCGTGCCCCGCGGCTTCCCCGGCGACACCCAGCTCCTGGACCTGAGGCGGAACCGCTTCCCCGTGCTGCCCCGGGCGGCCTTCCCGGGCCTGGGCCGCCTGGTGTCGCTGCACCTGCAGCACTGCGGCATCACGGAGCTGGAGGCGGGCGCCCTGGCGGGGCTGGGCGGCCTGATCTACCTCTACCTCTCTGACAACCGGCTCTCGGGCCTCAGCGCTGCTGCCTTCGAGGGGGCCCCCCGCCTCGGCTACCTGTACCTGGAGCGCAACCGCTTCGGGCGAGTGCCGGGGGCCGCCCTGCGCGCCGTGCCCGGCCTCGTTTCCCTGCACCTGCAGAGCAACGCCGTGGACCGCCTGGAACCCGGGGACCTGGCAGGCACGCAGGCCTTGCGCTGGCTCTACCTGAGCAGCAACCGCATCACCCGAGTGGCCCCCGGGGCAGTGGGCCCGGCCGGAGAGCTGGAGAAGCTGCACCTCGACAGGAACCAACTGCGAGAGGTGCCCACTGGGGCCTTGGAGGGGCTGCCTGCCCTCCTGGAGCTGCAGCTCTCGGGGAACCCTCTCGAAGCTCTGCCGGATGGGGCCTTCCGGTCTGTGGGCCAGTCACTGCGGCACCTCTTCCTGAACAGCAGTGGCCTGGAGCAGGTGGGCACAGGGCTACAGCGGGGGAAGGGAGGGGGGCGGGCCACAAGAGGCCTCATGCAGCGTGCGTTCACTCAACAAACCCTGCTGCCCCCACAGTGCCAGGCCTGAGGCTGGGGCGTGGTGACCCTGAGATAAGCCAGACACTACACCTGCCCCCCGCCCAGGTCGCTTAGGGGTGGTGACAGACCAGGCAGATTTCGGTGCCACACAGGCCTGCCAGGGAGGGTACCGCCTAAGCACGGAGGAAGGAGGAATGTGGGTCCATGCGGTTGTTGCACACTTTGAGGGAGGGCCGGAGCCACCAAGAGGATTTGCCTTTAGGGGGGCGTGTTCGGGCAGAGCAGAAAGAACCATGAACTGGGCCTCCGAGTGGCGTGCAAAGGGCAAGTGCTTTGGGATCAGACCGGCCTGGGTCTCCATCCCAGCACGGCCCTTACTGCCCCGGCCGCCTTGGGCTCTCCGCCTCCCCTCTGCCGGGAGAGCACGGGGCTACCTCCCGGGCCTAGGGGTGAGACGGGCCCGGTAGGAGCTCACGCCAAGGCCTGGCGTCTCCTTGCAGATTTCTCCCAGGGCCTTCTCGGGCCTGGGACCCCGGCTCCAGAGCCTGTACCTACAGAGGAACCAGCTGCGGGCCGTGCCCGCCCTGCCCCATCTCAGCCAGCTGGAGCTCATTGACCTCAGCGGCAACCCCTTCCACTGCGACTGCCAGCTGCTCCCGCTGCACAGGTGAGCTGCCCAGCTGGACACCCACCCGCTGCTCTCAGTCCGGCCCCCGCCGTGTCTGCGCCAGCCTGCGGCTTCCGGGGGGAGGGTGCCGCCAGAGCCCCCTGCCCTTCCCGGGGGAGCCAGAAGTGCGTGAGGCTTGGGGTAGACTTGTCCGGGCCGGATTCCCTCATCAACAAAGCGGGAATGAGATCCACCCAGCCTCGGCGGGTGGAGCCTAACAAATACTTGTGGGCATGTCACTGATTTCATGGGAGAGCAAAAAGATCTCAAGTCCTTCTCTGCGATTGACTTGGGCCTGGTGACTTCTCTGTGCCATTCCCTCATCTGTGAAGGGGATGACAGGAACTGTGTCCACCTCATAGGCGTTCTTTGTAAGACTTACCCTGTCGGGGTCCCTGGGTGGCTCAGTCGGTGAAGCGTCCAACTTCGGCTCAGGTCATGATCTCACCGTTCCTGAGTTTGAGCCCCACATCGAGCTCTGTGCTGACAGCTCGGAGCTTGGAGTCTGTTTCCGATTCTGTGTCTCCCTCTCTGCCCCTTCCCTGCTTGTGCTCGCCCTCTTTCCCTCTCTCTCTTTCCAAAATAAACATTAAAAAGTTAAAAAAAAAAAAAAAGGATTACCTTGCCAGCTAGCATATATAGGTTGATTTGAACATTGTCTGGAGCGCCCTAAGCCCTCTGTAACTATTTATTACTATTCCTATCCCCTTTTTACAGAGAAGGGATTTGAGGTTTGAAGTGACTCGCTCTGGGTCCCCTAATCGGTGACGGGCTGGGCCAGGGTTCCCTCCAGAGTGTGCCCTCGCTGCCGGTTCCTGAGGATCTCCTCTCCTCTCCTCAGGTGGCTCACTGGGCTGAACCTGCGTGTGGGGGCCACGTGTGCCAGCCCTCCCAGTGCCCACGGCCAGAGGGTGAAGGCTGCGACGACTGTTTTTGAAACCTGCCCAGGCTGGGCTGCCAGGAAGGCCAAGCGGACGCCGGCCGCCAGGCCCAGTGCCGGGAGCAGCCCCGGGAAGGGGAGACGGTGGAGAGCAGACAAGGTTGGCAGGTTGGTGGGAGGCCTCGGCGGGTGGGTCAGGTTCCAAAGCCCCCGGGGTAGCAGAGGTCTGACTTCTCTTGGTCCCGATTCATGTGGTTCCAGACCTGGGCAATGACTCTGCTGTTTCCATTCGGTCGTATCTGTCCCCGCTCCTCAGCTCCCCCACCTCTGGCTGGGCCCAGATGGGTTTGTGAGGAAACAACTGCACAATTTCATCCTGTGGGACACGGGCCTTTCCGATAAGCCACAGAATACCTGGACCCAACGTGTCCCTAAAAGTAATGCCACCGTCACCGTATTTGCCGGATCATCGTTGATCCCACAGTTTCCCGACCTCAAGGGCCCAGCTCACACCTGGGACAGAGAGAGCAGGAGCGCAGGGGCCGTCGTGGCCTCCCACTGCTCGCCGGCCACGGGCTGGACCCCGCTCCGTGTCGTTCCATCACCCGCCTGACATTTATGCTCACATCCTCGAGCCCCCGGTTGTAGTCAAGTTACGCAGCACGTCAGAGAAGGGGGAGCAGGATCCGGGTGCCCTTGCCCGTGGGAACCGCTGCTGTGTGGTGGGGGGGCAGCGGGGGCTCTAGGGGAGAGGCCGGTCCTAAGAGGGAAAATGAGAACAGAAAAGTGGGCCCTGGGGAGACGAAGGCTCAGCCTGCCTCTGGACCTGCGTGGTGAAGACTTGGGGGGCCTGGGGTCCATTAGAAGGTGTATCAGTTCCCAGGGGCTGCTGTAAAAAAGTACCACACACTGGGCGGCTCAGGACAAGACATTTTTGCCTCACTGTTCTGGAGGTTCGAAGTCTGAGATGAGGGTGTCCCCGGTGGGGCTGTGCTCCCTCTGAAGGCTGCAGGGGAGAGCCTTCTGTGCCCCTTCCAGCCTCTGGTAGCCCCAGATGTCTCTCGGCTTGTGGTGGCACCATGCAGTCTCTGTCCGAGTTCCTATGGAACCTCCCCCCGTCCCTTCATGTCTTCCTGCCAGATCCGAGTCCAAATTCCCCCTTTTCTTAAGGGCAGGAGTCATACTGGATAAGGACTCAACCTAATGACCTTGTTTTAACTCGGTTACCTCCGTGAAGACCCTATTTCTAAGGTCTCACTCTGAGGTACATCTTCTTTGGGGGGGTTACACCATTCAGTGTTCCTTGTGAGGTAGGCTGGGAGGAAGGAACTGCTACAGCCCCAAGCTGAAGGTGAGCAATTGTGCCTTTGAGATCAGATCTGGAATTGGTGTCAATGACAGTGGCATTAATCTCGGCTGACACCCGTGTGGCAGGGACTTCCGGCTAAGGCTAACGAACAGCATCAGCGTTCCCTCCCGACAGCGGCCCCGGGGGAGGGCGTGTGGAGGCCGAGCTTGGCTCAGGAGCTGAAGCTGACGGGCCCAGCTGCAGGCCAGGGCTTGTTAAAAGGAAAGACCCCGCAATCCTGACTCCCTGTCCCCGCATCCGGGCTGCAGCAGGAATCGGTATGTCTGAGGCTGTCCCCTTCCTCCAACCCCTCGGACATGGAGATAATCCCCTGAACGCTAGCCCTGGCGTTACATAGGTCTTTCATTTTTATTTTGGCGGTTTCCTCCCAGGAATACAAAGGAATTCAAAGATAAGGGGCCCAAGGGTGCTTGGCCGGCTCAGGTGGTAGAGTGTGGGATTCGTTATCTTGTTTCTATGTTGGGTGTGGAGACTACTTAAAAAAAGAGAGGGGGGGGTGGAGTGGGAAGAGAAGGACCCTGACCTCAAGGGTCACACAGGGCCCTGGGCCCTCTTCTGGGCTGGGCGTGTTCACCTTGCTGATGGCCATGGCTGGACCACGCCCGCCTTGGTCTCTTTTGAGGCCCCAAACTCTAGCGTGATGTCTGGCATGTGGAAGATGCTTCAGAAAGGAGAATAAATGAATGAATGAATGAATGAATACCAGTTGTAACACAGCAGACCACCCTGGATTTAATCCCACTGCTGTCATTTTACTGTTGTGAATTTAAGAAACGAAGTTAGTATGATAAGCCTTCTCCTCATCCGTAAAATGGAGTTGACACGCACCTCAGGGCTCCTGTGAAGACGAACTAAGCTGTGTAAACGTGTCTGACTTAGCACCTGAGGCTGTTACGAATGACAGTTCCCTTGCTGCCCCCATCCCTCGAGTAGAGCCAAGTGTCTAGACTGGGTGACGGGGGTGTGTGCGTTTGCACCCGGTCCAGTCCGCACCAGGGAGCCACTGCAGATCAGGCAGCAGTGGCACGGGGCGGGGAAGGGGTGCTTTAGGAGGATCTCCCAGCCAGCAGCCCCCCTGCCCCCAGGACTCCAGACCAGTTCCCTCCAAGGGCAACTGAGGTGCAAAGCTGGTCTCGTGCCTGGAGTGTAAGCATCTCCGAAGCCAACAGACACCTCCACCCAGGATGGATGAGGTAGATCTTTAGGCCCCAGCAACACAAGTTACGCACATTCTCGTGTCACGCGCTCACACTCACTGGGGTAACTTAGGACCAGGCCACTGGGGCAGACGAGGCACAGGCCCAGCCTCTGGGGAACTCAGGGTTTTGCAGGAGAGGAATGGCAGAAATGTAAAGAAGGATCATCCAGCATGTGGTTGCTATGGAGATGGGGCACTCAAAAGATGACAGGCAGCATTTATTCATCGTCCTCCTGTGTGAAGCCAGCCTTCGTAATAGATCCTGGGAGGTGCCCGATCACAATACACTCTGCTCTAAGAAACGGAAATCGGACAAACGACTTCAGGAAGTCCGGGGAGGCCAGTTGAGGGCTGGAATGGCAGCCAGACTTGTCCTCCGCCCCTGCCGTCCTTATTGGGGCACGTGCACGCATCACTTCTTCATCCAGGAAGGAGCTAAAGGTTACGATCCTATATGGTCCAGTTTCCCCAGAAGCCCCAGAGCTGGCCCTCCAAACTGCAGGGGCTTTGGGGGCGATGAGCTAGCTTCAGCTGGGAACATGACCCTGCAAGCCCTCTGTGGGTGCACAGCAGAGCCAAAGTGCATACCCAGGCTGTTTTCCTCCTGGAGGTGGGGTGGAGGGGTCTAAGGCCACTGACCCATCACCGCCCAGGTCTGGGGTGTGAGTAATAGCAGGGGAGGGCATGGCCCCTCTGTCCTTGATCTTCACAGGTTCCAAATCTAGTCACGTTCTGGGGAATGCAGGTTGCGGGGACAGGCCACTTTCTGGGCCTGGTTTCTACAGCAGGCGGGGTTTCCTAGTGCCTTTAGCAAAGGAGTCAGGATCAAATTCTCTCTGGAAGAAATGACTGGAAATCAGCTTCACTTAGGCGGGTCACCCCATCTCTGGGGAAGCCCAGACAGCCCAGGTCCTGAGCAAATGCACAGCCAGCACCCTACCCAGCAAGCACAGGCGGTGGCAGCCTGACCAGCTCAGAGGCAGCTGGACGCCCACAGTAACCCACCTGGCAGCGCCTCTCCACCCAAAGACAGGAAATAAAGGTCAGCTGCCCCACCTTAACATTTGCGAAGTTATTGGAGAGACAGAGGGAGGGGACAGTTTCCAAGGAGGTTAACGGGGAAAAATGAAAGCAACTGAAATTTGGGCAGACACTAGGTGAACTTCTAAAATGTGGTATCAGAGAGGGGCATGGACAGGAAAGGACAGGGAGCCAGGAAGTGTGTCCCGTTACCCTCATCTGCCTTCCTCCAGGGGCTCCCTTAGGGCCCCCTCAGCCAGCAGAGCTGACCAATGCCCCTCACCGAGGCCCCGCGACTCTCTCCCTGTCAACCAGGAGGAGAGAAGTGGGGTGGAAAGGGCAGGTCCCAGCCGAGCTGGGCTCCGAGCAGGTGAAGCACAGCTCTGGCGGCCGTCTCCCTTCCGGCCCTGCTGCCTCTGCAGCCCCCTCCTCCAGCTCCCCAAGTGGCACAGGGGCCTGTGTGGTCCTCGCCTCCCCAGGTCCCCGCTAGCCCCCTGGGGAGCAGACTCCACTTCTGCACCGTTCTGTTTAAGAAATGGGGGTCAGTACTCATGTCAACAGCAAAAACAGGGTCAAGGTCATCCCACAAGTCACCGAAACCTGTATCCCGGTCACTGCCTCTTAGATGCCAGGGCTGGGTGCCTGCACGGCTCCCTGATCTCCCTAGGGTGTGAGAAGCAGGGTGCCAACCCCAGAGGCGAGAGGCTGCTCCACGTGGCTGCTTTCAGACACCCACGCCCCCCCCCACCAGCCCGCAACGGCCTCCCCCTCAGAGCTGCTCCAGGCCTTTATTACAGGACTTGCTCAGACACACACACCCTTCACGGACTTGTCTTGCAGCGTGATGGGGGGCAGCCCCCGACCCCGGCGGCCGAGGGGTGTGGTGGGTGTGGAGGGAGGTTGCTGTAGAAAGAGCTTTGGGAACTCTAGCTGGAGGAGACACTCAGAGACCAACGCGGAGGCCTCAGGCAGTGCCAGTCGGTCAGGCCTCGCCAGGGAGGAGGACAGAGGTCCTCGGGGGCCTGGCCTTCACAGCACCCGGCAGAACTTAGGCAAAAAAGGCTCGTTCTCCCAACTAAGGTGGGGTGAGGGGCGGTAGCAACAGAGAAGCCCCGGGCTGGCTGTGGGGAAGGCTCAGTCGTCTGTCTCCTGTTTGATGTTCTCGATGGGAACAGGCAGCTCTGGACTCGGGGCTTTGTCAGCTGTGGCCATGTCTAGATGCTCTTCCTTCACACGCACAGCAATGACTAAAGAGGAAGGGAGGTGGGGAGGGCGGGGAGAACAGAGTGAGTGTGCGTGAAACCCCGGAAGGGCAGGGGGCTCAGGCTCTGGCTCCCTATGAAGGGGGGCCCTCAGGAAGTGGCGGGGAGGCGGGAATGGCGCCTTGCCCCCGCGGGGCGGGCCGCAGAGACGGAGAGGGCCCGGCTGGAGGTGTGCGGCTCCGTTCAGAGTCGGGGGTGGGTGTTTGGGAAGCTCTCCAGGCCCAGTGGTCCAACAAGGACTGCTGGGTGCCCAGAGAAGTCCCTTCACACTTGACTCTCCTCTTCTGTGCCCAGGTGGGGAAGGAGAAGGGCCGCCTCTGAGCACTGGCGCGGGCCGGCCCTGCCTTGGTCCCGCCCGGGAGGCTCTTACTCTCTTCAGGAACAGGCTCCGATGAGATCTTCTCGGCGGCCTGCAGGTCGTCCTCCAGCAGGGGCTTCTTGGACCCCTGTCTGAGGGGCCGGGTCTTGCTCGGTGGTATTCTTTTCCCTTTGAATAAAAACAGAATTAAACCCAGCACGAGGCGGTATCCACGTGCGGCTTGAAGGCCGGGTCTCAGCCAGCGGCGAGCAGGGGCGGTGACACCAGAAGAGCCAATCTGGGGGAACCAAGGGCCTGAACGCCGACGCTGCCCCTCAGAGCTGTGTGCCCAAGGCTCAGAGAGGCTCTCTCCAGTAGGGGGTTACCACCACCCCGTCCTGCTTGCGGAGCTTCCTTCCCTCTTCCGGTCTTTCCTTCCTTCACCTGTGAAGTGACTTTCGCAGCCCCACTACTGTGAACGGTACAGGGTCTTCCCATGTGATCAAACCCAAACCCTCATACGACCTTAATCCCACCCAGGGACCCCGTCTGTTTCCTCCTTATTTCTGGACAACCTCTTCTGTGTATGGTGCCACATCGTGGAGACGACCTCACGGCCACACGCCAGCGGCTCTGAAGGATGGCTTTACCTTCTCTCCTCCCTACCCCGCCCCACCTGCTGTCCCCTCAAGCTGAGCCCACACAGGGCTCAGGATCTGTTAAGAGTGGGGCCTCGCCTAAGGAGATGACACCAAAGTTCAGTGGCTGCCCTCTCATCCCTGAGTGTCACAAGGGAAGAATGACAGGCTTGGGGAGAAACCGCCACCCCCTCCATACCTCATACTTTCAAACAGCAGCGACTCTGACCACAGGGCAGCAGAGATGGGGATCCCTCCCCCCTTTCTCGCTTATAATTACAATCTCTTGCCTTTTTTCCTCGCCATCCTGACCAGTGCCAGAGACTGAAGACTCCCTGTGTGTCCTCGGGTCCCTTAAGACATAGGCTGACAGGTATGTTGGGGCCAAAGGGCAAGGAAGAGGAGATGGAGGGATCGAGAAGGGTGCTACCTAAGTGGTGACTCCTGCTCTACGTCCAGGGACACAGGCCCAGCTGGTCCCAGGCCCCACACCAGCACTGCTTTAGTGCATCACTTACTTTTCTTCCCAAACTGTTTCTTTTTCTTCTTCGTGGCCTCTTTGGCCTTCAGAGGTGTGGTCGGCTCTGTTAAAAGATGAGAGTAAGAGGTAAGAAGAGAGTTCTAAGAGAACAAGGTATAGGCACGTCCCAAGACCCCCTGCCCACCCCTCACTTGCCTCCCCTACACATGGGACACCCCGAGAAGGAAAGCCAAAGTTGGGCAATGAGAATGGGGGAGGGACTGGAGAGCAGCTGTCCCTTCTTCCCACCCTCATCACCAGGGCTGCTCCGAGGGACCTGGGAGGTTTACCTGTGTGCACAAGGGCACGAGCATATGACAGAGTGGGCAAGATCAAGGAAGGCGCTCTGCAGGCCAGAGGGAGAGGGAGACAGAGAAGTCAGGAGCAGGAGGTGGGGACACAAGGGCCACTCTAGTTAGAAGTGGTCCAGGAGACTTCTCGATCTCATGCCAAAGAATGAGGTAGGCCTGGGGCAGCGGGAGTGGTCGGCAGGAAGGAAAAAGGAAAGCAACGTCAAGAGCTTCTTGGGGCCGCGAGAGCCCAGACCTGCGGCCACGGGTGGCTGGAGCTGGTAGCCGGTGAGCTCACACCAGCCGACGGGGTAGATGTCCGGAGACTCACAGTCCACCCACTGGTCGTATTCGCTGTCCCAGCCGTCAAAGTGGATGCTGAGGAGCCTATGCACCACCCGCTTCACCGTGGCCACGCAGATGAGCCGGGGTTCCATCAGGTCCACGGCCTCCAGCTTCATGCCCACTTTGAAGCCGTGGTTGGGGCAGTCCTAGGGACGGGAGGAAGCAGCAGTGACCACGGCCAGCTCCCTGCCCCGGTGGGGCACAACTGGGGAGAGGCAATGGGCTGGGAGCGCCTGGGGGAAGGGTCCCTTGACAGTGATCCCGCTGCCCTCTGCTCCCAAGCACCAGTCCCTCCGGGAAAGGGACCGGCTCGACTGTTAGGTAGAATGCCTATGGCAGAGTTTGGGACTTCTCCCCAGGAGTGGCTGGTCTCCGCAGTACTGACTCGAGGGAACAGAAGGGGGTTGGAATTAACACCCGAGAGCAGGCAGGGCCACCCAGGCCCCGTGCTTCGTCAATTTCCTTACCATGTTAAAGAGTCTCGACGGAGCTGCTTTTGACTTGGTCTTCTCCAAGTAGGTGTCCCAGCTGAAAGTGTGTGATTCGTAGCCTGGAGAAGCAGAAAGTATAAACGTGGAGGGAAAGGAGGGGAGGCAGGAGGGAATCCAAGAAAGGAGCACATGCCGAAGGGGCACCTGCAACTGGATCAGGACCCAGCCTGGAGTCTCCCCAGCAGCCTTCTCTCCTCCCCGGGCTGGTACCTGCTCGAGGACCATGGTCCTGTTGTACAGGTTGTTCACTGCCCAAAGGAACAGCTGGAGCTCTGCTCACCAAGCCACACGCTAGTCATAGAGCCCGGTCAGCCCAGTGTAAGGGCTGGTAGTGTTGGCCTTGGGTGGCTCAGACACCTTTCCAATCCACTCTGAGACTCCAAGCCCCAGGGTCTGGCTTGGCCAGGAATCTGGTCCTGTGGCCACACTCTACCCTTTCTGACTGTAAGGCCGGTCTTACCTTTAGGTGGTGTGAGCTCAATGTCATTCTTTTGGCAGAAGGTAGCTGGGAAGATAGCGTGGGAGGAGGCATGGTAACAGAACCAGTCTGAGCCATCTGTGGAAGGCCCCCCGTCCACACAGATCATGAGGTAGCCGTCCAGGAGAACCTAGCGGGTGGGGAGAAGGCAGACACCATGGTATCATGAGCTGTACCCCATCCAAGGGGCAGGTGGCTAGAGAGCCGGCAGATTAGCGGTGTGCGGAGAGCTAGATCTCGGCCTTCCCCGAGCTTCTGCTTTGGAGCACTCAGCGCCCCTGTAAACCGTACATGTGACCTTATTTACCTTCCTCACTGGACAGCAAATGCTGTTCCTTCAGGGACTACATCTTTTTGCCAGTGTTTTCAGTGATGAGCACCCGGGCCCAGCCTGGAGAAGTCTGGCTGGATGGACAAATCAGCATGTCCCCCAGGGGCCATTTGTTCCTCAGGTTGCAGCAATAACGTACAGTATGCAGCAAAGTCAGCATGGCTGTGGCTCCAGCCCTCAGAGGAGAGGACACGAGGCAGTGGAAAAGCCTCCAAGGAGGCTGACGGCGCAGGGCCTACACCTGACACAGGACCAAGCTCAGGCCAGGTGTTCGATAAGCACCTGTCCATTGTGCCTCGGACCCGACACGAAAGCAGATGTTGAGCAAGGAGCAGATGAGCCCTCTCCTCACAAAAGTCCGGTACTCCAGGAGCAGCCGGAGTGGGGAAGGTGTGCAGAGCTTGGAGCCACCTCAGAGGCTTCCGAAAACCGCACTAGAGGCTGTAGGGTCGGGCCCAGGCTCACCTTGCAGATGGTTGCCACGCAGATGTTGCCCAGATTCAGGGGGTCAATGGCTTCCAGTTTCATCCCCTCCTCAAACCAACCACCTTCCGTGTAGACAGCTCGAACCTGAAAGGAACGGGGCAGCTGGGGAATCTCTGGGTGGCCCAGGTGGAGGGTGGGGGAGCAGGCCTCACCTGCCATAGGCTTGGGAAGGAGACGGGGGAAGGAAAGGAACATCCCAGGGTCCCAAGGTCTGGAATGGACCTACGGACGAGACGAAAAGTCTCCAAGGGCCGTGCCTCACCTTCTTGAACAGGTAAGGAACAGCATCACAGTAGATTTTCCGGAAGGTGGGATGGTGGGCCATGTCACTGCGCCTCTCTTTTGGGAGCAAGGGAGAGAAGGGAGTTGAAGGCTGCCAACAGGGCCACCTCCATACTATCCCCAGAAATGTGGAGATTGCCCTGCATATGCTCTAACCTGTATCTCAGCACCCCCTACCTGCCTATCCCCCCAGACCGGAAGACAGAAAACATCAGGAGCTCTCTGTAGGGACTACTGAACCCTTCAGATCCAGATGCTTCCCACATCACATGGGAGAGGATGGGGTCTGCAGCCTCTGGGTTCAGATCAGTCATACCACTTACAAGCTGAGTGACCTTGGTCAAATCACCCAACCTCTCTGGACCTTGTTATCACCAACTACATGATGGAAATGCTCACCTCTACCACAGAGGACTGTTGTGGGGTATGGAGATGCTCCTACCTAGGCCCTGGGGCAGCAGAACCCGTGTCACGCTGGCCTGGGGCTCTGCTAACCTGAAAGCTTGATGCCATGGCCAACGCGCCGTGACCAACCCACTGGGTGGATCAGGGGCTCCACATGTGGCACCAGAAGTCGTCATCGCTGTCGCCATCCTCATAGAGGAGCCGAAGGCGACCCCCAATTACTGTGTCCACGACGGCCATGCGGGTCCGTGACACCTGGGCCTTGTCCACCACCTCCAACCGCATGCCTTGCCGGAAAGGGTACTTCATGCTCTCCACCATCTGCAACATCGGAACACAGGCCTGCTGTGGTCTTGGAGACCCTCCCCACCTTCCTGTTCTGTCTCTTAAAAGTAACCAGAGATCAGGGAAGGTGTGTGAAAACCACACTCAACACTAAGTCCAGGAAGTGAGCAGATGAGCCTTCCCTTCCCACCAAGTTCAACCCTTGTGGGACGGGAACGCCAATTGGAGCCCTAATTCCCCAGAATGATACAAAGGAGCAGCACACAGCTTACAACATACGCACCAAGAGGCCAGTCAATATGATGGCAATTACGAGATCCGTTTCAGACTAAGGCAACGGGTACCCCAGAGAGCTCAGGTGACTTAGCAGCACTTACCCAGAGCCATTGGTGCCATAGCTGAGCCTTGCAACTGTCCTAGGGTCCAGAGTTGTGCTCTTTCCCACTTCCTGCCACCTCTGGGCAGATGGCACATACCACCCTCGTGTCCAGAGCCCTGTGTCTCCAAATGTCAAATTATAGCTCTGAACTCCCTGGGCTGCTGCTCTGACCCAGCAAGGGACGGGGACCAAAATACCCACAAGCTGTCCTTAGTGCCCTGATGGCAGGCCACGGATAAGGGGTAGGAGATTCTCTTGGTTCACTGTGACTTTGATGCTGGCCTGCCTGGGGCAGGGACATGGGACCAGTGAGCTCCATAGGGCTTTTCCAGCCCCACCCAGCCTAGCCCTGGAGCGGGCTGAGCAGTGCGATTTCAAAGCCCACCAGGAGGGGGAGCGCCTCAGTGATCACAAAGCAGCCACCAGGAAAAGCGGACAGAGTCTTACACCACAGACCCTTCAGCCCTCCGCTCAAGGCCTGGAACACCCCCAGACGGACTGCCTGACTGGCTCATTTAGGAGACTCAGGTGAGGCCTGGGTTGGGGTCCTCTGGGCCACCTCCCCCTCCTAGCCCTTCCCGTCATTCCTTTCTTTTGCACCCACCCAGCGCAGCCCACAGCCCAATACCACCTCGGTGCCCCTTTTGGTTAGTGACACCCAGAACTTGAGCCCAGTAGGGGCAGAAGCCGGGTTTGGTAGGATTCATTTCTACCTCCTCGGCTCCACGCACACAACTGGGCACAGAGTTAGTGCTCAGTTAATGTTTTTTTTCTCGCCTGACAAACACATGTACACACCCTTGGCCTTGGCTGGTGGGTCTTTCATTCAAGACACTGTACTCAGCATTTCATTCAAAACATTGTACTCCGGCCCTTATCATATTGAGGGCATCCACGGAACGGGACTGGATGTGGATCAGGGATTCGTTTACAAACCCACCCCCTTTATCCTCCTTGCTGCCAAACCTCAGAGGCAGCTGCTTCCGTATCCACTGCAGGATTGGGTATGTGACACCTAGTCACTATGTGCTTGCTGACCAGTTCACATGGAACCATGCTCTGCCACCGAGAAATCAAGCTCATTTTAGTTTGAGCAGAGAACAGGCCACCTTGATGACACTAGTGGCCCGCACCACCCACGATCATCTGCCTTGCCTTCAGACAAAGGCCAGCTGAGTGAATTTCAAATGTCGAATCCATCACCCATGCAAGGCATTCTGAGAAGCAGAGGAGACAAAGCTTATGGTTTTGGAAAGGGGATATGAAAAGATAAATTAGCAAAATACAGAGAAATAAAGAGCAAATGGATGGTACCCAACAAGATCAAATAAAGGAAAATTCATTTCTACTTTAGGAAAAAAGCCAGCGAATGCTTCCTTGAGCTGCTGGAACCATTCCTTACCAAAGGCCCACTCTCCACCAGCCAGGCGGTGGCAACCTCTTCACCAGGCATCCGGTACCTTGGATGAGATGGGCCCAACTTCTATTCCTTCCCTATTTTCAGCTGTTGGCTTCCATACCACCCACACCCTACCCATCAGGGTAGAATTCAAATGCCTTTTCTCCATGAAGACTTCCTTGATACAAGGCCAGTTCAGCCATGTGTCACGGCAGCACCTGCTCTGCGTCCCCCTGCTCACTGCTGTGAAGCTTACCATGGCAAGGTGGGAAATGCACCTGTGAGCACCGACCAGGAGCCTCAGAGGTAGCCTAAGCCCCTATGCGAGCGAGCTCCACAACAGGAGGTCTGGCATACAGAGGTGGGAGAGACTAAGTCTCCACCATGAATCCTGTACTCCCTTTGAATTTTTACCATGTGTGTGATTTTTTAAGTTAAAGAACTAAATTTTTAAAAATTAAAATCAAAAGCCACAGCGATGATTTGGAGGCACACCTCTGGTTCATAATCAAGGCTATTTATAATTATTTCTGTGCTTAGAGGTGCCTGGCTGGGTCAGTCGACAGAGCATGTGACTTCTGATCTCAGGGTTGTGAGTTCGAGCCTCACGTTGGGTGTAGAGATGACTTAAACTTAAAAAATGTAAAAAATGTATATATAGAAATAGAAATACACACACACACACACACACACACACACACACACACACACACAATTATTTCTGTGCTTGACTTTTTTCCTCTGCCAGACTGGAGAGTCCTAAATACAGGGTCTGTATTCCCACAGTTCCTTGTATCCATGTACTTAAAATCTATGCAACGAATGCTCTTTGAAAATGCTATGAGCAAAGGTAAGGATCTGGAGGAGCAAACAGGAGATAAAGCAACATGACTGACGTGGCTGGATCACAATCGGGATTGGTGAGGAGGCTGACACTAAACTGGGAAGGGAGAGAGCAACCAACATCCTTCCTTGAGAAACAGGAAGCTGGTGGGGCGCTTGGGTGGCTCAGTCAAAGTGTCCAACTTTGGCTCAGGTCACGATCTCATGGTTCATGGGTTCAAGCCCCGCGTCGGATTCGATGCTGACAGCTCAGAGCCTGGAGCCTGCTTCAGATTCTGTGTGTCTCTCTTTGCCCCTCCCCAGCTCACACTCTGTCTCTGTCTTTCTCTCTCCCAAAAGTAAATAAACATTGAAAAAATTAAAACAACAACAACAAAAGAAACATGAAGCTGCTAAAAACTGTCAAGCAAGGGAGTCTTTGGGAAAATACTCCAGTGAGTAGCATGGACAGAGAAAATGGGAGAGGGGCAGGAAGGAGATCAGTTAGGAGACCCCAAGGGCTCACTGCCAGACCTTGATATGGAAATCCACAGGAAGCGTCCTGGAGCCCACCAACCGTTTCATGAGGTACCCCTTCCAGTCGGTGAACTTGGCATGGATGGCTGTGGAGACACAGCAGAATCCTCGTTACAAAGCCTGGCAACACTCCCGCCAACAGGGGGTGCCAGAGCAACTGATTTCTGCCTCTTCAGGCCAGCAATCACATGTTTAAAACCCGCTGTACCACCTGTCTGCCCCGGGGCCTCTGGAACTGGGGAGGACAGGAAGCAGGCTGGCAAGTGAGTTCTGCTCTGGTCTAACCTAAGACAAAAGTGCCCCCTTCTACCATGGGTTCTGCAGGAACCAGGACAGGGAATGTTCTCATCAACTCACTCCGCGGGGGCACCAGGATCTTGCTGTTGATGGCACACCAGCCAATGGGGTGGACATCCACTGTTCCCAGGTTGCACCAGAAGTCATGGCTGGCGTCATTCTCAAAGCCCTCATACC
This sequence comes from Panthera tigris, assembly GCF_018350195.1. NCBI lineage: Eukaryota > Metazoa > Chordata > Mammalia > Carnivora > Felidae > Panthera > Panthera tigris. The sequence continues at coordinate 133,216,256 of NC_056666.1, read as the reverse complement.
GGAGCAGCACCCGGTACCCTGAAAGAAGGAAAGGGCACCAGTGAGGAAGGGTGGGATGGGGAAAGGTATATTCTCAGGCCTTCCCTCTTTTCCAGCCTAAACTGACTCCTATTCCAAGAACTCCTTCCAGGCAAGTGGGGTCCCTGTTGTCCACAACGGTCACAGCCAAAACAAACCCATGTCATGTCCTGGGAAAGCAGTATGGCACCGCATGAGAGTTAATTTTTTATAGCCTGATTGTTCCTGGGAAAAAACTTAAAAGGGGGAGTTTCTAAACTTGCCATGCTTTGTGGCCTCCTGGAAGCCAAGAAGGGAGGCAGAAACTCCAGTGGGTGGGCTTTGTGTTTGATGCAGCCAACCTCTGCTTGCAACACTGCCCCCCCGCCGTATGGGGATGTCAGTCTTCAAACTCAGACCCTGCCTTGGCCAGAGGAATACCCACCTGCGGCCTGAATGACAGAGGCAATCCAGTACACCCGGCTGGGGAGCACAGCGTCGCTATTGAGCACCTCCACCTTCATCCCCTTCATCACGTCCTCCCACTGGTCATACAGTGGGACCTGTGTGGGCACAAGAGCATTTGGGGGGGGGTGGGGACAGTGAGCTGCCTGAGCAAACAGGGAAGAGTGGCTGGCCTCATGAGTCATTGTGGCCTTCTCTGCCCCTCAACTTCTCACATCACTGTCACTCCAAGCCAGGCATGGGACTAGGGATGAAGAGATGAGCAAAACGAGTCCACTGTCCTCAAAGAGCTGATTCAGGGCATGGGGTGGGGGTGGGGGCGATGGGAGGGGAGGGCCGGTGCAGTGGTCACACATCCGAGTCATCCCCAAGTACTGATCTTTACAGGACCGCCTCCTCACCGTATCATCCTGGGCATAGCACACCTGTGACAGTTTGTGTGCCAGTGATGACACCTCCTAGCGCTCGCCACATCGCAGTGCCAGCGAGGCACTGTCCTTGGCACAAATACCACCTCTTTCAATCCTCACTCAAGCCTGGCCAGTAGTGTCTCAGCAATCACCACACCGGCTCTCACAGTGGTCTACTCACACACTATTTCTGGCACATTCTTTTTCTACCTCTCCAACTCGTCTTCTCCTCTTCAGATGCTCTCCATCAGCAGCGGACCATTTTTGCTGGCTTTTCCCTGATATCTAAACCTCACTTTGAACCAAGAGCATCTTGATTCTCCTTTGGAGAAATTCACTGTGTTTTCATTCTCAGCCCTGGCTTAAGCTATTCGGGGTATCCCATTCTACCTCTCTGGCCAGAGAATGGGTCTGTCACAGAATCTAAAAACCGTTATGCTACCCAGGCGCAAAGGGGCCGGCCTGGCAGAGCTTATCAAATCCGGTGTGTTGAGTGCAATTGTGACAGAATTCCCCTGCAGTGAAAACTCAGGGCAAAAGAGCTTCCTACTAAGGAAGGTGTGAGCCTTGGACTAGAGTGAGACTAGCATGGGACTAGAGTGAGACTAGAGTGACACTTTCCCACTGTCCCATGTCCACGGCACTCCACCCGGAGTCCAGGAGCTGCTAGGATGTGACGAGTCAAGAGGCCTCCTCCTTGACTTCCTGGGTGTTAGCAAACTGGTTTGAAAGGCCAAAGGAGAGCGTGGCTCTAGGCGGCTCCCTGGCCTGCAGGCTACCACAGGCTGCACGTGCTGCCTGCGCTTCCACTCCAGGCCTAGCACCCCACCCCTCCTCCTGGCCTCACTCTTCTGGGGCTTCTCTGTGCTGAAATGGGCTCCAAGAGGCATCCACATCTGCCTCCCAGGAACCCGGGGGCTCAGGGCAGTCCAGAAGCACCAAGCTTTCAATGGGAAAACACGAACACAGGGGAAAAAAGAAGGAAAGGATTTCCAGCACGAAGTTCCAGTGCGTAAACAAGCAGAGTGAGGACCTCAGAGAGGAAGCGCAGTGCTAGAAGGCCTCAGTGAGGGTTTGTGGGAGGACTCTGAAAAAAAGGTGGACAGAAAGGGAAACCGGAGCAAGTGGCAAAGTTGGACTGCGCCCACCCAGACCTCATCACTGTTCGCTCTCTGGTGCCAGTGCCCAGCTTGGAACGCTTATGAGGCTGGCAGGTGAGACAGGTGGCGAGCACCCGAGTTCCCGGCTTGCTCCCCTGCCCCCCATCTCCAGGACACTCACATGCTTAAAACAGCTGACAGGAGCAGCTTTGTAACTGTGATCCTTCAGGAACTTCCCCCAGTCGAAACCCAAGACCAGCGCTGCAGAGCAGAAAGAGAAGAGTTGGAACCTGACGCCCAGGAGCCATAGAAGCAGGTCCTTCCCCACCCAGGCAGCCCCATACCTGCCCCACTGGTGGCCATCAGAACAGGCCTGGACCTTATCCAAAGGGTGACAGACTCTCAGGAGTAGAGGAAGCATTCAGGGGGAAATGTCTGATCTTTCTTCCCCGGAAAAGACAAGGAAATTCAAAGGCCTTTGGGCTTAAATTCTTTAGACCTCCCTCAACCTCTCATTGGTCACAGCCCATTGGAATGGATGGGAGGGGCACACACCTAGGCCCCTCCAACCCTTGTGCGTCTAGAGCTCAGCTACAGCCAAAAACAGACCACCTAGAGAGCAGAGTTGCTTATTGCCTGCACGCTTAGAAACTGCTGCGCACACTCAGGTTACTTTCCTTATCCCGCCACCCCTCTCCAAACCAGACAGGGGTCTCCACTGCCCATGGGACACAGAAGCCACAGGGCTAAGAGCAATACAAAAGAAAAGCAGCAAATTCTGGCTTTCTGAACTATCAAGGGTAGGGGTCCTAGTACTTCAGAAGTGACTAAAGGGATTTTCTGGGGTAATTTGCACAATCCCTACCAAATAGGGAAGATGGCAGTCCACAGTGAGCCTGGGGCAGGACACTCTGTAGCTGCCCTTTTTTCCCATTCCCGGCTCCTAGGCAGGGCCAGCCCAGGCCTGGCACCCCATTCCCAACCCCTTGGCAGCTTCTGAGCACCAGTGTTCTGCTGTCTTACCATCTTGCCCAGTCGGCGTCCCATCTGCCAGCTGTCCTGTCCCTTGGGAGTGGAGGAAGGCTCCAATTTTGGCAGACCAGGCCGCCTTGTGGAGGACTTTGGCTTTCTTGGTAGGTGGTTTTCCCTGGAGGGAGGAGAGCACGTGGGTAGCCTAATGGCTGAGAATGGAGCGCTGGATCTGGAAGGTCTGGGTTTAAATCCTGGGATTCAGTCCCTCAACCTCTTCAGTTCCTTCATTTGTAAATCAAGTGCATAACAATAACAATGCTTGGCTCAAAGGGGGGCTGCAAGGATGTGAGTTACTGTCTGATGCCTGGCATTCAGTAAGTGCTTAGCTATTGTTCAAATGCGGAGGGATAGGTCACTTGGAGCTACAGGGCAGGGAGGGACACTTGTATCTTTTCTTTTAAGCCTTTGTTTCCTCCAGGGACTTTTCCCAGTGGCTTCAGCTCTCAGCCATCTCCTTCATCAGGTGCTCCCACAGATTTATGGCAGACAGTGGGCTTCACAGAGGTCTAGGAGGCAACATTTTGTACACATATGGGAATGTTCTAGAGCAGGTCTGCGGCTTTCATCAGATGCTCCACGGGGCCTCCCCAAGAGTGAAAGGCCACTAATCTAGTCTACAACTTGTAACTTAAGCACTGATCAGAAAGGCCCAGAGAATTTATTTTAAAAGATCAGTGAAATAAAAATGTGAGTTTACACAGACCCCGGGGAAAAGTCCTGGCTCTTCAATTTGTAACTTCTTTGAGTAAGTTACTAAAAATTTTTGAGCCTTTAAAAAAATTTTTTTTAACGTTTATTCATTTTTGAGAGACAGAGACAGAGTGCAAGCAGGGGTGGGGCAGAGACAGAGGGAGACACAGAATCCAAATCAGGCTCCAGGCTCTGAGCTGTCAGCACAGGGCCCGACGCAGGGCTTGAACTCACGAACCGCGAGATCATGACCTGAACTTAAGTCGGACACTTAACCGACTGAGCCACCTAAGCGCCCCTTTTGAGCCTTTAAAATAGGAATTTAAGGGGCACCTTTGTGGCTCAGTCGGTTAAGTGTCTGACACTTGATTTCAGCTCAGGTCATGATCTCACGGTTTGTGAGACTGAGCCCCATGCTAGGAGCCTGCTTGGGATTCTCTCTCCCTCTCCCTCTGCCCCTCCCCCTGCTTGCTCAAAATAAATAAACATTAAAAAAAAGATTAATAGGGGCACCTGGGTGGCTCAGTCCATTAAATGTCTGACTTCTACTCTGTGCTGGCAGTGTGGAGCCTGCCTCAGATTCTGTCTCCTTTTCTCTGCCCCTACCCCACTCGCACTCTGTCTCTGTCTCTCAAAAATAAATAAACGTTAAAAAATAATAAAATAGGAATTTTTAAAAAAATAATAAAAAATAAAATAAAATAAAATAAAATAGGAATTTAAGGGGCATCTGGCTGGCTCAGTCAGTACAGCATGCAACTCTTTTTTTTTTTTTTTTTTTTAACGTTTATTTTATTTTTGAGACAGAGAGAGACAGAGCATGAACAGGGGAGGGGCAGAGAGAGAGGGAGACACAGAATCGGAAGCAGGCTCCAGGCTCTGAGCCGTCAGCCCAGAGCCCGACGCGGGGCTCGAACTCACGGACCGCGAGATCGTGACCTGAGCTGAAGTCGGACACTTAACCGACTGAGCCACCCAGGCGCCCCAACAGCATGCAACTCTTGATCTTGGAGTTGTGAGTTCAAGCCCCATGTTTGGTGTAGGGATTTCTCTGGGGAAAAAAAATCTTAAAAAAATAAAATAGGAAACTTTAAAAATTCGTTTTTAAGAGAGCATTGGTTGGCTGGATTCAGTTAGCAAGTATCCCTGAATTGTAGCTATTAACAATATTATTTATTAGGTCACTGAGGAGAGAGATTTTTCTATGCCCTAAACTAAAATCTACAGTGAGGGAAACAACGATTATGCACAAAAATGAGAGATAAAGTATACAGAAGCACAAAGCAGGAGACATGGTCTACTGTGACTTTCAATAAATGTCAGAGCAGTGGGTCTCAAGCTTTGCTGCACGTGACAATTACCTGGGTGGGGCTCTTTAAAGCCCCTATGTCCAGGGGGCACCTGGCTGGCTAGGGTGGTAGAGGCAGCGCATGAGACTCTTATCTCAGGGTTAGGAATTAGATGTTGGGTGCAGATTACTTAAAACAATAATAATAATAATAATAATAATAATAATAATAATAAAGCCCATGTGTCCAGGCCACACTCCATCCCAATTAAATGAGAATCTTTGGGAGTAAGACCAAGCATCAATATTTTGTTACTACTTCTTTTAAAGCTTGTTTATTTTTTTTTAGTAATCTCTACACCCAATGTGGGGCTTGAACTCATGACCCCGAGATCAAAAGTTGCACCAAACAGGGGCGCCTGGGTGGCTCAGTCGGTTAAGTGTCTGACTTCGGCTCAGGTCATGATCTTGTGGTTCACGAGTTCGAGCCCCGCATCGGGCTCTGTGCTGACAGCTCGGAGCCTGGAGCCTGCTTCCGATTCTGTGTCTCCCTCTCTCTCTGACCCTCCCCCCATTCATGCTCTGTCTCTCTCTGTCTCAAAAATAAAATTTAAAAAAACGTAAAAAAAAAAAAAAGTTGCACCAAACATTAATATTTTAAACACTCTCCAGGTGATCCCAACGTGCAGGCAAGGTGTGAGAACCGGTGTCATGGACGGTGGCCACAGTTACCAGGACACAACACAACGTTAGGCGCCTGAGAGCACATTCCAGTCCCAGTTCTGCTGCTCCCCCAACAGAACCACCTTAGGTAAGTCCCTCTTCCTCTCTGAACCTCAGCACACTTCTCAACTAATGTGTGGGTGAGACAACACATCTCTTTAAGAATCCATTTATAAAACTTCTATGAATGTCAATAATTAACTAAAGATTAGTAAGACTTTCTAGGTGGCTGCCTATGACATGGAGTCAGAGACCAGGCATCAACTTCCTAAACCCACCGTGGCTGGTAAATGTATGCCTGTCTCCTAATTTCCTTTCAGAGCATTTATAAAGGTATGGGGCGGGGGGCACCTGCGTGGCTCAGCTGGTTAAGCATCTGACTCTTGATTTTGGCTCAGGTCAGGATCTCACCATTCATGAGGTTAAGCCCGGCGTCAGGCTCTGCGCTGATAGCACAGGGCCTGCTTGGGATTCTCTCTCTCCCTCTCTCTCCCCCTCCCCTGCTCAAGTCCTAGCTTTCTCAAAATAAACACACTTATTAAAAAAAAAAAAAAAAAAAGTATGAGGCAAAGACCAAAGGGCACCAGACTCCCCCAAGGCTCTTCTTTTCTTTAAAACTTACTAAAGGCATTAGACTCCTGGGGGCAGGGGAAGGTGGGGATTGAAGGGCACCTCTATTAGTGTGTAATTTACAAATTGATTCCCCTGCAGGCTAAATTTTGAGAGCATAATAAATAGCAGGAAATTTACAACCTCAGACAGCCACAAGCAAACTCCTTCCAAAGCTCTCTTGGCCCCTTTGCCATCAGCCAGGTGGGTGTTCCTGTCTCAGCTCCCAGGGCCCCAGGAAAGGTCTTCCGAGTAACTGCCTCTTACCTGTAATCTGGCCAAGATACTGGCTTTCTTGGAGTTGGAGGAGTAGCTCCTAGAACAGGAGACGCTGCAGAATCTCTTAGTCTTGGAGAAGAAGGCTTCCCTTGTACCCACGATACCACACATCTCACAGACAGCTGGGAAGAGAACTTAGCACGTGACCCACCTGATACGGTCACCCCAGATCAAACAAAATGATGGGCCCTTCAAAACCCGAACAGCACATTGACCAGGTGAATCCAAGCCCCCACTCAGACTGACAGGCCTGGAACAGGAGGACAAGGTTTGTATACAACTGAATCTGCTTTGCCTGAGGTAAGCTGCCTGGCATCCCTCGGTTATATGTCAACAGTGGAGCTAAGGCAAATCCACAGGGCAACAGATGAGCATTGGAAAGTTTGTAAAGAAGAAAATGAGAAGCTAAAATGCCATTAACTTCTGTGGGTATCTTTTCTTCTCATCTATACAGACACTGAACTAGATCAATGTTTCACGCCTGACATCATATTAGAATCACCTGAGTAGCTTTAAAAATACCCAGCCTGAGATTGTAATTAACTGGTCTGTGGTGGGACGAAAGCATCTGTAGTCTGTTAAAACCTCCCTAGGTGATCCTAATGTACAGCCAGGCTAGAGAACACCTGAACTCCACAGTCTCTAATGGTTCTTTCTAGTTCCAAAGTTCTAAGATTCTAAGAGAATGGCTGGAAGAAGACAGAAGGGAGAAATAAAAAAAAAATTAAAAAAAAATAAATAAAAAAGGCAGGGGTGGGGGTGGGAGAAGACTGGTAGAAAAGAAGAGTCAAGTGGCAGAGTATTAGAGTTCAGGCACGAAGGGACAGGACTATCCTCACAGACATCTAGCCTGTCTTCACAGGCAGTCCACACACTGGAGGCCCTGACACAGGGGTCCAGCATCTGTCCGAGCATCACAGCTCAGAAGGTAACTAGCTTCCAGATGATCCATGGGAACTGTCATCAGTAATCCTCTCCCTCGGGGGTCACTGGATTCTGTATTCCCCCCACACCTCACATCCAACCCACAAGCTATTCCCTGACCTTCCCCAGATAGTAATCAGAACATTTTAGGTGTTCTTCTCAACATCCAGGTTTCAAAATCAACCAGCTACTCACCCAAATGTAAAAGCCCCATATTAATGACTGGCATCTAATATGTTCCAAATAAATATAGTTGTAGGAAAGAACAAAGGAAATTGCAATTTGAAATCAGACTGCAGCAGAGGAAATACCCTTTGGGGCTACTCGGGGTACTTGTGTCTCTGTCACAGGCCCTCAGACATCAGAGCAAACGGCTTACACCTGGATGGCTCTGCCCACATGGCCTATGTCCCCCCCCCCCCCCCGCCTTCCTCCACAGCCTCCTGAAACCTCCCCATCTTCAGGGGACACTCTCAAAGCACCTGGCTCAGAACCACTGCCATCCAAGGAGCGGGGAGTCCCAGGGCTGAGCAAATGCAGGGGAGAGGTGGGCAGCTCCCCTGCTTCCCGATCCTCATTTTCTGCTTCACTTGACTCCTCCAGATAGGAGCTGCTCTCGCTGCCCGCACTGCTGTTATAGCTCCGGAAACTGTCATAGCCACCAAAGAGCTCCAAATCGTCCTCCTCTTCCTCTTCCTCCTCCATAGGTTCTGAAGATGGAGCTTCCTAATGAAAGATACAAACCAGGCAGGAGAAATCAGGTCTGACTTAGTGTATGCAGAGGGAAGCTGCAGGTGGGCTCTCAGCTCCCTTTTCCAATTCTTGGTCAAGTCAACACCTCTGAGCCAAGTGGGAGGCAGAATCAAGTACCCCTTTAGCAAACACCAGGCTCCTTACTCTTGTTTGTACAATTCTTAACCGCAACTCATCAGAATAGCTTAACGAGACAGAAAGTACGTATTAGGAATTTACCAAGCTCCTCCTGTGGATTCATAAATGATGACCTTTTAACATGATTCAAATAGAATACAATGATGTGAAAATACTCCAAATTATCTCGTAAAGACTTCCTGGGGAAGACGTATATTGGAAAATCATTCTTCCCCCTTCAGCATATGTACACCAAAATAATCTCAATTCAGAAACCATTTCAGCCATAGAAAAGTTAATCTGGGATGCAGACTGCCTTAAGGAGGAATTGGGAAGCAGATGACACGCTAGTCTTAGCACAGTGGTATGGACCATAGCTCTGGACTCCGATCCTCACTAGCTGTGGGTCCTTGGGCAAGTCATTTAACCTCTGTGGGCCTCAACTTTCTCATCTATGAAAAAAGAAACGTAGTTGGCGGACAGGATGCGAAACGCAAATGAGATCCTGCATATCAACCTGACTGGCATGTAGTAGAAGAGGTCATAGGGCTCAAATACTGTCTCTACTGCCGACTACTACCTGTATGATCTGCAGCAAGTCAATCCCTCAGTGCATCAGTTCCCACACCTGTAAATGAGGATAACACCACCTCTCTCAGAAGCTTTGCGGGAGAAATAGGGGGAAGACAAGTACAGCACTCCAAACGGCTTACAAGTAGCAAGTGGTCAATACGTGTTGGCCATCATTACTGGCTAACAGCACGGGCCTTCCAAAACCAGATCTGCCTGGGTTTGGATCCCGTCTCTACCCGTCTCTGTGACTGTGTGCAAGACACTGAACCTCGCTGCTCTCGGTTTCTTCATCAGGGCAACGGCGACAATACGCCTTCTTTAGAGGGCTGGTGTGAAGACTGACATATGCAAAGCCTAGTTCTGTTTCCAGCTGGTAGTGACAGCTCTACAAGCGCGAGCTATTCTTCTTCTTCTCCTTCACCCTTATAGAAGTTTTGGGCTATTCCGTTCTGGGTTTACAACTACACACGCCAACGTACTAGAAAAGAGGCCGCATTTAAATAGGAGGTGACCAGAAGCCAAAGGATTCAAGGGAGCGTGGGTTACAGGTTGGAGGAGAGCGGGGAAAGTTTCGGAGCCGGACAGACGGACTGAGTGCCCATGTCCTTCACTTGCCAGCTGTGTGGTCTTCCTGGGGAGTCACCACCTGTCTATAAGCCTCGGCTACTTTAACCCTAACAACGAAACAGTAACACAGGATTGTTGTGAGTACACTAGGAGATCACGCACGTGAACGCTGCAGGCGCGGAGTTTTTATTAAACTTTCAAGCCCTTCACGTCCCCACAGGAGGTGACGGGCCTCCCAATCCCTAAAGATACGACCCCGAGAGAGGGAGGACGAAGAACATTCAGGAGCTTGGAGATCCTGAACTCAGTTCCCTTTTCCCCCAGGCCGGGGAGGCAGTTCCGCCCTCAACCACTCGCCGGACGTGGGCCCCAGCAGTGTGGGAGCCAAAGGCCACGCCAATCGCCTCTGGCCCTGCTCAGCCTAACCACCTCAGTTTATCCATCCTTCCACTCTCCACCCTCCAGGCGTCGCTAAAAGGCCTAAAGAACGGTCGCCCGTGCGAGGCTCTCGGGGTTCCCTTTCCCAGTCGCGAGAAATCCTCTCCCTCTCACCTCGACGCCCCGGGTCTTCTCCATGAGACCTAACACCGTTTCTTCAACCGTCACCAGGTGCAGGAAGCCATATTGGCCTCGCGGCTCTACCCGAGTGCAGTCATTGGCCGCCTCCCAGAGCCGCGGGCCAATCACGCCCCAGGAAAAAGGATAAGCCGGTTCCGCGCTCACTCACGCCCCTGCCCCTGGGGGCGGGGAAGCCGCGGGCGCTTGTGGGACTTGTAGTTTCCCCGTGGGTGCGCGGAGAAGGGGGCGTTGCTATAGTGATATGAAAATCCCGGCCCGCTGGCTGTGCCGAAGCTGGGGCAGGCTTCCTTTCTCTACGCCAACCCCCTCCTCTCACCCCTATCTCGTTCTTTATCAAACAGTTATTAAGCACGTAATATAGGTACTGTTCTAGGCACCAGGAATGACATCGCATTCTCCCTGATTAGAACTTTAAGGTGCCCTTGCGCCAGGATGACTAGTGGAGAGACTCATTTCCGAATCAGGCAGAAACTGTGCTATTCTTATGCCCAGTGCTATAAATGCTCAAAATCCTGCAACACTGTCCCTCTATCACCATTTCCTGAATAAACCTCGAATATGAGGCACTCTGCCTCACTCATTTTGGATGTCCCACAACTTCCTTAAACACTCAGAATTCTAGGGGCTGTTAGTATAGCTTTACAAACAGCTCAAATCTGAAGACAGGCCATCACCCTAAGAAAGGTGAAGCGGTGGCTCTTTCGGTATAGACCCTTTCCAGGATTACATAGGATTGGAATTTAAGGTTAGTCCAAATTATTTCCCTGTGCCATGCTGTGCTCTAATTAAGAATCTAAGGGGCATCTGGGTGGCTCCATCAGTTTAAGCGTCCAACTTTGGCTCAGGTCATGATCTTAACCATTCCCGAGTTTGAGCCCCGCATCGGGCTCTGTGCTGACATTTCAGAGCCTGGAACCTGCTTCAGATTCTGTGTCTCCATCTCTCGGCCCTTCCCCTGCTCATGCTCTGTGTCTCTCTGTCTCTCAGTAATAAATAAACATTAAAAAAAAAAAAAAAAAAAAGAATCTAAACGTTGAGGCACCCTGGTTGGTTCAGTCAGAGCTGCATGGGACAGTTGATCTCTGGGTCATGGGCTTGAACGCCACGGTGGCTGTAGAGATTTACTAGTAGAGATTATGAAAAATATGGGGCACATGGATGGCTCAGCCAGTTGAGCATGGACTCTTGATTTCACCTCAGGTCATGATCTCATGGTTCCTGAGATCAGGCTCTGTGCTGACAGTGAGGAACCTGCTTGGAATTCTCTCTCTCTCTCTCTCTCTCTCTCTGCTGTTCCCCTGCTTGTGCACATGAGCGCTCTCCCTCTCTCTCTCAAAAATAAGTAAATAAACTTAAAAAAAAAAAAAGACGGGGGCGCCTGGGTGGCTCAGTCGGTTGAGTGGCCGACTTCGGCTCAGGTCACGATCTCACGGTCCGTGGGTTCGAGCACCACGTCGGGCCCTGTGCTGACAGCTCAGAGCCTGGAGCCTGTTTCGGATTCTGTGTCTCCCTCTCTCTGACCCTCCCCCATTCATGCTCTGTCTCTCTCTGTCTCAAAAATAAATAAACGTTAAAAAAAAAAAATTAAAAAAAAAAGACGAAGGAAAAAAGAATCTAAATGTAGTAATTGGAGGCTAAATATATGTTAAAAATATTTCTAAACTGGAGGTCCACCACATTCATGTGAAAGCATTTCTTGATTTTTCCTTCCTTCAACCCCTTCTACCACCAACCCCATATCCCTGCTGTCATCCAGCATTGTTGGTTCTCCATTCAGAATACATCCTGTATCCCTCCACCACTATCCTCTGCAACAGACCTCCAACAGGCCCCTGCTTGAGTTTACACCTTCTTTAACCCACAGGTGATCTTTTAAAATCCTAAACCAGATCAAATTCATCCTCTTGATTAAGGGGAAATGCAAGCTTCCCCTTGCACTTTGAATAAAATCCAAACATTCCACAAGACCCTGAATGACCTGGCCACAGCTTTCTCTTTTACTGCTGCCTGTGCGACCCTTTTACTGCACCCATCCACTCACTTCTTGCTCTTGACAGCCAAGCTCAAGTTCCCCTTGGGACCTTTTGCACTTCTCTTCTTTGTGTGGGACATTCTTTCGTGGCTCTTCTCATGGATGGCTCTTTATTTTTCAAATTCCAGCTCCAAGTCACCTCCTCAGGGACCTTATTTACCTATTTTAAATGCTTATTTTTGAGAGAGAGAGAGAGAGAGAGAGAGAGAGAGAGAGAGAGAGAGAAAGAGGGAGCACTAGCTGGGTAGGGGCAGAGACAGAGGGGGACAGAGGATCTGAAGTGGGCTCTATGCTGACAGCAGAGAGCCCAGTGTGGGGCTCGAACTCACAAACTGTGAGATCATGACCTGAGTCACCCAGGAGCCCCTTCAGGAACTTTATTGTTATTATTGTTTTTTAAATTTTTTAATGTTTATTTATTTTTGAGAGAGAGAAAGAGAGAGAGAGAGCATGAGTGGAGGAGGGCAGAGAGAGAGAGAGGGAGACACAGAATCTAAAGCAGGCTCCAGGCTCTGAGCTGTCAGCACAGAGCCCAACAGTGGGGCTCGAATTCACGAACTGTGAGATCATGACCTGAGCTGAAGTCGGGCACTTAACCGACTGAGCCACCCAGGCACCCCAGGGACCCTGTTTAAAGTAGATTTCCCCTGCCCTCATTCTGTATCCTTTCACCCATTTTGTTGTTCTTCATAGTACTCGTCTCTGTCTGAGATTATCTCGTTCACTTGTTTATTTGCTTATTGCTGATCTCCCATCTCTGGAATGTAAGACCCATAAGAGCAGGGACTTTGCCTTGTTCTCTACTGTATTTCCAGAGCCAAGAACAGAGGCTAGCATGCACTAGGTGCTCAGTGACTAAAGAGATAGTAATAAGATTTCAAGGATTGAAACAGGTAGCTTTTTTTTTTTTTTAATTTTACTTTTTTATTCGAGAGAGAGAGAGAGAGAGAGAGAGAGAGAGAGAGAAAGAATGCACACAAGCTGGGAAAAAGGGCAGAGGGAGAGAGAATTTAAGCAGGCTCCACGCCCAGTGTGGAGCCCAATGTGGGTCTCAATCCCATGACCCTAGGTTCATGACCTGAGCCCAAATCAAGAGTCAAGAGTCAGACACTCAACTGACTGAGCCACCCAGGCACCCCACAATAGGCTGCTTCTTAAAGGTAGAGCACTGGATTAGGTAGCTTGCTGTTCTCACCCTTGTGAACTGTTTGGTTTTTAACATGAACAGGGTTCTTGGTCCAGCTCCTTCATGAGGAGACTTAGGCTTTCCTTCCCTGAGCCTCACCTTCTTTATCAGGTAAACTGGATTAAGTTGCTCTCATTCAGGGGTGGCTGGGTGGCTTAGTTGGTTAAGCGTCCAACTCTTGATTTGGGCTCAGGTCATGAACTCATGGTTCATGAGTTCGGGCCACAGTACAGCGCCCGCTTGGGATTCACTCTCTCCCCCTCCCCCTGCTGGTGTGCGTGCAAGTGCCCGTGCGTTTTCTCTCTCTCTCTCTCTCTCTCTCTCTCTCTCAAAATAAATGAATAAACTTTAAAAAAAAAGTTACTATCATTCAACCTGAAGACGTCTATGACTTCAAAGTGCAATAAACAAGATCCAACATTGAGCATGATAAACAGAGTCTAAGTTTTGATTTGTGCAGTGGAAATAATAGGTCACTTCACTGGGTTGTTGTAAGAATTAGAACTAAGAAATGTGCAGGGCCTGTCACATACTAGACACAGAAAATCAGAGTTATCATCATCCTGTTAGACACCAGAATGGCAGCACCAAGAAGAATAAAGCAGCCAAGAAGTATACCCTTTATGAGTTGCTGAATCTTTTATTAATTTTTGTAAAAGTATAACTATAGGGGCACCTGCCTGGCTCAGTTGGTAGAGCAGGCAACTTTTGATCTTGGGGTCATCAGTTCAAGCCCCACGTTGGGCATAGAGCTTCTTAAAAAAAAGGAAAAAAAAGTACAACCATAAATCTCACAGGCAGGGAATCTGCTCATAGTAAATCATCCTATTCATCAAATATCTAGTGTCTACTGCATGCCAGGCACAGTGCTGGACTCTGGGAAACATGGGTGAACATCTCTGTCCATCCACATGGAATTCACTGCCTCCTTCCTGCAGAGAGACAGTGAAAACAGCATATGGTTCCACTGAGAAGGAACTTGGCAGGGTGCTGTGATGTAGAGTAGGGAAGGGAGCGCCTAGAAAGGGATATGACTCTCAGGATGAGAAGTAGCCAGTTAGGATGAGAAGGTTGTTAGGGGAAGGGCATTCCAGGCCGAGACACAGAAGTTAGGGAGGGTGGTGAACAGCTCTAGTTGTCAGGAGAATGTAATGGGAAACCTTTGTAGGTTTTAAACGAGGGAGTGAATTGATGTGATTATGCTTTTTAAAAAATTTTTTAAATTCATTTTGAGAGAGAGAGAGCTCATGTATTCAGGCAGGGGAAGAGCAAAGAGAGAGCAAACCCTAAGCAGGCTCCCTGATGCCAGCTCAGAGCCCTACGTGGGGCTCCATCCCAAGAACCATGAGATCATGACCTGAGCCGAAATCAAGAGTCAGATGCTTAACCGACTGAGCCACCCAGGCACCCCAATTTGGTTTTGCCCTGAAAGACCACTCTTTGGCTGCAGTGTGGAGAATGGATTAGAGGTGGGTTGAGAGAAGCAGCAAGAAAACCAGTTAGAAGGCTTTTGTAATGATCCTGATGAAGGATGATGTTTACTTGGAATGGGGCAGACTCAGAGGGCATGCAGAAAAGTAGATTTTTTTTTAAGTTTATTTATTTATTTATTTAGAGAGAGGGAGAGAGAACGTGCATGCGAGTGCGTGTGCACACATGCGCACAAGTGGGGGAGGGGCAGAGAGCGAGTGAGAGAGAGAACCCCAAGCAGGCTCCACACCAGCAGGGCAGAGCCTCACACAGGGCTCCAACCCCCAAACCGCAAGATCGTGACTTGAGCCAAAACCAAGAGTTGGACGCTTAACCAACTGAGCCACCGAGGCATGCTGAAAAGTAGACTTTTTGAGAAATGTGATGGAGGCAGTAATTCATTGTATGGAGGGGGTAGAGTGAGGAATCCAGAAGGACTCTGGGAAGACATGTCAAATGGGTAGATGCTGGGAGTATGTTTTCTAATAGTTAAAAATTGGAAGATGAATGAGTGAGGTTGGGTGGCTAAATAGTGGGCATTAAGGATTCTGCTTAGTCTGAGATGCCTATGGAGAAGAGGGCAAGAGGGCAATTGGAGTTCATTGGAGGGCTCTGATCTTTAACCTGCAGTCTTTGGCATCCTCCATTTAAAATTGAGAGTCCCGGGGCGCCTGGGTGGCTCAGTCGGTTGAGCATCTGACTTCGGCTCAGGTCATGATCTCACGGGTTCGTGAGTTCGGGCCCCACGTCAGGCTCTGTGCTGACAGCTCAGAGCCTGGAGCCTGTTTCAGATTCTGTGTCTCCCTCTCTCTACCCCTTCCCCGTTCATGCTCTGTCTCTCAAAAATGAATAAACGTTAAAAAATAATAATAAAAAAAATAAATAGAATTGAGAGTCCCTAGGGGCGCCTGGGTGGCTCAGTCGGTTAAGCCTCAGACTTCAGCTCAGGTCATGATCTCACGGTTTGTGAGTTCAAGCCCCGCCTCAAGCTCTGTGCTGACAGCTCGGAGCCCGGAGCTTGCTTCTGATTCCGTGTCTCCTTCTCTCTCTGCCCCTCCCCCACTTGTGTGCGCGCGCGCGCGCGCGCGCGCGCGCGCGCTCTCTCTCTCTCTCTCTCTCTCTCAAAAATAAATAAATGTAAAATAAATAAATAAAGTTGAGAGTCCCTAAATCCATCTGCTCTGTGATGTATTAATTTTTGTATCTTGATGCATACATATATCAACAGTACAAGAAAGTAGACATTTGAGCTTTCCAGTTTCAGAGCATTTCAACAAGAGTACCAGACTTTCAGAAAGGGAAGGAAGCAGAGTGGGGACCCCAGTGGCAGGAACCGTTAGCATAAGTTGAAATGACTGTTAATTAGGAATTCAGTTGAAACATCTTGTTCAACACAGGTTGCTAAGCAACAGTGGCCACTGAAACATGTGGCCATTCCTTTGCCACAGAGCTCCTGGGCCTGGGTCTCATGCTGTATGTACGGTAGGTACCCTTTCTGGTTGGTCTGAATCATGCCTTTGGGGACGCCTGGGTGGCTCAGTTGGTTAGGTGTCCAGCTTCAGCCCAGGTCATGATCTCACAGTTCGTGGGGCTGAGCCCCTCGTTGGGCTCTGAGCTGACAGCACAGAGCCTGGAGCCTGCTTCGGATTCTGTGTCTCCCTCTCTCTCTCTGCCCCTCCCTTGCTCACGCTCTGTCTCTCTCTCTCTCTCTCTTGCTCTCAAAAAATCAATAAACATTACGAAAAATCTGAATCATGCCTTTACACATGGACCTCCTACACCCCTCTCTTTTCAGGATCTCCCTTTTGTGAGTTACTGCTCCTCTCTCGGGGGGTCATCGATCTCTTGTTTGCTACTGGATCATTCTCAGTAGCAACACGAATGTGCTCTTGTGTCACCCAAACTATACAAATAAATCCCTGGAACCCACCTTCTCCATCCCTTGTATTGTGCTAGTCCACCCCCAATCTTTTGGAAGACTTGTCTGCACACGCTACCTCTACTTCTGCCTCTCCTTCTTCACCTGTCCCCACACTCCACCAAAAATGATTTTGTTAAGTTCACACACAGCTTCTCTGATGTACAGCCACACCTTTCTTCCCTCAGCAGCATTTGACATAAGTGATCATTCCATCCTTCCTGAAATGCTGTCCTTTCTTGGGTCCCCTTTGGTCTTCCTCCTGCCTCTCTGGCCAGCCTTCTCTCCTTTCTAGGGCTTTTCTCCTCTGCCCGAACCCTAAATATTGGCGTTCTCCAGGGCCCTGTCCTGGGCCTGCATTTTTCTCTTTACTTCTCACCATGAGTGACATCTTTTATTTTTAGTGCTCTAAATATCATTTATATGCCCCAAATTCACATCTCCAGCCCATGTGTTTGTCATCTGAGCTCCAGACTCCTATACCCATCTTTATAGATGACAAGTGGAAATTGCATCATAAGCCACAAAACAGAACACTTTATTCCCTTACCGCATACCTATTTCTCTTCTAGTTTTCCCCATCTCATTACACAGCTCTACTAAGCACTCAAGAACTTTGAACCCATCAGCAAATCCATCCCCCCTTTCAATCCATCAACAAATCCCATTAATTCTCCAAAACCTGCCTCAAATATTTCCATTTCTTTCTATCCCTACTGGCACTGCTTAAATCCAGACCACCATCATCCCTCCCCTGGATGCCACTGGAGCCTCCTAGCTGGTCTCCTGTTTTACCCTAACCCATAAATTGGATCGATTGATTCCCCCCAATCACTGATTTGCAGGTTGGGTGCTCTTTTCTATACCAAATCCCCCACGTCTGCTGGGCTTCCCCCAATTATTTTACAAGACCTCTGGGAGAAGGGGCAAGGAGGGTGGCACAGTTCCTGTCCTCATGGAGCTTCCATTCCAATGTGATCTAAAGGAAAGGAGCCTAACTCTTTCTGGTCGTGACCTCGGGCCCACAAGGTGCTAACAGCTTTGACGCTGCCCTGCCACCTGTGACTCTGGGCAGGCCTCAGTTTGCCTCCTCTGCAAAATGGGACGACAACGGGCAGCTCCAGCCCCTGGCGCTCCACTGGTACGTTGTGGAGGTAAAAGCGGAGGGGTGACGTGATGGTCTCCCAGGCCCCGCCAATTCCCAGCCCGGAAAGGCGGGGGGGGGGGGGGGGGGGGGGGGGCCCGCGGCCACGTGGCTTGGGGCGCGCGCAGGTTCCGAGCGCCAACCGCCGGCAGCCCCGCCTGCCCCGCCCCCGCCCCCGGCGCGCGGCCGGCCCCTCCCCGGGGCTGGAAGGCTGAAGCCCTTTGGGGAGCGAGTCCGGCCGGAGCGCGAAGGAGCGCGGCGCGGGCTCGCCTGGGCACCGGGGCCCAGGCCAGGGGGGGCGGTCAGTGCCGGTCGTGTAGGTGGGAGGCGCCGGGGGTGTAGCGGGCCACCAGGCCCTGGAGAACCACTGAGCTGGGGGCCGGCAGAGCTGGGACACCGCCCCCGGGTTTCGCCGTGGGGGCGGGGGCGACGAGACCCCTCCCCCTTTTGTCTTAGGTACTCGGAGGTGGGGGGGGGCTGCGCCCGGCCAGAGCAATTAGCCCAGCGCCGGGCCTGGAGCGACTGGGACTTGCAGTGTCCCGGCCTTGATTGCAATCACTGTGCGGGGGTGGGGGGAGGGGAAACAGAAAGGGAGTGGTGACTGGGCTGACGGAGGATAACTGCCATTATTAAGCACCGCGGGCTGGCCAGGAGCAGTCACCGCCTCTTCCTTCCCGAGGGGGCAGCCGAGGCACACGGGATACAAGCATGTGTCCTGGAATTGTGGAAGAGGCAGAGCTGGGATACGAACCTGGGACATGTGGCTCCTGGCCCGCACTGCGCCAGGATGAGGAAAACGTGTACGTGAAACAGGATTTGAAAACCTGGAAGGGTTTGATGAGTGGCAATAACCGGGCGAGCTCAGCCCTAATCGCCCGTGGGAAGACTTTTATCTTTTTTTTTTTCTTAATAGGCAACACTTTCCTCCACCGTAAAAATGGTTGGACTTAGGAAAACTAATGACTAATATGTAAGTAGTGCTTTGCAACGCATAAAAAAGCACTTTCAATTACGTTGTCGTAGGTAATGCCTCACAATTAACTCCCCTAGTAAGCTTTTTTATTAGCCTCCTTGGAAGATGAAGACATTGTGTCCTAGAGAGTTTTGTTAGATCAGGGAGCAGTGATAGAGCATTATATTGAATAAGTCAAAGGTTTTTCGGGATAACTGCCTTGGATGAGCATAAAACTCAAGAACTCGAACATCCTGGGACCTCATCATCTGCTAGTTTAAAATACTTTTGCTGAATCTGCTTGCCCTTCCCGACTGTCAACAAACTGTACCTACGCAACCCAAACTGCTACGACACAGCTATTATTTTTAATATTTCTTTCGGGTCTTGGCTGTGCTGCGATGAGTCCTTCAGGCAAAGTCACAACTGAGAGGGAGCCAGATGGGGAGTTGGTTGCATTCTGAATATTCCAACTGTTTTGGGTCTTCTAAGTAACAATTATTTTGAGGGCATTGGTGATAAATAATAATAATAATTTTGTCCTTCCTATTGACAGGTCCACCTCCTAGCAAATGTTTGGAATGAACATGAGAAATGTAAGTAGGGATTTTGAAGTATCAGTTAAAGGAACCTAAACTGTTTATTTAGGAAATACTGGCGGTTAATGTGGTGATAACCATTTCAGGATGTATAAAGTTAATTGGTAGACGCTTCTCAAATGCCCATTTTTGAGGACTGTATTTCATAATACACGGGGAGAGGTCTACACAGGTGGCAGGCAGTCTGTCATCACAAACACGACAGACACCCCGAGAGATGCGCTTTTTTTCAGTCCCTATGGGTCTGTTAAAGGGAAGGTGGGCACTCTGTTTTCTAATGTCTGTGATGGGTATCAGGTGTTGTCTGGGCTAAATGTTTTCATTTCTCCTGTAACCAGTTTTATCCTCACAACACACTTAAAAGGCAGGAGGAGTTCTTATCTTTTTTAGAAATGAGACTTAAGCTTAGGAAGGCTAAGTAAACCAGCCCTCTTGGAGCCAGAACAACTTTTCACTAAACCACACTTTTCACATTGTTGATCCGGGTTCAGAGACAACAAGTATTTCACGAACATCTACTTACGCCAGGTGCTTTTGAGTATTTTACTGAATCCTCATGACAGGCAGTCGTGCCTTTTGCTCATTTCAGCCGATCACTTTAGCAATCTATTAGCTATCTACTGATTGCTTGCAATCTATTAGCCAGCATTCAAAGGAAATAGTCCACTCCCTCATGTAGGACAGGAGATAAGCATGTGGAAGTCCACGGGAATGTTATGCCCCCCCTTTCTAAATATGATGGGTGTTGTGGGGATAGCAACAGCAGCAATTCCTTGAATATCGTCCTGACCTCTTCAAAAGGTTGGCTGCAGAGCACAAAATGTGGGACTTGTATGACAAATTGAGTTGCAAGAGCATTTTTTCCCACTGGTGACAATTGAGTCTGAAAATGCCATTGGTTTCCTGTGATAGATGCACACATAGTGATTAATGGCACTAACCATTGATCCGACACTTGGACCAGTTAGCTGTTACTTATAAAAAAACATCAGGTGGAAATTCTGACATGGCTATAGGCCAGGCTGCGGGAAGGGGGCTGAATAGGTGGGCAAGGCACAGTTCCGAGTCTGAAGGGCCTTGGATGTTACCCTAAGACATTTGAGTTTTAACCTGTGGGCAGTGGGAGCCACTACAGTGTTTGAAAGGGAAGTGACCGGATGGGTATATACTTTAGGTGAAGTCCTACGGCAGAGTTGAAGATGGATTGGAGCAGGTGGAACTGGAAGCAGGGAGGTCAGGAAAAGAACTATTGCAGTTAGTTAATTGGAATGAACGTGGAGGTGTCCAGTAACTGATAAAAATGCTAACAGCTCTCATCCGTTGAGCTCTTCCTGTGTGGGGGGCTGTGTGTGCATTATCTTTGAGCTAAATCTCATTATCCCCATTTTACGGGGTAGGAGGCTATGCAGGTGACTTGTGTAAGGTCACACAGTGACTAAGTGATAGAGCCAGAGTTCAAATCCACGTCTGTCTGAATCTAAAGCCTTAAGGCTGCAAATCTAAATCTATGTTGCAAACATAAACACCTGTGACTAGTATTAGGCAGACTATCCAGATCTTTGTACAGCGGAAATTGCCGTATAAAGTACCAGTCTGGTTGATTTGTATCTCAGACACATCCCAAATCTGCCCTCTTACCTCCTTACCCTACTACCCCGGATGAGTCACCATCATTTCCTGCCTGTGGTCCTCCAGTAGATGCCTATTTTCCCAGTGTCTTCACTTGCCAACTGAAAACCTATTCTTCACCTAACAGCCTGAATGATCTCTTTAAAATATAAATCAGGGGCACCTGGCTGGCTCAATGGGTAGAGCATGAGACTATTGACCTTGGGGTCCTGAGTTTGAGCCCCACGTCGGGCGTAGAGATTACTTACAAAAAATAAAAATGAAAATGCATAGAAGCTGCAAAAATAAAATATAAATCAGGGGCGCCTGGGTGGCGCAGTCGGTTAAGCGTCCGACTTCAGCCAGGTCACGATCTCACGGTCCGTGAGTTCGAGCCCCGCGTCAGGCTCTGGGCTGATGGCTCGGAGCCTGGAGCCTGTTTCCGATTCTGTGTCTCCCTCTCTCTCTGCCCCTCCCCCGTTCATGCTCTGTCTCTCTCTGTCCCAAAAATTAAAAAAAAAAAAAATAAATAAAATAAAATATAAATCAAACTATGCCCTCCTCCTTCTTAAAACACGTGCCTGGTTCCTTCATCACTCTTAAAATCTGATTCCTTACCTTGAGTTATAGGGGCCTATATGATCTGTCAGCTACCTGCCTAGCCCATTTCATTTTGTTCCTTTCTCATTGAATTTCAGCCCTACTGCCCTTCTTTCTGTCGCTGGAACATGCCAAGCTTGTTCTTGCCTTGGGGAATTTGCACTTGTAGTTTCTTTCTAGAATGTTCTTTTCCTAGATACTCTCATGTCTGGCTGCTTCTTGCCATTTAGGTTTCAGTTCAAATGTTGTCTCCTCAGAAAGGCCTTTCCTGAGCACCCAGTGTAGTTTGTGAAGCTCTCTACCATATCACCTCTTAAAGTTTTCTTCATTGAATCTATGGTTACACCACCCTGAACACGCCCGATCTTGTCTGATCTCAGAAGCTAAGCAGGGTCGGGTCTGGTTTGTACTGGGGCGCCTGGGTGGCTCAGTCGGTTAAGCGGCCGACTTCGGCTCAGGTCACGATCTCACAGTCCGTGAGTTTGAGCCCCGCGTCGGGCTCTGTGCTGACAGCTCAGAGACTGGGGCCTGCTTCAGATTCTGTGTCTCCCTCTCTCTCTGACCCTCCCTCATTCATGCTCTGTCTCTCTCTGTCTCAAAAATAAATAAACAAAAAAAAAATTTTTAAAGCATCCGACTTCAGCTCAGGTCATACTTTCGTAGCTTGTGGGTTCCAGCCCCGCAAGGGGCTCTGTGCTGACAGCTGAGAGCCTGGAACCTGCTTTGGATTCTGTGTCTCCCTCTCTCTCTGTGACTCCCCCACTCGTGCTCTGTCTTTCTCTCTCCTCCTCAAAAATAAATAATAAAAAACATTAAGATTAAAAAAAAAACTTAAAGTTTCTTCATTGAACTTATCACAATATACTATTTAGTGTTTATTTATTTTCTGCTTCCCTGAATTGTAATAGCTAAGAGTTATCGAATGCTTACTCTTGTTAGCCACTATTCCAAGGGCTTTAATACGTATGTATGTATATATACATATGTATTTTATATACATACATATCTATTTTAATATGTATGTATATATGTATATATATACACACACATACATATTAAAGTTTATTTATCTATTTTGAGAGAGTGCAAGTGGGGAAGGGGCAGAGAGAGAATCCCGAGCAGGCTCTGCACAACTAACGTAGGGCCCCATCTCGCAAACCAAGAGATCATGCATGACCTGAGCTGAAGTCAGACGCTTAACCAACTGAGCCACCCAGGTGCCCCTATTTTTTGTATTAAAAAAAAAAATGTTTATTTATTTATTTTGAGAAAGAGAGGCAGAGAGAGTGCATGCACATGAGCAGGGGAGGGGCAAAGAGAGAAGGAGAGAGACTGTTCAGCAGGCTCCATGCTATCTGCACAGAGCCTGATGTGGGCTCAATCTCACAAACTGTGAGATCATGATCTGAGCCAAAATCAAGAGCTGGATGCTTAACTAACTGAGCCACCCAGGTGCCCCTTCTTGTCTTTTTTATGCTAGCTACTCTGACAGGTGTAAGGTGATAGCTCATTGTGGTTTTGTTTTGCATTTCCCTTTGATGAGTGATATTGAGCATCTTTCCATTTGTCTGTTGGCCATCTGTATGTTTTCTTTGGAAAAATGTCTATTCTGGTCCTCTGCCCATTTTTTTAAATTTTAATTTTCTTAATCTGTAAATCCAACGTGGGGTTCTAACTCACAACCCCAAGGTCAAGAGTTGAGCATGCTCTACCAACGGAGCTAGCCAGGCACCCCTGCCCAGTTTTTAAATGTTTGTTTGTTGGAAAGAGAGAGAGGGAGGGAGGGAGAGAGCAAGCCAGGGAGGGGCAGAGAGAGAAGGAAAGAGAAATCCCAAGCAGGCTTTGCACTGTCAGCTCAGTGCCTGATAAGAGGCTTGAACTCACGAACTCTGAGATCATGACCTGAGTTAAAACCAAGTTAAAACCAAGAGCTGGACTGATCCACGCAGGCGTCCCTCCCCTGATCATTTTTAATTGGATTTTTGGGATTTTTGTTTTGTTTTAGCTTTGAGTTATATTCTTTATATATTTTGGGTATTAATCCCTTATGGGATATATCATTTGCAAATATCTTCTCCCATTCAGTAGGTTGCCTTTTCCTTTTGTTGATGGTTTCCCTTTCTGTGCAACAATAACTTTTTATTTTGGTGTAATCCCAATAGTTTATTTTTGCTTTTGTTTCCCTTGCCTGAGGAGTCTTATCCAGAAAAATGTTGCTAGTGTCATTACCAAAGAAATTAACTGCTTCTGCTTTCTTCTAAGAGTTTTATGGTTTCAGGTCTCACATTTGGATCTCTAATTCATTTTGAGTTTATTTTTGTGTATTGTGTAAGAAAGTGGTCCAGTTTCATTCTTTTGCGTGTAGATATCCAGTTTTCCCAGTACATTTAATGAAGAGATCATCTTTTGCCCATTGAATATCTTTGCCTCTTTTGTTGTAGATTAATTAAGCATATGTGTGGATTTTGTTCCAGGTTCTCTATTCCTTTTTTTTTTTTTCTTAATTTACTTAATTTATTTATTATTTTTTTTAAATTTTTTTTTTTTTTAATGTTTATTTATTTTTGAGACAGAGAGAGACAGAGCATGAACGGGGGAGGGTCAGAGAGAGGGAGACACAGAATCCGAAACAGGCTCCAGGCTCTGAGCTGTCAGCACAGAGCCCGATGCGGGGCCCAAACTCACTGACCGTGAGATCATGACCTGAGCCGAAGTCGGACGCTTAACCGACTGAGCCACCCAGGTGCCCCAACTTAATTTATTTTTAAATGTTTGTTTATTTTTGAGAGAGAGAGAATGAGCAGGGGAGGGGCAGAGAGAGAGGGGGACAGAGAGAGTCTGAAGTGGACTCTGTGCTGACAGCAGACAGCCCCATGCAGGGCTTGAACTCACGAGCCATGACGTCATGACCTGAGCCAAAGTTGGATGGTTAACTGACTGAGCCACCCAGGTGCCCCCCCACCCCAAGATTTTATTTTTAGGTAATCTCTATACCCAGTGTGGAGCTCAGACTCACAACCACAAGATCAAGAGTCGCACGCTCTACCTACCAAGCCATCCAGGCGCCCCATGTGCTCATAACTCTTTACCGTTGATCTGTGTGTCCATTTTTTGTGTCCACACCGTACTGTTTTAATTACCACAGCTTTGTAGTATATCTTGAAATCTGGGATTGTGATAGTGCCAGCCTGCTCTTCTTTTTCAAGATTTGCTTGGCTATTCAGGATCTTTTGTGGTTCCAAACAAAATTTTAACTATGTGTTCTAGTTCTGGGGAAACCTGTACCCACACTCTTAATTAAGTGAGAGCAGACACCTTCTCTTTCCCACCTCTGCGTCCCAGCACCTTGGACATTGCACGGTATTTTGCAGGCTCTTAATTACAATCGTGGAATGAAAGATTGTAGTCACAGTAGAAATAGAACTACATTATTAACCAAAAGTTAGGAATTAGCCTTGATTCTGCTCTCTGCCACTCACAATTCCTTCTGCAAATTCTGCAAAGAAGCAGAACTTCTCACCTGTAATATATATCTCCATATGTCCACTTGCTGCGTTCCCACTGCTACCACCCTTCTCCAGCTCTTGGTTGACTTTGTCCTAGATGTCACTGCTACCTCCCAGTGGTTACCTAAATCACTGGCCTCAGGCACCTCTTCTGACTGCTTATTGGTATCTGCTGAAGCAAAGAATCAGGTGCACTATTAGGGCAGAAATATATTTTTTTAAGCTTGTTTATTTTGAGAGAGAGAGAGAACTGGCAGGGGAGGGGCAGAGAGAGAGAGAGAGGGAGAGAGAGAATCCTAACCAGGATCCCATGTTGTCAGTGCAGAGCCCAGCGTGGGGCTTCATCTTGCAAACCATGAGATCGTGACCTAAAGGGCAGAAATGTGTATTTCTGTTGAATGAAAATTTCCTGGCTGACCCTAGCATGTTAGTTCGCTGTAACAAAGTGCCACAGACTGTGTGGCGTAAACAGCAGAAGTTTACTTTTTCTGGAGGCCGGAAGTCCAAGATCAAAGTGTCGGCAGGTTTTCTTTCTTCGGAGGCCTCTCTCCTGGGCATGCAGATGCCAGCTTCTCGCTGTGTCCTCCCATGGTCATTCATCTGTGTGCACGTGTTTGTGTCCTAATCTCTTCTTACAAGGATACCAGTCATAGGGCCCACCTACATGACCTCATTTTACCTTGATTATATCTTTTTTTTTTAATGTTTATTATTTTTTGAGAGAGAGAGAAAGAGAGAGCAGGAGAGGGGCAGAGAGAGAGGGAGAGAGAGAATCCTCAGCAGGTTCTGTGTTGTCAACTCAGAGTCCGACACGGGGCTTGAACTCACAAACTGTGAGATCATGACCTCAGCCAAAATCATATGCTCAACCAACTGAGTCACCCAGGTGCCCCTACCTTGATTATATCTTGGCCCTGTCTCCAAACACAGTCACAGTCACAGATTTAAAGAGGTTGGGATGCAGTTGAGCCCATAACACAAGTGACATCTGTCCGGTGCTGCACAAAGCTGCCGGCTTGAGGTAGTTTCAGCAGGAGCTCACACTACATTCCTTTAGGTGCCATCCTGTGTCTGCAAAGCTGTTTGTTAGATGTTGTTGTGATAGAAAGTATTGTGCGTGATGTGGAACCAGAAATGATTCCTGATTCCGAGGTTTGAGGAGGTGTGCGGTGCTAAACAGGCATTCCGTTCTTGGGACAGAAATACTGAGTTTGTTTGGGCTTATCTGCTTAATGAACAGAACTGTTAGGTATTTCTGGAGACCTAGGGAGTCATGAAACAATTACTGAAACACTGGCTGCCCCATGAATTGTGAAAAGTTGGGAGCCTTTACTCCAAACAAGTCAGCAACACCAGGGGAAGATTTTAATTCTATAGATTTCCCCACGTCCCACCCGAGACCCTATTGAAAAAAGTATCTGGGAGCTGAGCCCTGGGTCAGTTTCGGGATCCACTGGTCTAGCCTAACCCCTTCATTAAGTCCTAGAAAGGGAAATCTTTTGCCAGAGGTCATACAGCAAGTTAGTGGCTGAGCTGGGACTAGAATCCAGATTCTAAAGGAATCCATCAGATTCTCCTCCTCTTCATCAGCATTTCCCATACCCACACCTGCAGATGTTGTCATGACCGTCTGCTGCTTGAAAACAGACATGGCTCAGGGGCCCCCGGGTGGCTTAGTCGGTTCAGTGTCCAACTTCCGCTCGGGTTGTGATCTCGCGGTTTGTGAGTTTGAGCCCCGCGTTGGGCTCTGTGCTGACAGCTCGGAGCCTGGAGCCTGCTTCAGATTCTGTGTCTCCCTCTCTCTCTCTGCCCCTTCCCTGTTCACGCTCTGCCTTTCTCTCTCTCAATAATAAATAAACTTTAAAAAACAAAACAAAACTAAACAGACATGGCCCTGACCTCAAAGACAGCAATTACCCGGACAAACTCCATATTGAATACATCAGTTGCATTTTAAAAATTTATATCGTATAAGATCTGTATGAGGAAAACTGTGAAACTCATGAAAGAATTTAAAGATAAAGTAAAGGGAGAGATATTTCATGTTTATGGATGGAAAGACTCCATATTGTCAAGATGTCCGTTCTTTTCAACTTGATCTATAGATTCAGTTCAATCTCAAGATCCCACAAGTTCTTTTGTGGATTCCAAAGTTTGTATGTAGAGGCAAAAAGAATAAGCATTGAGAAAGAACAAAGTCAGGGGCGCCCAGGTGGCTCAGTCAGTTAAGCGGCCGAGTTCAGTTCAGGTTGTGGTCTCGTGGTTCATGAGTTTGAGCCCTGCGTCGGGCTCTGTGCTGACAGCTCAGAGCCTGGAGCCAGCTTCTGATTCTGTGTCTCCCTCTCTCTGCCCACCCCCCTCTCAAAAATAAATAAACATGAAAAAGAAAAAAAAGAAAAAGAGCAAAGTCTGAGCGATGTGGGCAGACCAGGTCCAAGGATCCAGAGGGGTTCCTACAGGACCAGCCGAGAGGATCCCTAGCTGCACGCAGGGTAGAGATCCAATGCAGGCCAGCAGGAGGTGAGAGGAGAGTTTACTGAAGGTGCAAAGAGAGTGCAGGTACAGAGTGTCTGGGAGACAGAGAGGAAAGGAGAAGGTCTCATCTTTGCTCAGGATCTGGGGTTTTGACTGAGGCTTATAGTCTGGTGTACGTGCCCTCTCAGGCATCAAGGAACCTGTTAGAACAAAGACAAAGGCTCAAGTGTTACTCCTTGGCGCCAGAGGGTTTTGGCATTGAGATGTCTAGCACCAGTGGTCTGGAATACGCATATGATGGTTCTGTTGGTCGTTCTCAACTGGTCCTCCTTTAGATGTTGTCTATTCTAAAGAAATCATCAACTCCTTGTCCCTTACAAGGAAGGTGTGCACTATGTGCATTATGAGGCTTGTGTGAAGTGAGGTGTGCAGGTCCTAGCAAGATTGGAAGTGGGAAAAGGAGCAAAAAGCAGATTAAAAAAATTTTTTTTTAAATGTTTGTTTATTTTTGAGAGAGAATGAATGGGGAAGAGGCAGAGAGAGAGGGAGACACAGAATCCGAAGCAGGTTCCAGGCTCCGAGCTGTCAGCACAGAGCCTGACACGGGGCTCGAACCCACAAATCGCGAGATCATGACCTGAGCCGAGGTGAGATGCGTAACTGAGCCACCCAGGCACCTGGCAAAGAGCAGAGTTTCATGGAGTCTTTTGGTTTCTCCATCTCCAGAGGACTGATACCACCCAACTTCAAGACTTCCTGTAAAGCTACAGTAATCAAGCCAATGTGGCATTGGTGAGGAATAGACAAATAGGTTAATGGAACAGAATGGAAAGCCCAGAAATAGACCCACATAAAAACAGTTGACTCCTTGACCAAGGAGAAAAGGCAATGCAATAGAGCAAAGGTAGCCTTTCAACAAATGGTGTAGAACAATTGGGCATCCAAATGCAAAAAAAAAAAAAAAAAAAAAAAAGAATCCAGACATAGACCATACATCCTTGACAACTTATTTTTTTTTTAATTTTTCTTGAGTTTATTTATTTATTTATTTTATGAGCGAGCGAGAGCACAAACAGGGGAGGGGCAGAGAGAAGGAGAGACAGAATCCTAAGCAGGCTCTGGACAATTAGCCCAGAGCCCTATGGGGGACACGAACCCATGAACCTTGAGATCATGACCTGAGCTGAGATCAAGAGTTGGATGCTTAACTGGCTGAGCCACCCAGGCACCTCAATCCTTGACAAAATTTAACTTGAAATGAATCATAGACCTAAATGTAAAATGCAAAGCTATAAAACCCCTAGGAGATAACATAGGGTAAAAATACGGATGATCATGGAGATGGTGATGACTTTTTTAACTTTTTTCTTCTTGAGAGACAGTGAGAGAAGGTAAGAGCACATGAGGAGGGGAGGGGCAGAAAGAGAAGGAGAAGAGAGAATCCTAAGCAGGCTCTGCACTGATAGCAGAGGGGATCAATCTCACAACTGTGACATGTTCACTTGAGCCGAAATCAAGAGTCAGACACTTAACCAACTAAGCCACCTAGGCGCCCCAAGATTTTTATTTATTTATTAAAAGTAATCTCCACCCATTGTGGGGCTTGAACTTACAAGCCTGAGATTGAGTCCCACGCTCTACCCACTGAGCCAGGCGGGCGCCCCATGGTGATGACTTTCTAGATACAACGAAGGCGTGATCCATGAAAGAAAGAATTGAGAAATTGGACTTCATTAAAATTAAAAATTTTTGCTCTACAAAAGACATTGTCAAGAGAACGAAGAGCCAGACTGGGAGAAAATATTTGCAAAGGACATCTCTGATAAAGGACCAAGATCCACAACATAAAAAGAACTCTTAAAATGCAATGATGAGAAACTGACCTGATTTTTAAAATGGGCCAGAGATCTTAATAGACACAAGAGGGGCGCCTGGGTGGCTCAGTCGGTTAAGCGTCCAACTTCAGCTCAGGTCACGATCTCACGGTCCGTGAGTTCGAGCCCCGCGTCGGGCTCTGGGCTGATGGCTCAGAGCCTGGAGCCTGCTTCTGATTCTGTGTCTCCCTCTCTCTGCCCCTCCCCTGTTCATGCTCTGTCTCTCTCTGTCTCAAAAATAAATAAAAACGTTAAAAAAAAAAATAGACACAACAGATGGCAAGTAAGCATATGAAAAGATGCCCTACATCATGTAACAAACGAGGTGCCAGTATACACCTATTGGAATCGCCAAAATGTAGAATACTGACAGCAAATGCTGGCAGGGATACGGAACAGCAGGAACTTTCATTCACTGGTAGTGGGAATGCAAAATGGTACATTCAATTTGGAAGACAGTTTGACGGTTTCTAACAAAACTAAGCATAACCTAACCCTACCATCCGGCAATTGTACTTCTTGGTCTCTACTCAAAGGAGTTGAAAGCTTGTATCCACACAAAAACTTGCATATGGACGTTCATAAGTGTCTTTCTTAGTAGTTGCCAAAAGGCAAATGGAGAGTTAAACTGTGGTCCATCCAGACAATGGGATATTATTCAGTGCTAAAAAGAAACGATCTAGCAAGCCATGAAAAGACAATGGAGGAACCTTGAATGTGTATAACTAAGTGAAAGAAGCCAATCTGAAAAGACTACATGCTGTATGAGTCCACTTATATGACATTCTAGAATAGGTAAAACCATGGAGACCATAAAAGATCAGTGGTTGTTAGGGGGAGGGAGAGATGAAGAGACAAGGGCACAGAGGATTTTTAGGGCAGTGAAAGTATTCCATGTGATGCTGTAATGGTGGATGCGTGTCATACGTTTGCCTAAACTCACAGAATGTACAACACCAAGGGTAAGCCCTAAGTAAACTGTGGAGTTAGGGTGATAACGATGTGTCCATGTAGGTTCATCAGTTATAACAAATGTACTGCTCTGGTGGGACATGTTCACAATGGGGGAGGCCATGAATGTATGCGGGCCAGGGGCGTATAGGAAATCTCTGTACTTTCCACTCAATTTATTTATTTTTTATTAAAATTTTTTTTCACATTTATTTTTGAGAGACCGAGCGAGATAGAGTATGAGCGGGATAGGGACAGAGAGGGGGGGGGACACAGAGTCTGAAGCAGGCTCCAGGCTCTGAGCTAGCTGTCAACACAGAGCCTGACACGGGGCTCAAACTCGTGGACCATGAGATCATGATCTGAGCCGAAGTCGGATTCTTAACTGACTGAACCACCCAGGCACCCCTCTTTCCACTCAATTTAGCTTTGAACCTAAAACTCTAAAAATTAGAAGTCTAATAAAAAATTTTTGTAGATCCTTTTGTGGGTCATAGATGTGATGATTGAGAGTTCATGCTGTTATTGTGTGAGAAGTGCTTTCCTCAAACCTTACTGTGGCACTGGCACATTACCTGTCTGATGTGGAAACAAATGTATCTAGAAGCTCATAAACAAGTTTAAGTGTCCCCATTAGAGCTACCCATTTAGTGAAGTAAAAAGAGGGCTGTGGGAATTATACAACTCGAAGCAATCAAAAAATATTTTAATGAGTATTTACCATGTGCCTTTTGAAAGACACAGGGAACTATAAAAGAAATATAAAAGGTTGTTGCTGGGATATCTGGCTGTCTCCGTTGGTAGAGCATGCGACTCTTGATCTCAGGGTCGTGAGTTCAAGCCCCACATTGAACGTAGAGCCTATGAAAAAAGATAATAGAGGCACCTGGGTGATTGAGTTAGTTAAGTTTCTGACTCTTGATTTCTGTCCAGGTCATGATCTTGAGGTCCTGGGGTCAAGCCCCACATGGGGCTCTGCACTTACAATAGGAAGCCTGTTTGGTATTCTCTCTCTCTCTCTCTGCCCCTCCCCCCTCTCAAAATAAATAAACTTAGAAGAAATAAAATAAGAAATAAAATCTTGGAGCACCTGGATGGCCCAGTTAAGTGCCAAATCTTGATTTTGGCTCAGGTCATGATCTTATGGTCGTGGGATTGAGCCTCACTCTGGGCTCTGCTATGAGCATGGAATCTGCCTGATCTCTCTCCCTTTCTTTCTATCCCTTCCCCCTCACTCACTCTCTCTCTCTCTCTGTAAATAAATAAATAAACATTAAAATAATAAAATCTTGTTCCTGCAAAGTTAAAAGTCCAGTTCTTTGTCCTGAATTGTGATAATACAAATGAACTTTAAAACTACCGCCCCCACCCCCTGCCCCCACCGCTCTGTTCCAACTCTGTATCTGTAATTCAGAGGTCGAGAAAAAGTGTTCATTGTTAATGGTGTGTTCTCTAGCAGATGTGTGACATCTTGTTTGCCTCAAGTGACAGAAGGAATATAAAAAAAAAATACTCTGTAAACTATAAAGTGCTTTACAGAAACAGATTATTAGCGTTGCTTTGTGAGATGAACAGCTTAGTTCCAGTACCTGTTGAAATAATACAGTGAGGGGCGCCTGGGTGATTCAGTCGGTTAAGCGTCTGACTTCAGCTCAGGTCATGACCTCACAGTTCGAGGGTTCAAGCCCCGTGTCGGGCTCTGTGCTGACAGCTGAGCCTGGAGCCTGCTGCAGATTCTGTGTCTCCCTTGCTCTTTGCCTCTCCCCTGCTTGTGGTCTCTCTCTCTCCTTCTCTCTCTCTCTCAAAAATACGTAAGCATCAAAAAAAAAAGCATACAGTGAAATAAAAGATGGCATAGAATTTGAACAAAGATTAGAAAGGAACCATGAGGGTTTTCACTTCTGGTCACTTGAGAATTCCACTACTAACCAGATCTGAGGAGGCGGATGGGAGCCTTTAAGCCCCGTGGAGAAGAACAGAGATTAAAATGTTTTTGGAACATGGAACCCAAGAAGAAAGATGAAGGGATTAGGACTGTGAAGCCCAAAGAAGATAAGGTGTCGTTATTTATTGGGAAGATAAAACTAAGGGGTGTCTTGTGTTGAAATAGGTCTGGGGGATCTGGAAGATTTCTCTGCCGCCACCGCTGGGAACACTGGGAATCGTATTTGGGTTCTGGGGATAAGCCCAAGGCCCTCTGAGTTCTCCCGGGCACTTCTCTGATGTGTCTTCTGCTTGAGAATATGCTCAGACGGCCGTTCTGAATACAGAACTGCTCTGAGAGCCAGGCTTTTAAGGTGGGTTGTGTGGGGAGGAAGGTAGCCAGCTATGCCCCTGAGGCTTTTCACTAATAGTGGTCTCAGAAAGTGTTAAGAGTTGCTCCCTTGGCTAAGAGTTCTTCAGGAAAGTTAACTCAAGAGGCACGTGATTCCCTGATTCCCCGTCACCAGGCACTCCTGGCCCCTTAGGAAGCTGTGACATTGGTAGTTACACCCTCTCTTCGGTGGCAGATGAAAACATACAGCTTTGTTTGGAGCAGTTCCTAGTGGTTAGCGTTCCACAGAGATGCCACCGGGACTTGGGCAGGTGGCTGGTGACTATTTCACAAACACGCAGGGTTTCAGTGAAGGCGCCGCGCAGGGGTTGGGGTGGAGAAGGGCAGAAATAAAATGGTTTTGGCACATGGGAACCCAGGAGGAAAGCTGAAGGGCTCAGAACCGTCCCTGCCACCTAGTGAGTCCTGTGTGTTTGTGGGAGCTCTTAAGAGGGGGCGGATTCCATGTTTAAATTGGGTGGCGAGATTGGAATCGACTTGAAGAAGGCGAGGGAATCTGCTCGACTGGTCTCTGAGGAAAGAGTATTCCAGGCAAGATAAACGGCCGTAGGAAAAAGTCTGGCAAGTTCCACAGCATCACAGACACCCTGGGGCTGGGTTGGGTGAGAGACTAGAAAGGAAGTGTTCCTGCTTACATGAGGCCCGTGAGGCCCTGGTGAGGATTTGGGCTTGCACTCTCAGTGAGGTGGAACCACACGGGTGGGTGGTTCACGGAGGAACAGCAAGATTGGGTCTTTCTCTCTGGCAATAACCGGGGAGTAGTGAGGGGGCAAGGGTTGGAGTAGGAAGACCTGGCGAGAGGTTCTGGCAAAATTGGACGGGATGTAGTGAGGCCCGAGTAGTCAGAGGAGGTGTGAGGAGAGTCTGATTCTGGAAATGTTGAGAAGCCAGCATTCACTCCTGAGGGACTGGTACAGGGCCGTGAGAGCGTGCCCGGCAAAGTTTGCGGTCTGTCTTTATATGCGTGGTGACCCCGTGTTGTTTAGTCTGAGTTGGAGGGATGTGGTTGCCATCGAGTGGTTGTGGGAAATAACAGATTGTTCTCTCATTCAGAGTATTTGTTGAGCACCCACTACGTGTTAGGCATACGATGATGAAAAAGACAAGCTAAGGTCATTATCCACATGGAGCAGCCATTCCAGTCAGTAGAATTAGACAGTAAATGTGTAAACAGTGCCAACCAGGGGTAAGGGCTATGCGGAAAATAAAATGGGGTAATGTGACCACATCTTGGGTTGCTCAATGTCAGGGGCTGGAAGAGCCCTCTGTGGAGGTGACATCTGCCCTGATGCCATTCATCCCTGAATATCAAATGCTTGCCTTTAGAATGATCTAGACCATTAGAGATGTGTCACGACCTCTCATGGAACGGCTTGAACCGAATTTCATTTTGTTGTTACCTCACAAGACCTTTTAAACTATAGCCTAGGGGCGCCTGGGTGGCTCAGTCGGTTAAGCGGCCGACTTTGGCTCGGGTCATGATCTCTCGGTCCGTGAGTTCGAGCCCCGCGTCGGGCTCTGTGCTGACAGCTCAGAGCCTGGAGCCTGTTTCAGATTCTGTGTCTCCCTCTCTCTGACCCTCCCCCATTCATGCTCAGTCTCTCTGTGTCTCAAAAATAAATAAACGTTAAAAAAATTTAAAAAAAAAACAACAAAAAAACACTATAGCCTAATGAAACTCCATGTGTAAACTCAGGGTATTGTTGAGAATTTTGTCCACCATTGAGGATCAGTGAGTGAATTTTTCTCATATCCCTGTTCCAAAAATTGTGGAAATACTTTTTTTTCTGATCTTTTGGCTGCAGTCATGTAACCAATTGTTTTCTATTCTTTGCTTCTGTGGCTAACAAGCCAAAAATCAAATCTGTAACCCCTCCTCTTGCAAGCATATAGGAGTAATGGCATACGTTCATATACTAGCTTAATCCCTGTTTCAACTTACTTTATTTTACTCATTCATCCAATATATTTTTATTATTTTTTTAAACATACCATCTCTTTTTTGTTGTTGTTAATGTTGTATTTTATTTTTGAGAGAGAGGGCGCAAGCAGGGGAGGGGCAGAGAGAGAGGCAGACACAGAATCCCAAGCAGGCTCCAGGCTCTGAGCTGTCAGCACAGAGCCCCACGCAGGGCTCCAACCCACGAACTGTGAGATCATGACCTGAGCTGAAGTCAGACGCTTAACCAACTGAGCCACCCAGGTGCCCCCATCTTCTTTTTTTTAATGTTTGTTTATTTTTTGAGAGAGAGAGAGACAGAGAGTGAAAGAGAATCCTCAGCAGGCTCCGTGATTTTAGCACAGAGCCCGAATTGGAGCTTGAACTCACGAACCATGAGATCATGATCTGAGCTGAGATCAAGAGTCGGCCACTTAACCAACTGAGCCACACACATGCCCCAGCAGTATATTCACGTTTATTGTGTAGTATTCCATTGTATCAGTTTATTTATCCATTTACCTGTTGATGGACAATTGAATGGTTTCCAGGTTTGGCTACTATGAATAAAGCTCTGTGAACATTCTTTCTGTGGACAAATATTTTCATTTTCTTAAATAAATACCAGAGGTAGAGTTGCTGGGTCAGAAGAAAAGTATATGATTGACTTTATAAGAAATGGCCAGGGGCACCTGGCTTTCTCAGTTGGTGGAGCATGTGACTCTTGATCTTGGAATTGTGAGTTCAAGCCCCACGTTGGGTGTAGAGATTACTTAAAAATAAAATCTTTGGGGCGCCTGGGTGGCTCAGTCAGTTGAGCGTCCAACTTCAGCTCAGGTCACGATCTTGCGGTCCATGAGTTCGAGCCCCACGTCAGGCTCTGGGCCATCGGCGTCGAGCCTGCTTCCGATTCTGTGTCTCCCTCTCTCTCTGCCCCTCCCCCGTTCATGCTCTGTCTCTCTCTGTCTCAAAAATAAATAAATGTTAAAAAAAAAAATTAAAAAAAAAATTAAAAAAAATAAAATCTTTAGGGGCACCTGGGTGTCTCAGTTAATTGTCTGACTCTGATTTCAGCTCAGGTCATGGTCTCACAGTTTGTGAGTTCGAGTTCTACATCAGGCCAGTATATTGGAATTCTCTCTCTCTTCCTCTTTCTCTGCCTGTGCTCTCCCTGTGCTAGCTCTCTCTCAAAATAAATAAACTTAAAAAAAAAAAAAAGATAAAAAATAAAATCTTAAAAAAGCAAAGCAAGAAATGGCCAAGTTTTTTCAGGACGGTTTTACTCTGTGCCAGCATGGTATGAGAGTTTCCATTGCTTTATTTTCTTTATGTTCTTTTCTAGAATTTCATCCAGTATTTAGTCTTTTGCATCTGGCTTTTTCCACTTAGCATAACGATTTTGAGATTTGGTCATGTCATGTTTATCAGTAGTTTGTTTTTAACCCGCCCTACCTCTACCCCTCAGTAGTGTGTTTCTTTTTCTTTCTTTTTTTTTTTTTTTTAAGTTTATTTATTTTGATAGAGAGAGTGCACACCCGAGCAGGGGAGGGGCGGGGAGAGAGAGAGAGAGAGAGAGAGAGAGAGAGAGAGAGAGAGAGAGAGAATGAATGAATGAATATCCCAAGCAGGCTCTGTGCTGTCAGTGCATAGCCCAACTCTGGGCTCAAACTCACGAACCATGAGATCATGACCTGAGCCGAAATCAAGAGTCAGATGCTTAACTGACTGAGCCACCCAGGTGCTCCAGTAATGTACCATGTGCCTATGTCACAGATTGGTTATACACTCACCATTTGTTGGGCTATTTCCATGGTTTGGCTGTTATCAATAAAGCACATGAAGGTCTTTGTGCCAACATGGAGTTTTTTTTTTTTTCCTCTTGGGTAAATACAAGTGGGACTGCTGAGTGGTGTGTTAGGTACATTTTAGCTTTAGAAGAAACTGCCAAAGTGTTTATGCCATTTTGCACTCCCACCAGCAGCGGGTGGGGGTTCCCGTTCTCCGTGTCCTTGACAAAAACGTGGTCTTGTCAGTCTTTTTTATGTCAGCCACTCTAATAGGTATGTAGTGAGACCTCACAGTGGTTTGATCCGCATTTTCATAATGTTAACCTTAAAAATAAAGTAGTTATTTTCCCAGCGAAAATGGGTTTATTCAGAAATGGAGAGACTTGCAATCTGGAACACGCAAGCTAGAGCAAAACCATA
This sequence comes from Panthera tigris, assembly GCF_018350195.1. NCBI lineage: Eukaryota > Metazoa > Chordata > Mammalia > Carnivora > Felidae > Panthera > Panthera tigris. Next base: position 133,179,354 of record NC_056666.1, on the reverse strand, counting down.
GGCACATCCACCAAACAAAGGAGAGGAATGTTATTTTCTGGAGAAGGAGGTGGTTTGAAGGGGCTGTTTTGAATGAAAGTCCATTGGAGACAACAGTTTATCATTGGCTGAGTCGAAAGGGTAGTTGATTTCTTGTAGGAGACGCACTGTGCATCTTTCCCTGTTGGGGCCTGCAATTGACAGTTCTTTCCTGTTGACATTCTTCTGTTGGGTCTGTAATTGACAGTTTTTCCTGTAATTGATTTTGAGTGGTAGGTTCTTCTAGCCTCCCCTCCTAGCCTCCAAGACTACTGTAGTGAGATTTCTCTATTAATTTTCGCAATAATTACTAATGATGTTTAGTATCTTTTTTTTTTCCTGTTTTTACCTTTTTTTAAAAAATTTTTTTTCAATGTTTTTTATTTATTTTTGGGACAGAGACAGAGCATGAACGGGGGAGGGGCAGAGAGAGAGGGAGACGCAGAATCGGAAACAGCTCCAGGCTCCGAGCCATCAGCCCAGAGCCTGATGCGGGGCTCGAACTCACAGACCGCGAGATCATGACCTGGCTGAAGTCGGACGCTTAACCGACTGCGCCACCCAGGCGCCTGTTTTTACTTTTATTTGCATGTATTTCATGCAGAATTTACTCCCGGGCCATAAGTTTTTGTTTCTTCAGTTTCTTCTGGGATATCTTTTTCTTCTGTGCAACCTCCTCTTCTGGTTTGGGAACAGTCTGCTCTTTTTCAGTAAGGATCATCTCAGTGTGGCAGGGAGAGCTCATGTATGGGTTAATCCGACCATGAGCCCTGTAAGTTCTATGCCGCATTTTGGGGGCTCTGTTCACCTGGATGTGCTCAATGACCAGAGAATCTCCATCTGAACCCTTTAAGTTCAGCATTACTCTCTGCATTTTTAAGCATGTGCAGTAAAAAGTCAGCACTCTTTTTGGGCCACCGACCCTGTGTCCAGCCCCACTGTTTGGCCTGGGCCCACCTACCAGCTCCACCATTGTAGCGTCGGAATGGCACACATTGCTTCTGCAAAGTGACATCTTTCAGATACTTGGTGGCTTTTCGGATATGCATACCCTTGATGGCCTGGGCAGTTTCCCGTGTGTTCTTAAAGTGAACACGAAGATTTGAACTTCTTTATTTGCATGATTTTGTCGGGTTTTCCGGGTCAAGTGAATAGCAAACCATTTTCAGAGATCACCTCAGGCCGCTTACGGGAAGAGGCTAATGATGTTTAGTATCTTTTAATGTGGTCATTAGCCAGTTTTATACCTTCATTTGTGAAATGTCCACAACTTTTGCCCATGTTTATAAATTGGATTGAAAAAAAAAATTGGGGTGGTCTTTTTTTTTTCTTAATTGAGTTTTAGGAGTTTTTAAAAAATATAACCTGATTGTAAGTCCTTTGTCATCATGAATATCTTCTCACAATCTAAGACTTACCTTTTCAGTTTTTGATGAGCAGAAAATTTTAATTACAAATTTTTTTTTTAGTTTATTTTTGAGACAGGGAGAAAGCACGAGCTGGGGAGGGGCAGAGAGAGAGGGAGACAGGAACTGAAGCAGGCTCCATGCTGATAGCAGAGATCCCGATGTGGGGCTTAACCCACAAGCAATGAGGTCATGACCTGATCCAAAGTCAGACACTCAGCCAACTGAGCCACCCAGATGCTTCGGAAAAATTTAATTTTGATGAAGTCCAATTTATCAGCCTTTTTTTTTTTTTCCAGCTTTTTCTTTTATGATTAGTGTTTTTGTGTTCTAAGACATTGTTGGCCATTCTAAGGTTGCAAAGATTTTTCTCCTGTGTTGTCTTCTAGAAATTGTATGGTTTTAGATATTACATTTAGATATATGACCCATCCCAAAATAATTTTTATATTTGGTGTAAGGTAGGGATCAAGATTAATTCTTCATAATGTGTATATCCAGTTGTTCCAACAATACATATTGAAAAGAATGTTCTTTATTCATAGAATTAATTTGATGCTTTTATTGAAAATCAGTTGATTGTATATGTGAGAATTTTCGACCTTTTTGTTCCATTGATTTAACTTTACGTCAATACTATACTGTCTTGAGTATTTACTTTGTATCCTGCCACTTTGTTAAACTCATCTATCCCAGTAGCTTTTTTGTATATTCTTTAGGATTTCCTATTTACATAATCATGTAGTCTACAAATAAAGACAGCTTTACTTATTTATATCCAATCTTTATGCCTTTTATTTCTTTTCTTACATTATATAGACTGAGACCATCGCTACAATGTTGACTAGACTGTGTTTAGAGTGGACATCTTTGCATTGTTTTTAATCTTAGGGGGAGAGCACTGACTGTTTCATCAATTAGTATGATGTTGTTACTATAGATTCTTCATAGATGCTCTTTATTAGTTTGAAGTAATCACCTACCATTTTTACTTTGTGAGGAGTTTGATCTTGAATAAGTTTTATCTTAAATTTTGTCAAATACTTTTCTGTATTTATTGAAATGGTATCTGATTTTTCTCATTTATTACATTAATATGGTGGAGTACATTGATTTTTCTTTCCTTTCTTTCTTTTTTTTTTTTTTTTTTAGATTTTATTTTTATATAATATCTACACCCAATGTGGGACTCAAACTCACAACCGTGAGATCAAGAGTTGCACGCTCTACCAACTGAACCAGCCAGGTGCCCGTGATTTTCAAATGTTGAACCAACCTTGTATTACTAGTATAAACTCCACTTGGATATGACTATCATTTTTATATATTGCTGGATTTAATTTGCTAATATTTTGTTTTACGACTTGGTAGTGATATTTTTCAATTTGTGAATTTTTTGGTCTAAGTTCATGAATGATATTATCTGCAATTTCCTTTTACACAGTAGCAGACTTTGGTATCAGAGTTATACTGCCTCATAAGACAAGCTGGGAAGTATTCCCTTCTCTTCCTCTTTCTGAAGGAGTTTGTATAAGTACATTCCCATTGTTGTGCTACCATCACCACCATCCATCTCCAGAATTTTTTCGTCTTCCCAAACTGAAACTTTGTACTCATTAAACACTAACACTCAATAGAATAGGGAGCTCGGGGCGCCTGGGTGGCTCAGTCAGTTAAGTGTCCGACTTTGGCTCAAGTCATGATCTTGAGGTTTGTGAGTTCCAGCCCTGCGTCGGGCTCTGTGCTGACAGCTTGTAGCTTGGAGCCTGGAGCCTACTTTGGATTTTGTGTCTCCCTCTCTCTCTGCCCCTCCCCTACTCTCCTTCTGTCTCTTTCTCAAAAATTGATAAATAAATGTTAAAAAATATTAAAAAAAATAGAGAGCTCAAATGATTTTCAACAAGGGTGCTAAGACCATTTAATGGGGAAAGGAGTCATTTCAACAAGTAGTCCTGGGGAGCACCTGGGTGGCTCAGTCAGTTGAGCATCTGATTTTGGCTCAGATCATGATCTCACAGTTTGTGGGTTCGAGCCCCACATCTGGTTTTGTGCTGACAGTGCGGAGCCTGCTTTGGATTCTCTGTCTCCCTCTTTCTCTGTCCCTACCCCACTCACTCACTCTCTCAAAAATAAATACACATTAAAAATTTTTTTGAAGAAGGGGCACCTGGGTAGCTCAGTAGGTTAAGCATCTGACTTTGGCTCAGGTCATGATTTCACGGTTTGTGAGCTTGAGTCCCACTTCGGGTGAGCCCTACTTCTCTCTCTCCCTCTCTCTCTCTCTCTCTGCCCCTCATGGGATTCAATCTCCCTCTCCCTCTCTCTCTGCCCCTTGCTCACTTGTGCTCTTTCTCTCTCAAAAAATTAAAAAAAATAAAATGTAAAAACACTACAACAAGTAGTCCTGGGAAAACTAGATTATTCACATGTAAAAGAATTGCCTTATATGATGTACAAAATTTAACACAAAATGGATCAAAGACTTAAGAGACCCCAGAGACTGAACTTTAGAGACCTGTGAGCTAGGGGCACCTGGGTGGTGCAGTTGGTTGTGTCCAACTCTTGATTTTGGCTCAGGTCGTGATCTCATGGTTTGTGGGTTCAAGCCCCGCGTTGGGTGTGTGCTCTTGGGATTCTCTCTCTCACTCTCTCTCTCTGTCCCTCCCCTGCTCTCTCTCTCTCTCAAAATAAATAAACATTAAAAAAAAAAAAAAGACCTAAGAGCTAAAACTATAAAACTCGTAGAAGGAAACATAGGGAAAAGCCTCAGAACAGTATATTTGTCAGTGATTTTTTTGACTCTGACACTAAAAGCACAGGAAACAATAGTAAAAATTGATCAATTGGACTATATAAAAATCAAGAATTTCTGTTTATCAAAGGACACAATCAACAGTGAAAAGGCAGGCAGCCCACATGGGCACTTGGCTGGCTTAGTCGGTAGGGCACGTGGCTCTTAATCTCGAGGCTGTGAGTTTGAGCCCCATGTTGGGTGTAGAGTTTACTTAAGAAAAAAAAAAAACAGCCTACAGAATGGGAGAAAATATTTTCAAATCCTGTATCTGATAAAGGGTTAACAACCAGTATATATAAAGAACTTGTAGGGGCGCCTGGGTGGCTTGGTCGGTTGAGCGTCCGACTTCAGCTCAGGTCATGATCTCACGGTCCGTGAGTTCGAGCCCCGCGTCGGGCTCTGGGCTGACCCCTCAGAGCCTGGAGCCTGTTTCGGATTCTGTGTCTCCCTCTCTCTCTGCCCCTCCCCTGTTCATGCTCTGTCTCTCTCTGTCTCAAAAATAAATAAACGTTAAAAAAAAAATTAAAAAAAAAAAAAGAACTTGTACATTCAAATGAAACAAAACCCAAATAACCCAATTGAAAAATGGGCAAAGTACTTGAATAGCTATTTCTCCAAAGAAGATATACAGATGGCCAACAAGCACGTGAAAAGATGCTCAACATCACTCATCATCACTCAGGGAAATGCGAGTCAGAACCACAACAGAAAATAACAAGTGTTGACAAGGATATGGAGAAATTGGAGTCCTTTTGTATTGCTGCTGGGAATGCAAAAAATTATGCAGCTGCTGCAGAAAACGGTATGGTGGTTCCTCAAAAAAACTAAAAATGGAAAAAATCCAGAAATTCTGCTTCTAAGTATATATCCAGGAGAATTGAAAGCAGGGTCGTAAAGATATGTATACGTATGTATACATATCCATGTGTGTGTGTGTGTATATATAATATATAATATATATATTAAAAATGTTTTTATTTATTTTTGAAACAGAGAGCATGAGCAGGGGAGGGGCAGAGAGAGAGGGAGACACAGAATCTGAAGGAGGCTCCAGGCTCTCAGCTGTCGGCACAGAGCCTGACACGGGGCTCAAACTCATGGAGTGTGAGATCATGACCTGAGCTGAAGTCGGATGCTTAACCGACTGAGCCACCTAGGCGCCCCTATATTTATATATATTTTTAAGAACTTATTTTTGTGGGGCACCTGGGTGACTCAGTCAATGCATTAAGTGTCTGACTTTTGATTTTGGCTCAGGTCATGATCTCACGGTTTGTTAGATCGAGTCCTGTGTTAGGCTCTGTGCGGACAGTGTGGAACCTGCTTGGGATTCTCTCTCTCTCTCCCTCTCTTTTTGCCCCTCCCCTGCTTGCTCTCAAAATAAATAAACTGTAAAGCAAAATTATTTTTGAGTAATCTCTACACCCTGTGTGGTGCTTGGACTCACAATCCTGAGATCAAGAATTGCACACTGTTTTTGTGTGTGTGTGTGTGTGTGTGTGTGTGTGTGTGTGTGTGTGTGTAGAGAGCAACAGAGCACAAGTGGGGAGAGGCAGAAAGGGAGACATAGAATCTGAAGCAGGCTCCAGGTTCTGAGCTGCCAGCACAGAGCCCAACCTGGGGCTCAAGCTCACAAACTGTGAGGTCATGACCTGAGCCAAAGTCAGGCGTTTAACCCACTGAGCCACCCAGGTGCCCTGCACAGTCTTCCAACTGAGCCATCCAGGTGCCCCCTGATGAGAGATTTATACACCCATATTTATAGCAGCATTATTCTCAGTAGCCCAAAGTAGAAACACCCAAATGTCCATTGACAGATGAATAAATTAAAAAATATGTGTATATAATGTGTCTGTATATATAACATTCCCACATGTGTATATATACACGTTTATATATGTCTATCATACGTATCTTACATATATATGTAAATGTGTGTGTGTGTGTATATATATATATGCAGAAGAATATTATTCAGCCTTAAAAAGGAAGGAAATTTTAACACATGCTACACTATGCATTAATCTTGAGGACATTTTACTAAATAAGCCAGTCAGGAAAAGACAAACTGTATTATTCCATTTATATGTGGTACCTGGAGTAGTCAACACATAGAGACAGAAATTAGGCTGTTGCCAGGGGCTGGTGGGAGGGGGGACGGGTTCGGGTTTAGTGGGTACAGAGTTGCAGATCTGCAGGATGAAATAAGTCCTGGGCATGGTTGCAAGATGATACGAATCTATCTAACACGACTGAACTACCCACGTGAAAATGGTTAAATGTTTAATTTTACCATATCCTGCCATGATTAAAAAAAATCTTTGGGAGAGAAAAAACACTAATTTCAGTTTCCTGTTTTTGATGATTATCAACAGTGCTGCTACAAACATTCTTGTACAGGTTTTATGTGAACGGAAGTTGTCCTCTCTCTAGGATAAATATCTAGGAGTACGATTGCTGAGTTATAAGGTGAGTAAGGGTATGTTTAACTCTATTTTTTTTTGCCCTCCCAACTCTTATTTTTTAATTTAAATTTTATTTTTTTTTAAGAGAGAGAGAGAGAGAGAGAGAGAGAGAGAAAGAATCCCAAGCAGCCTCCCTGCTCAGTGTGGAGCCCAAAGGAGGGCTGGATCTCACGACCCTGGTATCATGACCTGAGCCGAAATCAGGATTCCGATGCTCAACTGATTGAGTCACCCAGGAGCCCTATTTTTATTTATTTTAATTTATTATTTAAAAAAAAATCTTTTTTAACGTTTATTTATTTTTGAGACAGAGAGAGACAGAGCATGAATGGGGGAGGGTCAGAGGGAGGGAGACACAGAATCTGAAACAGGCTCCAGGCTCCGAGCTGTCAACACAGAGCCCGATGCGGGGCTTGAACTCACGGACCGTGAGATCATGACCTGAGCCGAAGTCGGCCGCTTAACCGACTGAGCCACCCAGGCGCCCCTTAATTTTATTATTATTATTTTAAAAATATGTGCTGTATTTTCTTTCTTTCTTTTTTTTAAAACTCTATTTCTTTATTTTGAGAGAGTGAATATGTGTAGGAGGGGCAGAGAGAGAGGGAGAGAGAGAGAGAGAGAGAGAGAATCCCAAGCAGGCTCTGCACTGTCAGTGCCAGGTGCCTGATGCAGAGCTCAAACTCCCGAACTGTGAGATCATGACCTGAGCCATGATCGAGGGTTAGACGCTTAACCAACTGAGCTGCCCAGGTGCCCCTATTTTTTATTTTTTTTAAGTAGACTTCATGCTCAGTGTGGAGCTCAACCATCAACTCTGAGATCAAAAACTGAGCTGAGATCAAGATTTGGACGCTTAACTGACTGAGCCACCGGGGCTCCTTGGGTATGTTTAACTTTATAAGAAACTGCCAAACTGTTTCACAGTGGTTGTACATTTGCATCCCCTAAGCATGAAAGTCCCTCATTCACATTCTCACTAGGACCCTATGGCCAGGGTCCCCTGCCCCCTCCATTCTAATAGGTGTGTTGTGATATCTCACTGTGGTTTTAATTTTCATTTCCCTAATGTCTAATAATAATGAGTCTCTTTTCCCCATGTTTATTTGCCATTTGTATGTCTTTTTTTGGCAAAGTGTCCAGATGTTTTGCTCATTTTGAAAAATTGGGTTTGGTTTGTCTTGTTGAGTTTTGAGATAGAAGTCCTTTATATGTTTTGGATACTAGGTTTGTTTTTTTTTTTTAATTGAGATATAATTGACATAGAACATTATACGTTCAACATGTGTACAACAGAATGATTTGATATAATTTATATATGGTGAAATAGTGAGAAATCATCACAATAAGTTGAGTTAATGTTCATTACCACACACAGTTACAATTGTTTTTCTTGCGATAAGAATTTTTAAGGTCTACAGTCTTAGGAATTTTTAAATAGGCAATATATTATTATTTTTTAATTTTTATTATTTAAAGTTTTTATTGAAGTAATCTCTGTGCCCACCGTGGGGCTTGAACTCATGACCCCGAGATCCAGATCAAGAGTTGCACGTTCTTCCAACTGAGCCAGCCAGGCGCCCCTTCAATACAGTATTATTAACTATAGTCACCATGCTGTGTGTTACATCCCCAGGACTTTAAAACTTCATAACTGGAAGTTTGTACCTTCTGACCCCCGTTACTCATTTTGCCTACACCCTCACCAACTCTATTAACCACCACTTTATTCTCTGTATCTGTGAGTTCAAGGTTTGTGTTTGTTTTTTTTAGGTTCCACACATAAGTGAGATCATATGGTATTTATCTTTTCCTGTCTGACTTCTTGCACATAGTATAAGGCCCTCAAGTTCTATCCAGGTCGTTGCAAATGGCAGGACTTCCTACTTTTTTATGCCTGAGTAAAATTCCATTGTGTGTGTGTGCGTGTAGGTATGTATACGGGTGGCTCAGTCGGTTGAGTGACTCTTAATGTCAGCTCAGGTCATGAGCTCACAGTTGGTGAAATTGAGCCCTGAGACGGGCTCTGTGCTGATAGCGTGGAGCCTGCATGGGATCCTGTCTCTCCCTCTCTCCCTCTCTCTCTCTGCCCCTCCCCCGCTTGCTTGTGTGCTCTCTCACTCAAAATAAAGTGGAATTGCTGGGTCATATGATAGTTCTATTTTTAGTTATTTCATAAAGTTTCCCAGAGTGGTGGTACCAGTTTACATTCCCGCCCACAGGACACAAAAGTGGTCTTCTTCCTCCACATCCTCACGAATACTTGTTATTTCTTGTCTTTTTGATGGTAGCTATTCTGAAAGGTGTGAGGGGATATCTCATTGTGGTTTTGACTTGCCATCTGTATGTATTTTTTGGGAAAATGTCTGTTTAGATGCTTTGCCTGTTTTTATTCGGATTTTTAAAAATGTAGTTGTAGGAGTTGTTCATCTATTTTGGATAATAACCCCTTATTGGACATAGGATTTGCAAATAATTTTTCCATTTAGTAGGTTGCTTTTAAAAAAAGTTTTTTGGGGGCACCTGGGTGGTTCAGTTGGTTAAACATCTGACTTTGGTTCAGGTCATGATCTCACGGTTCACAGGTTCGAGCCCTGCGTCGGGCTCTGTGCTGACAGTTCAGAGCCTGGAGCCTTCTTTGGATTCTGTCTCCCTCTCTCTCTGCCCTTCCCCCACTCACTCTGTCTCTCTCTTTCTCAAAAATAAACATTAAAACATTAAAAAAATTTTTTAAATACCTATTTATTTATTTCCAGAGAGAGCCAGGGAGGGGCAGAGAGAGAGGGAGAGAGAGAATCCCAAGTCGGCTCCACACTTAGTGGGCTTGATCTCACGAACCACAAGATCATGACCTGAGCCAAAGTCAAGAGTCAGCCACTTAACTAAGCTACCCAGGCGCCCCTGCTTTTTTAAAGTAAATCCTATGCCCAACGTGGGGCCCAAACTTATGACCCCAAGATCCAGCCTCACATGTTCTACCAAGTAGGCCAGCCAGTTGCCCCATAAGTTGCTTTTTCATTTTGTTGATGATTTCCTTTGCTGTGCAGAAACTTTTCACTTGGATGTAGTACATTTATTTACTTTTTAAAAAATATTTATTTAGTTTTGAGAGCATGCGAGTGAGCAGGGGAGGAGCAGAGACAGAGGGAGACAGAGGATCCAAAGTAGGCTTTGAACTGACAGCACAGAGCCCAGTGTGGGGCTTGAACCCATGAACTGCAAGATCATGACCTGAACCAAAGTCGGACGCTTAACTGACTGAGCCACCCAGGTGCTCCAAGTTTACTTTTGTTCTTGTTGCCTTTAATTTCTTGGATACCAGTTTTTGTTATAAATGTCATTTCCAGATATTTTCTCCCAGTCTGTGGTTTGTCTTTTTATTCTTTTTGCAAAGTGAAATCTTGATTAAGTCCACTTTATCATTGTTTTGAGGCCCGGTATAGAGTCCTATGTAAGAGTTCTTTGACTGACCCGTGTTTAGTTTTGTTTCTGTCCTATGTTTAGTTTTATTTATTTCTTAATTAAAAAAAATTTTTTTTTTAACGTTTATTTATTTTTGAGACAGAGAGAGACAGAGCATGAACTGGGGAGGGTCAGAGAGAGGGAGACACAGAATCCGAAACAGGCTCCAGGCTCTGAGCTGTCAGCACAGAGCCCGACGCGGGGCTTGAACTCACGGACCAAGAGATCATATCTGAGCTGAAGTCGGCCGCTTAACCGACTGAGCCACCCAGGCGCCCCTATTTCTTAATTTTTTAAAACGTTTATTCATTTTTTGAGAGACAGAGCATGAGCAAGGGAGGGGCAGAGAGAGAGGGAGATACAGAATCTGAAGCAGCCTCCAGGCTCTGAGCTGTCAGCAGCGAGCCCGATGAGCAGCTCGAACTCACGAGCTGTGAGATCATGACCTGAGCTGAAATTGGACACTTAACTGACTGAACCACCCAGGTGCCCCTATAGTTTTATTTTTTGCATTTACGTCTATGATCCACTTTGAGTTAATTTTTGTGGTTGATGTGAGGTGTAGGTTGAGGTTATTTGCATGTGGGTATCCAGATATTTCAGTACAACTTGTTGAAAAAAAAGTATACTTTGTCCTCTGAGTTACCCTTTGTGAAAAATCAATTGACCATATTTGTGTGGATCTATTTCTGGACTCTCTATTCTGTTCCTTTGATCTGTGTGTCTGTTCATTCTCCAGAAGCATGCCGTCTTGATTACTGAAGCTTTATAGTAAGTCTTAACATCAGGTGGCATTAGTTCTGACATTTTGTTTTTCTCTTTCAAAATTGTTGGCTCCTCTAGTTCCACATATAATTTAAATCTTTAAAAAATTTTTTTAATGTTTATTTTTTGAGAGAGAGGCAGAGTGTGAGCAGGGAAGGGGCAGAGATAGAGGGAGGGAGACACAGAATCCAAAGCAGGCTCCAGGCTCAGCTGTCAGCACAGAGCCTGATGTGGGGCTCGAACTCACAGACCGCAAGATCATGACCTTAGCTGAAGTCGGATGCTCAACCGACTGAGCCACCCACGCTGCTTTTTTTTTTCTTTTTCTTTTTTTAATGTTTACTTTCCACATATACTTTAGAATCAGCTTGTCTGTATCTACGGAAAGCAGTGCTGGAATAATCATTGGGGATGTGTTCAATCCACAGATCAGTTTGGAGTGAATTGACACCATTACTACGCTGCGTCTTCCAATCCGTAAGCCTGACATCTCTCTCCATTTGCTTAGGTTTTCTTTGATTTCTCTCACTGATGTTTTGTACTGGTGGCGCAGAGATCCTGCACACAGTTTATTAGATTTATATCTAGATCTTTCTCCTCCACCCCCTCCTCCTCCTCTTTCTTTTGGAGATATTATAAATGGTACTAGAAAAGATATTGTAGCTGTAAGATTGACTGCCACTTGAACTAATGTAACGATGTATATTAATTATACTTTTTTTTTTTTAACGTTTATTTATTTTTGAGACAGAGAGAGACAGAGCATGAATGGGGGAGGGTCAGAGAGAGGGAGACACAGAATCTGAAACAGGCTCCAGGCTCTGAGCTGTCAGCACAGGGGCCCGATGCGGGGCTCGAACTCACGGACCGCGAGATCATGACCTGAGCCGAAGTCGGCGCTCAACCGACTGAGCCACCCAGGCGCCCCTATTAATTATACTTTAATAAGGAAATAGTTTGATTGCCAGTTCCAGTATGGGTCTGTGTGCCTGTTTCTGTTGCCTGGCAGTCCTTTGCGGAGTGGATCACATTTTCCGATTTTTTTGTATGTCTCTTTAATTATTTAATTACATTTATTTAATTTTACATTTACATTTACATTTAATTACATTTATTTATGTATTTAATTATCTACTGGTCATTACGGATGACAGGTCATAGTGACTCCGGATGGGTGGTTGAATTCCTGGCGGGCCACTTTGATCTTGTGGCTTGTTTTTAGGGTTGACTGGGGCAGCCTATCATAGTTTTACCTTTAACGGCAGGATCAATCCCTTAGTCCTTGAGATGTTTTTACCCCTCCAGTGCAGCTCTTTTGGGGTGTCAGTAGAAAGCCAAGGTGTTTACTGAGCTGGCAGGGCTCCCACTCCAAACTGGTGTTCCCCTGCAGGGGGTGGCTGCTAAAACCTCTGTTTGGCCTTCCAGCCTCCCCCTGGGCATCTGGGGGTCTCACCAGCGAGTGTGTCGGGGCTCAGGAGTCACCCCGTGGCTGGAAGGGAGCCATTCCCAGACTCTAGGGCTCCTTCTGTGGCTCCCTCCTCCCAGCAGGGCATCCCCAGAGCTTGGTTGCCTTCCCCATCCCTTCTACCATTTTCTTATCATCCCCCGAAAACCTCTTTCCTGGGACTCAAGAGACGCTTAAGCAGTAATACCGTAGCAGTGGAGACGCAGATACACGATTTCTTCCGTAACCTCGTCCTGCAGCGAGCGGGCCACAGCGGTCGGATGTGTGCGGCTAGCTCCGTTCCCGTTCTTCCCCGACGGACGCCTCCCGCAGCAAGTCCGACTGATCTGTGGGCTTCCTCCTGCTTCCTGAGCTCTGTTTCTCCCCCATGGTCTTCTATTCCAGGCCAGCTTACTATCCCAGCACTCAGCAGGAGGAGTTGAGTTCACATCCCCCGAACTGATTTTCTCCCCAGGGGAGCATTACTGTACCTCCTTGTTCATGTAATAACTTTGCCTACAGAGGCACAGATTAAAATCCCATCTGCTCTAAACCCGAGAGGGCCGTGTGCCTCCGTCGTCCCTAAGCATGTGCTTTATGTGGTCCTCGCGTGTGCACAATCCCTGTCGCCAGCAGAGCGATGCCTCCACCAGCTGGGGCCCTCCCTGTACAGGTGGACATGTCGGCAGGCCCGCCACCAGCTCCCTGGCTTCCAGACAGCCCTGACATCCTGTACCTAGCGGGAAAGGAGAAGCGAATGGGAATTTTATGAGATACTGTCTTCTCTACTGTTATTCGTCTGAGAGGCGAGCTTCCCGTTCTGGGTGAGGGCACTGTGGTACAGAGGAATTTGTGTCATTCTATCACTGATTCTCTGCATGGCTTTGGGCACGTTCTTCAATCTTCCTGAGTCTCACTTTTCTCACGTGTAAAACTGGAGTCACAGTAGCACTTACGTCACTAGGGTTTGGGGAGTATTTTTAAAAAAAAATTTAAGTTTCTTTATTTTGAGAGAGAGCATGGGAGTGAGCAGGGGAGGGGCGGAGGGGTAGAGAGAGAGTGGGGGAGAAGAGGAGAGAATCCCAAGCAGGCTCCGCACCATCAGCACAGAGCCCTACGTGGGGCTCGAACCCACGAACCGCGAGATCATGACCTGAGCTGAAACCAAGAGTTGGGTGCTTAACTGACTGAGCCACCCAGGCGTCCCATGGTTTTGGGAGTATTAATGGAGGTTAGCAGTGCCTGGCAGGTCACAACTTCTCAGGAACTTTGAGCTATAATTTTTATTATTGGCGAAAATCACAGAGCCCAGTGGGTAGTAAGTAGAACCGGGACTTAATCCAGTCAACAGGATTGAAACAAACAATAAACAGGAAACATTTCAGTGACAGGGTTCTGGGGAGCTTGAACACGGGGCAATGTGCTGGGGGGCAAGAGCGTGCCTTCTGCAGCCTGAGTCAGAGAGCCTCTCTGGGCAGGTGAGACTTTAGCTGAGAGCTGATGACCAGGCGGAGCTTGTCACGCGACGGTCCTGGGCGAGGCAGGGCCAGTTTGTACACGCCTTGGCGTGGGTGAGCATGGTGAGCCCGGAAGACAGGCCAGCCTGGCGCAGGGTGACCAGGAATGTGGCAGCGTGTGTAGGGGGAACAGTGTGTGACCAGAGCTCAAGTGTGCTGTGAGAGTAAGGGTCTCTGTGAGTTGAAAGGAAAGGAGTCTGTGTGGGCCCGTGCTCAGGGCAGCTTTCTGGGAGAGGAGGGCCTCAAACCAGCACTGGGTGCTTCCTGCGCACCCTGGCTCAGTGCTAAGTGCCATGTACGGTTAACTGGAAACGAGACTGGCGGAAAAGCTGGGGAGTTGCCTGGGAAAGATCAGCTGGTCCTAGACAAATGGGCATCTCGCTAGCCAGCCAGCTGTAGTTGTCGGCCGGGATCTCCTGCAGGCTCAGAAACCCAGCTCAGCTCTGGGAGCGCACCTCCTGTCCTCAGAGCCCCCTCCCCCCACCCACGTGACCAGCAAGGGTGCAGAGGCCGCCAGAACAAGCACTAGGTTGTAGACTTACATGGAGAAACTGGGGAGAAATTGGGAGCTGATCGAGCACGCTCTTCTGGGAGACGGGCCAAGTGGGACACCTGATTATCATTAGGCCGTTGCTGGGGGATGTGGGATTTGTGCAGGGGGAATTGGTTAGCAATGCGTGTCCTTGAGCTCTGGGAGCCTGAAGACTTGTGGGCATGTCTGGGCTGACCCTTTGCCAGGGCTGGGATGTGTACATGTGGTGACTGCCCTTTGGTGATGGAGCAGGGTGCGTGTGTCTGACCATCCTTTTTCCTTATTGCCATTGTTGTCTGGCCCTTCTTCTGGTGTGTTAACATCAGTCATGGACGTCAGTGTAGACTTGGGACCTGCTTTTTTTCTTGTGGTGACCTTGTAGTGTTGAGCTCATCCATTAGGGGACCTTCCATTTCACGTTTCCGATGTCTCCCCTGAGTGGTTGGGAGAACCCTAATATTTCCCTTGCGTACCGATACAAAGACCTCACAAGAACCCTGGTTTATTCACTGGTTCAATGAGGATTATCATCCCCACTTCAGCGGCAGTTAGGGCTGTGCTGTGTGACACAGCAGCCACTAGCCACATATGACTATCCAAGTTTAAATAATTATAATTAAATAAAAAATCAGGGGGCGCCTGGGTGGTTCAGTCGGTTAAGCGGCCGACTTCGGCTCAGGTCATGATCTCGCGGTCCGTGAGTTCAAGCCCCGCGTCGGGCTCTGTGCTGACAGCTCGGAGCCTGGAGCCTGTTTCGGATTCTGTGTCTCCCTCTCTCTGACCCTCCCCCGTTCATGCTCTGTCTCTCTCTGTCTCAAAAATAAATAAACGTTAAAAAAAAAAAAATTAAAAAAAAAAAATCAGTTCCCTAGTTGCATCAGCCACCTTTCAACTGCTCAGTAGCCACCTGTGGCTGGTGGCTCTGTACTGGACAATGAAGAGCTAGAACATTTCCACCATCACACGTGTCCTCTCTGGAGAGTTCAGTGAAACGATGAATATAAAGCATAGTGCATGGTGCCAAGTTCAAGTGGTTGTTGGGATTGGTGGCCTGGTGCTGGGGCAGGGGGGAGGCTAGAGAAGGTGTGGCCCCTGGCCAGGAGGTTTGTCTAGATGAGATAAGATGGGACATGTCTATGAGTCAACTCATGATAAACTCTTAGCAGACTGGAGGGGCCTATGTGAGCTGAAAAATTCCTTCTAGGCTCACTGAATCTTGAAGAGAGCCAAGAAGGGCTAAGAATGTGTGCTGAGGGTTGGGGTAGGGGTAGGCTCCATGGGGACACTGAACCTTGAGCTGGGCCTTGCTTCACTCCCTTGAGAAGGAAACAATCCAGACTTGTCTTTGCACCGCCTCCTCTTCCTTTGTTGCTCCTTATGACTTCAGGATTTTTTTCCTAGAACTCATCAGTTGCAAGGAAAAATTAGGGTTCAAAGTTCTGAACCCCCCCCCCCACTGTGGGCTGCCCTCATTGATGTTCTCTGCACTCCTGCCAGCTGGGGGGAGGAGGAAGAAACAGCGATGATCTAAAGAGCATCAGGGGTCTCTAGAACTGCTTGTGCAGTAAGTCTCCTGTTTCCATGACAACTGCTTGACCAGGCCAACACTTCGTGATGGCTTGTATGAGAATTTTCAGTTTTTCATAAAATATAACAGGAAGGAAAAGAAAATCACAGGAATATTTAGAAGGAATGAATCGAAGATGGATGTGAACGTGTGCATATGGATGCATCATATGACAAAGTAGAAACCATTGGGCCAAAGAGCTTCCTTTTTTATTCATTTAGTCGTCCGTCCATCCATCCATCCATCCATCCATCCATCCATCCATCCATCCATCGGTCCAACATTTATTGAGCAGCTGCTCTGTGCTGAGCACTGTGCTGTGTGCCCTAGGCCCGGAGACAAAGATGGATGACAGTATCTAGGAGGTCAGTCTGGTGGGAGAGACACTCAAATGGAGAAAGTTATGATACAGTGTCATATGTGCTCATATGCTGGAGTCTAGGCAGAAATAGGGTTCTTTAGGGACATGGAGGGAGAGCCAGAGAATACTCATGGAGCAGGAATATGGAGCTGGGTCCTGCAGGATGAGTGGGAATTCCAGAGGAAACATCATGAGCCCAGGGAAGAGAGGACACGTCCAGAGCACGTTTTAATGAGAAATAATGTGACACCCTGCATGTCGGAGTTGTCACAACATGGTGTTGGAAGGTGGCGACATCGGAGAAGGGAGCGAGACTGGATTGTGAGTGTCATGCGAATTTGGAATTTGGAACCAGACCTATGGATAATTTATGTTCTAGAAAGTTTTTAGTCAAGAGGATGACACAGGTAATCTGGCTGTGGTTAGGGGGATGCATTTAGGGAGAAAAGCCAGACATTGGGAGACCAGTTTGGAAGCTACTGTGATAGAGTAGGAAAGAGTCTCTGAGGGCCTGACATATGCCAGTGGGGGTGGCCAAAAGGAAACAAGTTCTTGAATAACTTAGAGGATAGAGTAGCCAAGACTTGCACTGGATGGAAAATGAATAGGATGGAGGAACCAGGAAGACTCCATAGTTTCTTACTTGAGCTGGGGTTCAGTGGTCATCAAAGAGACACCGAAGTGTTTGGTGATGAGCCCAGTATAGGGCATGTGAAGTTGGAGGTGTCTAGTATATTCAAGGTGGAACTGTTTCCCTTGCCTTTGGGGAAAATGTGGGCCAGCGGCTTAGGGGGCAGATCTGGGCCCCAAATAGAGGTTATCAATTAATGTAAAACTTTGGGAGGTCAGCCAGGAAAGTGTGTAGAGAGAGCAGCAGAAATCTGAAAAAAAACAATACTCGAGAAATTGGCCAAAATTGTGAAACCTGTTTGGGAAAGGTTTAAGGTGTGTGGTTGGAGAAGGAGGAAGAAAATCAAGACAGATGATATTCAGGAAGTCAAAGACGGTGTTTTAGAAGCAAGGAGTGGGAACAGCATCACATCTTGCAGAAGGATGTGAAGAAATTAGGAAAAAAGTTAAATGTCTTTTAAATCAACTTTATTTCGATAGGACATATATATTATTAAGTGCATCCATTTTTTTTTTTTTAAGTAGGCTCCACATGCAACATGGAGCTTGAACTCGTGACCCTGAGATCAAGAGTCACACACTCTACCAACTGAGCCAGCCAGGTCCCCCTAAAATGCATCCATTTTGAGGATACAGTTTGACATGTAGCCACCAACCACCACAAAGAAGAGTTCTCACTTCTCACCTTGGCAGTCATTCCCACTCTCCCCCCAGTATCCTGGCCCTAGGCAACCACCATTTTGGTTTTTGCTACTGATAGATTAGCTTTGCCTTTTCTAGAATTCCACACACATGGAGTCATATAGTATATACTTTTATATCTGGCTTTTTCCACCCAGCATAAAGTTTTTGAGATTCATCCATGGTTTTTTTTGCACGTATTAGGTTATTTCTTTTCATTGCTGAGTAGTATTCCAGGGTATGGATATCTTTTTGCCTGGTGATGGACATTTAGGTTGTTTCCACTTTAGGGCTGTTGGAAACAAAGCTGCAGTGAACAGGCATACACAATGGACAGACGTGTGGGGTAAGTACCTCTGAGTAGAATTTCTGGGTTTCATGGTAAGGGTATCATCTACTTTATAAAAAACCATCATACTATTTTCCAAAGTTTGGTGTTTTACATGCCAAACAGAAATTTAGTTGCGCTTACATTTGGTATTGACCTTCTTTTTGATTGGAGCCATTTTAGTGGGCGTATAATATATCTCATTGTCATTTTAATTTGCATTCCCCTGAAGATGAATGCTGGTAAGCACTTTTCTTTCTTTCTTTTTAAGTTCATTTATTTTGAAAGCGAGCACGTGTGCATGCGCATGCAAGAGTGGGAGGAGCAGAGGAAGACCGTGCGGAGCCTGCTTGGGATTCTCTTTCTCCCTCTGTCTGCCCCTCCTCCTGCTCATTGTCTGTCCCTCTCTCTTTCTCTCTCTCTCTCTCAAAATAAATAAAGTCTGAGTTAATATTTTGTAGTTTGGTGTATAGATCAAAGGGGTTTTTGTTGTTTTGTTGATCTCTGTCTGTTGTTCCACTTATTCTAAAGATTATTCTGTCACTGTTGAATTACCTTGACGCCTGTGTTGCACATGAGTTGTCCATGAATGTGTGGTTCTCTTTTTGGACTGTATTCTGTTCCGTTGATCTGCCTGTTCATGCTTATGATAATGTCTTACTCTTTTGATTATTGTAACTTACGGTATGTCTTTATCAGGTAGAAGTCCTTGAACTTAGTCTTTCCTTCTCAAGATTGTTTGCTATTAAAATTTCAAAATTGGCTATCGTATCCTTTGCATCTCCATATACATTTCATAATCAGCCTATCAATTAAAAAACAACCCTGGGATTTTTACTGTGATTGCACTAAATCTATAATTCACGTGGGGGAAAGTATCATCTTAATAATATCGGATGGATATATTGGATAATATGGAGCATGGTATGTCACTCCATTTACTTAGGCTTTTAAAATTTCTTTTACTAGTGCTTAGTATTTTTCATTGTACAGCCATTTTACATGTTTTGTTAGATTTATTCTGAAGTACTTCATATTTTAATGCCATTATAAATATGAGTATTAAAAAAAACAGTTTCCTGGGTGTCTGTTTCCAGGAAGATGGAGTAGACATAGTTTTCCTTATTTTCCCTGCTAAGTACAGCTTAGAAAGCCCTGGGCATTCTATATACGGAGACTATACACTGAACAAACAAGAAAATTCTGAAAGGTGGAGAGAAGGTGGACCAGATAGGGATGTTTGGACACAAAGAATGACATGGCGGTGAGTTCCTGAATTTCCTTTTGCCTGACGCTTCCCAGACTGGATCTGGAGAAGCCTGGAACCTGGAACCATCAACAGACACAGACAGAAACAAATCCTCAAGTCAAAGGCCCAGGAAATGGGAAGCCTAGCAAGACAGGAATGAAGAGGAAATCCAGGCATTCTCAGATGAAGACTAAGAGAGTTTGTCTCCAGCAGCCCTAACCTAAAAGAATGACTAAAACAAGTTGTCTAAACAGAAAGGAAATAAAAGAAATTGAATTTTACAACATCAGAAAGGAAAAAAGAACACTGTAAGAGCAAAAATATGGGTAAATACATAGACTTCTCTTTCTGAGTTTTCTAAATTGTATTTGACAGTTGAAGCAAAACCTTTAGTATTACCTAATGTGGTCCTCAGCGTTTGTAGAAGATACTAGAATGAGGCAGGATAAAGGGGTGTGAAGATTTTAGTACTTAACTCAAACTGGTAGAATGTTTACACCAAGAGACTTTATAGGTTATGTGTAAATGATGAAATAGCTAGAGTAAACACTAAAAAACTTTACAAAGAAATGCACTAAACAACACTACACATAAATTCAAATGGAACTCTACAAATATTCAGGTAATGCACAGTAAGACAGGAAAAAGAAAACAGAAGTGAAAAGCTGAGAGAACAAACAAAAAAAAAATGGCAAACTGAGGCCTTAATATACTAATAATTACATTAGTGGAAATCTTCTAAACACACCAGTTAGAAGAGACTGGCAGAATGGATTTAAAAGCATGGCCCAATTAGGGGTGCCTAGCTGGCTCGGTCCATAGAGTGTGTGACTCTTGATCTTGTGGATGTGAGTTTGAGCCCAACATTGGGTGTAGAGATTACTGAGAAATATTTTTAAAAAAATTTTTAAAAATAGGGGCACCAGGGTGGCTCAGTTGGTTAAGCATCCAACCTCAGCTCAGGTCATGATCCCATGGTTCATGGGTTTGAGCCCTGCATCAGGCTCTGTGCTGACAGCTTGGAGCCTGCTTCAGATTCTGTGTCTCCCTCTCTCTCTATGCCCCACCTCCCCTTGTGTGCTTGCTCACTCTCTTTCTCTCAAAAATAAGTAAACATTAAAAAAATAACATAAAAACATGGCATAATTTTTAAAAATATGTCTTATTTATGTGTGTCTACATCTAGGCACTACTGGGGTAGCACAGAGTATTCTTTTTTTTTAATTTTTAAAAAATGTTTATTTATTTTTGAGAGACAGAGCACAAGCAGGGGAGGGGCAGAAAGAGAGGGAGGCACAGAATCCGAAGCAGGCTCCAGGCTCTGAGCTGTCAGCACAGAGCCCGAGGCGGGGCTTGAACTCACAAGCTGTGAGATCATGACCCGAGCTGAAGTCAGATGCCCAACTGACTGAGTCACCCAGGCACCCCAAAACATGACCTAATTATATGCTGTTTATAAGAAATACATTTTAAATATCACATAATGTTAAACATAATAATTATAGATTAAAAGTAAAATGATAGAAAAAAATATATGCAAACATTAATAAAAAGAAAGCAGGAGTGGCTATGTTAATATTAGACAAAGTTGACTTTATAACAAAGGAAATTACTAGGGACAGAGAGGGGTATTATATAATGGTGAAAGAATCAATATACCAAGAAGACAGAATCCTAAATGTGCACCAAATAACAAGATGCAAAATAGGTGAAGCGTAAACTGATAGACATCTCCACAGTTACAGTTGGGAGACTTCAACATCCTTTTCTCCCATCCAAGTACTAACCAGGCCCGACCCTGCTTAGCTTCTGAGATCAGACGAGATCGGGCGCGTTCAGGGTGGTATGGCTGTAGACAACACCCTTTTCTCAACAACTATAAACAATTAGACATAAAATCAGCAGGGATATACAATTCAATAACACCATCAACCAACAAGATCTGACGGACATTACAGATGTTCTAGAACAATCTACCCAACAACAGTGGAATACACATTCTGTTTTCAAGTGCCCATGGAACTAAGATAGATAATATTTGGGGCCATAAAGCAAATCTCAACAAGTTTGAAAGGATTGAAATCATATAAAGTAAAATCTCTGCCCACTGGAATAAATGGAACCAAACTAGAAATCAGTAACAGAAGGGTGATAGGAAAATCTCCCAACACCTGGAAATTAAACAAGACACTTCTAAATATTTCATGGCTCCAAGATGAATTCTCAAGGGAAATTAAAAAAAAGAAATGAACCGAATTTAGGTGAAATACAACATATCAAAATTTGTAGGATGCAGCTAAAGCAGAATGGAGAGGGAAATTTATAGCACTTACTGTTTATATTGGGAAAGAGGAAATGTCTCAAATCAATCAATGATCTTTACTCCCACTTCAGGAAATCAGAAAGAGATTTAAAAAGCCCTAAAGCAGGGGAGCCTGGGTGACTTCGACTTAGGTGATGATCTTGTAGTTTGTGAGCCTGAGCCACAAACAGCTCAGAGCCTGGAACCTTTTTCATTTTCTGTGCCTCTCTCTCTCTCTGCCCCCCATCCCACTTGTGCTCTCTCTCTGTCTCTCAAAAACAAACATAGAAAAATTTTTAAAAAATTCTAAAGCCAATAGAATGAAGGAAATAATGAAGCTAAAAAATTGAGATTGAAAACAGAAAAATAGAAAAAAATCAATGAAACCAAACCTGGTTCTTTGAAAAGATCAACAAAATTGACAAACCACATTACTAAGATCAGTAATGAAATAGGGAATATCACTACAGAATCTGCAGACATTAAAAGGATAATAGAATGCCACAAAATACTCTATGCACACAGATTTGATAATTTAGATGAAATGTATCAATTCTTTAAAAAGTATAAACTACCTCACTTCATCAAATATTAAAGTGATAATCTGAATAGCCCTAATAGCCCTATAACTATTAATGAAATTGAATTCATAAAATTTCCTGAAAAAGAAGTCTCCAGGTCCAGATGGTTTCATTGGAAAGTTCTAAAAAAATGTTTAAGGAATTAACACCAATTCTATACAATCTCTTTCAGAAAATAGAAGATGAGAGCTATTTCAGTCATTTCTCAATTCATTCTATGAAACCAGTATTGCCCTGATATTAAAACCAAAGACAGTAAAAAAATAAATAAAAAGTAAATAAAAGAAAAAAAGAAAATTACAGACCAATACCTCTCATGAATATAGATTCAAAAATACTTAACAAAATAATAGCAAATAGATTTCAGAAATGTATAAGAAGAATTGTACATCACACCCAAGTGAAGTTAATTCCAGAGATCCAAGGCTAGTTCAGTATTTGAAAATAAATCAGTGTAATTTACCAAGAAATACTGTATGATCGTATGAATTGATGGAAAGAATACTTGACAAACTTCAATACCCATTCATGATAAAAACTCAAGAGACTAGAAATGGAGGGGACTTCTTCAACTTGCTAAAAAACATCTACAGAAACCTACAACTGACATCATACTTAATGGAAATATTGAATACTTTTCCTCTAAGATCAGAAACAAGGCAAAAATGTCCCCTCTCACCACTGCTAGTCAACATGTACTGGAAGTTCATGCCAGTGCCATGAGGCAAGAGAAGGAAATAAAAGGGATATGGATCAGAAAGGAAGGAATAAAACATTTCTTTTTGCAGATGACATGATGGTCTATGTAGAAAATCCCGTGGCATCAACAGCAATAAAACTCAGTGGAACTAATAAATGAGTTCAGTAAGGTTATAGGATACAAGATGAACATATAGAAGTCAACTGTATTTCTGTATAACTATCAATGAGACTGAAATTAAAAAAAACACCTATATGCCAACTAATTTGGATGTAAATTAAAAAAGAAACACTTAAAAAATGAAAATCAAAATTAAAAGTAAAAATAGCATGTATAATTACAGGGGTGCCTGGGTGGCTCAGTCAGTTGAGTGTCCAACTCTTGGTTTCAGCTCAGGTCATGATCCCAGGGTCGTAGGATCGAGACCCGTGTCAGGCTCCACGGTGTGGAGCCTCCTTGGGATTCTCTTTCTCCCTCTGCTCCTCTCCTCTGCTCATGCACTCTCAATATTTTTCTCTCTCTAAAAATAAAAATGAAGAGGCACCTGGGTGGCTCAATCAGCTGAGTGGCTGACTTCAGCTCAGGTCATGATCTCTCGGTTTGTGAGTTTGAGCCCCGCATTGGGCTCTGTGCTGACAGCTCGGAGCCTGGAGCCTGCTTTGGATTCTGTGTCTCCCTCTCCTGCTTGCACTCTGTCTCTCTCTCTCTCAAAAATAATTAAACATTAAAAAAAATTCTTAAAAAATGAGATAAACAAAGTCATCACACACACACACACACACACACACACACACACAAAAGAAAAAAGAAAAAAAGAAAAAAGAAAAAAAATACTTAGGTGTAAATGTCACAAAACATGTACAGGACTTGCATGCTGAAAACTAAAAAACATTGATGAAATTAATCAAAGAGATATAAAGAAACATTCTGTGTTCCTGGACAAGAAGA
Source organism: Panthera tigris (assembly GCF_018350195.1). Lineage (NCBI taxonomy): Eukaryota > Metazoa > Chordata > Mammalia > Carnivora > Felidae > Panthera > Panthera tigris. The sequence continues at coordinate 133,155,604 of NC_056666.1, read as the reverse complement.
TACAATATAGTAAAGATGTCAGTTATCCCCCAGTTGATATATAGATTTAGCACAATTCCTATCAAAACTCCAGCAAGATTATTTTGTATATTTTGACAAGATTATTCCACACTTTCTATGGGGGAGACAAAGGAACCAAAATAGCTAAACATTTCTGAAGAAGAAAAACGGAAGAATCGCTCTGCTTGATTTTTAGACTTTGGGCTGCGTTGATCAGCACTATGGTGGTATTGGCAGAGGAACGCACATACGGTTCCATGGATCCAGAAATAGCCCCACACAAGTATGACCAATTTTTGTTCATTTGTTTGTTTTATTTTTGACAAAGGGATACGAGTCATTTGGGGGAGAAAGGATAGTTTTTGGAACCGAGGGTGCTGGAGTAACTGGATGGATATCTGTAGGCAAAAAAAAAACCAACAACAACAAAAAACAACAAAGCAAGCCTCAAGCCAAACCTCTCTGTACAAAAATAAACTCAAAATGGCTCTTAGATTTACTGTGAAACATAAAACTGTAAAATTTGAGATGATAACATAAGGGACAATCTCTAAGACCTAGGGTCTGATTGAAGAGTTCTTAAACATGATGCCAAAAGCATGATCCATAAAAGAAAAAATTGTATTACTGGACTTCATAAAAACCCTGTTAAGAGGATGGGGAAATAAGCTATAAGCTGGTAAAAACATTTACAAACCACGTATCTGACAAAAGACTCATATTTAGAATATATATTTTATTTATTTATGTATTTGCATGAATGGGAGAGGGGCAGAAGGAGAGAGAGAACGAATCTTAAGCAGGCTCCATGCTCAGCGAGGAGCCTGATGCAGGGCTTGATCCCTGGACCCTGGGATCATGACCTGAGCTGAAATCAATAGTCAGATGCTTAACTGAGTGAGCCACCCCACTTAGGCTCCCACAGAATATATGTTTCTTTTTTTTAAGTTTATTTATTTTTAAGAGAGAGAGAGAGAGAACATGGGGGAGAGGGAGAGAGAGAATCCCAAGGAAGCTCAGCACTGTGAGCACAGAGCCCAATGCGGGGTTTGATCCCACGAACTGTGGGATCATGACCTGTGCCGAGATCAAGAGTCTGAAGCTTACTCCATTGACCACCTAGATGCCCCTATAGATTTCATTTTCTAAGTGTTAATTGCTGATACATAGAAATGCTAATGATCTTTGTTTACTTTTATTGTGTCTTCTTTCCTTGATTAATTAACTTACTAGTTTGAATAGCTATTTTGTAGATTCCTAATGGGTTTTTTTATTTACACAATCATGACACTGAGAATAAAAACAGTTCACTTCTTTCTTGCTAACAATTTTGTCTTTGATTTATTTATTTATTTTTTTTTGTTTTATATTGCTGCCAAAAGCATCCAGTATAATGTTGAAAAGAATTCTTGAGAATGGAGATTACTGCCTCATTCCTGAGCTTAGGGAGAAATCCTTTGCTCTCATTATATTACACTTATAATGTAATAGCTATTCTTTTGGGTAGATGCTTAGGATTTTTACATCTATGTTCATGAGGGCTACTGGTCTTTTGTTTTCTTATAACTGAAAAAATTTTTGGTACCAGGGTAACATTGATTTCATAAAAATGGGTTGAGAAGTGTTCCTGCTATTTTCTAAAAGAATCATATATGACTTCTGTTATTTATTCCTTATATGTTTGATAGAATTCATCAGTGAAATAATCTTGGCCTGGAAGTTTGTTTGTGGGAAGGTTTGAATTATGAATTGAATTAAAAAAAATTTTTTTTCATGTATATTTATTTTTGAGAGAGACAGCAACAGAATGCGAGTGGGTTGGGGCAGAGAGAGAGGGAGGCACAGAATCCGAAGCAGGTCCAGGCTCCAAGCTGTCAGCACAGAGCCTGATGCAGGGCTTGAACTCACGAGCTGTGAGATCATGACCTGAGCCGAAGTCAGATGCTCAACCGACTGAGCCACCCGGGCACCCCTGAATTATCAGTTGAATTTCTTAAATAGATGTAGAGCTATTTAGACTTTTTATTTTTCTTGCTAGTTTTGGTAATTAAAAAAATTTTTTTAAACGTTTATTTGTTGTTGAGAGACAGAGAGAGACAGAACGTGAGCAGGGGAGGGGCAGAGAGAGAGGGAGACACAGAATCCCAAGCAGCTCCAGGCTCCAGGCCGTCAGCACAGAGCGCGATGCGGGGCTCGACTCACAAACCGCGAGATCATGACCTGAGCTGAAGTGAGTCGCTTAACTGACTGAGCCACTCAGGCACCCCAGTTTTGGTAATTTTTATGTTTCAAGGAATGTTTCCATTTTATATAAATGGTCAGATATATTGGCATACACATTAGGATTGCTACATCTTTTTGATGAACTGACACCTTTACCGTCAGGAAATCGCCCTCTTCATCCCTGTTGATGTTCCTTGTTCTGAAGTTTGCTTTTCCTGATATTAATATTGCCATTTCAGTTTTCTTTTAACATCTGTATGTCTATCTTTCTACATCCTTTCACTTTTAAACTATCTGTGTCTTTACATTTAAAATGGGTTTCTTATGGAGCGTATATAGCTGTGTTTTGGTTTTCTTAAAATATGAGCTAATAATGTGTATGTTTTAATTGGAGTGTTTGGAACATTTACATTTACTATAAATACTATGGTTGAGTTTAAATCTCACACCTTGCTTTTTTCTATCTGCTCTTTGTAATCTTTTGCATTAATTTAGTAACTTAAAAAAGTTTTTTTTAAGTTTATTTATTTTGAGAGAGAGAGAGAGAGAGAAAACAAGGAAGGGGCAGAGAGAGAGGGAGAGAGAGAATCCCAAGCTGACTCTGCACTACCAGCACAGAGCTTGACGTGGGGCTCAGTCCCACGAACCAAGAGAGCCGAAATCAAGTTGGACACTTAACCAACTGAGCCACCCAGGCGCCCCAAATTTAGTAACTTTTAAAAGTCTATTTGAGGGGCACCTGGCTGGATCAATCCGTAGAGCATGGAACTCTTGTTCTCGGAGTCATGAATTTGAGCCCAATGTTGGTTGTAGACTTTACTTTAAAAAACATGAGAAAGGGGCACCAAGGTGGCTCAGTTAAGTGTCCAACTCTTGGTTTCAGCTCAGGTCATGATCTCTTGGTTTTGTCTGAGCGCAGAGCCCACTTGGGATTCTCTCTCTTTCCCTCTCTTTCCAGCCCTCCCCTGCTCGTGCTGTCCCTGTTTCTCTCAAAACAAATAATAATAACTTTAAAAAAATACATGAAAAAAAGTCCATTTGAAAAAGTCTATTTATCTTTATATTTAAAGGTTATTTTCATTAGTTTTAGAAATCTAGGCTTAAACCTGTACATTATTTTTTTAAATGTTGATTTTTGAGAGAGAGAGAGAGAGAGAGAGAGAGTGAGCAAGCAGGGGAGACGCAGAGAGAGAGGAAACAGAGAATCCGAAGCAGGCTCCAGGCTCTGAGCTGTCAGCACAGAGCCCGACGCGGGGCTCAAACCCACAAACCGCGAGATCATGACCTGAGCTGAAGTTGGACACTTAACTGACTGAGCCACCCAAGAGCCCCTATTTATTTATCTTTGAGAGAGACAGAGAGCAAGAGAGAGAATCCCAAGCAGGCTCCGGGCTGTCCGCACAGAGCCTGACCAGGGCTCAAAGTCACGAAACCATGAGATCATGATCTGAGCAGAAATCGAGAGTCAGACGCTTAATGCTTAACTGACTGAACCACCCAGGCACCCTCTTCTGACTGTTTCTAGCATTTTTTTTTCTTTATTACTCATGGCTTTTTAGCAGTTTTGCTATTATGTGTCTTGGATTTATTTTCTATGTGTTTATCCTGTTTAGGGTTCATTGAGCTTCTTGGATCTGTGAACTTATGCTTTTCATCAAATTTGCAAATTTTTCTGTCATTTTTTTCAAAAACTATTTTTCCTGGGGAGCCTGGGTGACTCAGTTGGTTAAGCATCTGACTTTGGCTCAGGTCATGATCTCGCGGTTCCTGGTTTTGAGCCCTGCGTCGGGCTCTGTGCTGACAGCTCAGAGCCTGAAGCCTGCTTCGGATTCGTCGTATCCCTCTATCTGTCCCTCCCCTGCTCACACGCTGTGTTTCTTTCTCTCTCTCCCTCTCTCTCAAAAAAAAAAAAAAAAAAAAAAAAATTTTTTTCCCTACCCCCTTTTCTGGAACTTTAATTACACATATGCTTGATAGTGTTCTACAGAGGCTAGAAATACTGAAATACTGTTCAGTATTTTCGGTCTTTTTTCTCTCCTTTACATTTTAGACGGTTTGTATCGTTGTACCTTCTAAGTCACCAATCATAATTTTCTGTGATCTTAAATCTTTTGTTAAACCCATTCATTAACTTTCCCCTCCAGACACGGTGTTTTTCATCTCTGGAAGGGCCATCTGTTGGCATGAGTGCCCCCCCCCCCGCCCCCCGCCGGCTCCCCGCTCAGGACAGCACCCAAGTACTTGTTCTGTGTGTGTGTGTCCGATCCGATCGTACACTCCTTCTGTGGTGTGTCTTTTTTCTTCTTTTCCTCGACCACCTGGTAGTCCTGAGGATCGAGGGTACTGTTCTGTGCCTCGTATTCCAGGATGTCACCACCTACTGCTTCATTTCCTGTGGTTCTCATCACCAGGCCATATATGGAAAATCGTGCCTACCCTGTTGTTTTTGCCCCAAGGACGCAGCCGTCTTTCCCCTTCCTTTTGGCGGTGCTGTTCTGTCGGCCTGTGTTGCTTGTGTGAACTAGGAGGAGGGACTAGCATTCACGGCCAGAAATCTCGCCATCACAGGTAATAATATATAGTTGGCTCCTTTTTGGCTAATTGATTGACAGCATCCAGGAAGGAAAGAGAAAAATAGTATATGAGTCAGGGCTTTACAGTTTGCAGCATAGTTTCATTAACATGATTTTATGTAATCTTTTTATTGTGATGAACTATACAGAACGCAAAATTTACCATTTTAGCCATTTTTAAGTGTACAGTTCAGTGGCATCAGGCACATTCACGTTGTCGCACAACCCAAACTGAACTCCGTACCCATTAAACAATAATCTCCCAGTCCCGTGTCCCCAACGCCTGGCCATCACCGTCCTATTTGCCATCTCTATGAATTTGACTAGTTGGGTACCTCACACAGTGGAAGCATAGAATATTGGCCCTTTTGTGTCTAGTTTATTTCACTTGGCATCATGTCTTCATGGTTCGTCTATGGCGTAGCATTTGTCGATTTTCCTTTCTTTTTAAGGAATAATATTGCACTGTATGGATATACCCCGTTTTCTTTATCCATTACATCCATTGATGGACGCATGGGCTGTTTCCACCTCTTGGCTATTGTGAATAATGCATAATGCTGCCATGGACACGGGTGTCCAAATATTTGTTCAAGTCCCTGCCTTTAATTCTTTAGTGTATCTACTCAGAATTGGAATTCTTGGCTAATAGGATAATGTTATGTCTAATTTTTGAGGAACTGCTATCCCGTCTCCACAGTTGCCGTACCATTTTACGTCCCCACCACCAACACGCAAGAGTTCTGGTCTCTGCACATCCTCACCGGTACTCATTTATCTTTACAGCTGCTTGGTGAGGAGTGTGGACAACTTTCTCTCCATTTCACAGCTGAGACCATTGAGGTCGAGTTACTTGCCTAAGGTTACAGACTGGTGAGTTGTCTCCATAGTCATTAGTCCAAACCTTTTGATTTTTTTAAATGTTTATTTTTGAGAGAGACAGAGAGAGAGAGAAAGAGAGAGAGAGAGAGAGAGAGAGAGAGAGAGAGAGAGAGAGAGGGAGACCTTGAGTGGGGGAGGGGCAGTGAGAGGGGGACAGAGGATCTGAAGTGGGCTCTGTGCTGTCAGAGCAGAGCCCAATGCGAGTCTCGAACTCATGAACCGTGAGATCGTGATCTGAGCCGAAGTCGGACGCTTAACCAACTGAGCCAGCCAGTTGCCCCCAAACCTTTTGCTCTTTCTTTATTGAAATATAACTGGCATGTGGCACTGTGTCAGTTTGGGGTGGGCAATGCGTTGATTTGCTACACTTACTTATTGTGATATGATTACCACCATTTTAGCTCACACCTCTTATATCACGTAATTATTTGTTTCATTGTGGTGGGAGCAATTCAGAGCCAGCCTATCGGTACCTTTGAAGCTGATGATACAGAATTGTTGACTATAGTCACCGTGCTGTGCATCAGGTCTCCAGGACGCGTGCGTCTGCTAGTTCCAAGTTTATAGCCTTAAACAGCAGATGCCCCAAGTCTGTCCACCCCTGGGCTTCTGGTAACCATCATTTATTTGACTCTGTTTTTACACATTTGACTTTTTTTAGATTCCCCATATAACTGAGAGCCTGCGCTATTTGTCTCCCTCTGTGTGACTTACCTCACTCAGCATAACGCCCTTCAGGGCCACCGACGTTGTAACAAATGGCAGGACTTCCTTCTTTCTCAAGGCGGGATAGCACCCCGTTGGTACCTATCCCAGGCCTCCTCGACGCGTTCATCTGTTGGCACTTGTTTCCCAAACCTTTTGATTTTATGGTTTACTTTGGCTATCACTTCATTTGGGTTTTTTGTTTTGGTTCTTCCTTCTTCTGTCTCCAGGGGTTGTCACACACAGTAGGCCTTCAGTGCTTCATAAATGGGCAATGACTGAGCTGAGGTTTAGGGTTTTAGCTGGGAGATGTTATCTGCTGCTTTTTCTCCCTTTTGGGTTAATTTCTGCATAGCCAGGAAGAAGGATGACAAATTTCCCTCTCAAAAATGTCAGGCTTAGGTAAAATCATTTTATCACTATCGAGCATGTATGAAGTACATTATTCACTTTTTTCTACCCCTCTCTCTCTATTTTTAAGGATTGTATTATTAAGTTATCTCTGCACCCAGCGTGGGGCTCGAACTCACAACACTGAGATCAGGAGTCTTACACTCCACCGGCTGAGCCAGCCAGGAGCCCTTCTATCTGTATTTTTAATAAAAGACTCAGGCGATCTTAGAGGTCTGTTTCTTCCACTGAGTAGAAACTCACGTGCACCCCAAGGCAGCCCCGCTTCTCCTGGGACAGACTGCCCAAATCTGCACCTGACAACAGGTCTTCCTCTGAATGATCCCGCAGACCCACTCTTTCTGACTTTCCAGGCCTCCCGCCTGCCCACTGAACACCCCTGGAACTTCAGGTGGGGCTCTTGGGAGGCGGCTCGAAAGAGCACCGTCCCTCCGGCTGGTCTGTGGCCTCCTTTTTAATTGAGATCTAATTCACATATCGTAAAATTCACCCTTTGAAAGCTTACAATTCGGTGGTTTTTAGTACTTTCAGGGCTGTGCAGCCATCAGCACAGTCTAATTCCAGAACATTTTCATCACCCCAAAAAGAAGCCCTGTACCCCTCAAGAGTCTCCCCTCATTCTCCCCTTTCCTGAGCCCCTGGCAAGCACTGCTCTACTCTCTTTCTACGTGGATTTGCCCGTTTGAAACATCTCCTATAAATAGAACCATATAGTATGTCGTCTTTTGTGTCTGGCTCCTTTCACTGAGCACGATGTGTTCAACATTCAGCCAGGTTGTTGTGTAAATCCCTCCTTCCTTGCTTCCAGTGGCTGGATCCTATTCCGTTGGATGGACATTTGAATTGCTTATTTTTTCAGCCTTTATGAATAATGCTGCCGTGGACATTTGGGCACAAATTTTTGTGTGAACGTATGTTTTCAGTTTTCTTGGGTACATAACAAGGAGAGGAATTGCTAGGTCATATCGTAACTCTGTATGTAACTGCTTCTTAGGTTATGGACAGACATTTACTGAGATAAATTTTCTGCAGTGTATAAATCATTCCTACGCATACAGATATTTAACTTTTTAGAGGAACGGCTACAGTTTTCCAAAGTGGCTGCACCATTGTCCACCCCACCAGCGGTGGCTGAGATTCCACTTTCTCCACATCCTCGCCAGCACTGGTTATTGTCTATTTTCGATTATGGCCATTCTAGTGGGTGTGAAGCGGCATCTCATTGTAGTTTCGATTTATTTGTGTTTCCCTAATTACTAATGACGTTGAGTTTCTTTTTGTTGTCGAGAACTGACCTCTGTGCTCCTGCTCCGGAGCCGAAATAGAACACGAGGACAGTTTGGTGATAAAGAGCGACGATAATTGTATTACTTTGCCAGGCAGGAGAGGTTGCCACAGGCTGATGTCTTCAAAACTGTAGACCAGGGGCACCCGGCTGGCTCAGTCAGTGGTGGAACGGGCGACTCTTGATCTTGGGGTTGTGAGTTCAAGCCCCACAATGGGTATGGAAACTGCTTTAAAAAAAAGAAGAAAAAAGAAAAACTGTAGAGCCGCCTGGGGTGAAAGGCTGAAGGGTTTTATAGGAAAACACAGGATCTAGGCTGTTTTGATAAGAATCTGGTATGTGCTACCGGCCACGATCCTTCGTCATGTCTTCAAGGTGGTCTCATGACCAGCCCTGGCAACAGCTGTCTGAATCTTGTTACTAAGTATACACTGAGGTCACCGAGATGTCTATATTGATAAGGGGCTCCTGGAACAAAGGATTCTACAGAACAACAAGTGAAGGTGGAGGAGGAGGCTTCAAAAATGAAGAAGAGAACAATTCCTCAGTTTCAAGTCAGCCTTTTGCTGAAGCATTAGTGTGTCCATCTTTACGTCTATGCATCTGTACTTTTTAAAAAGTTTATTTTTAAGTACTCTCTACACCCAACATGGGGCTTGAACTCACAACCCTGAGATCAAGAGTTGCATGCTCCACTGACTGAGCCAGCCAGGCGCCCCAACACTTGTACTTTTATAGCCGTTTCATTTTCATGTGCTTATTACCCATTTGTATCTCATCTTTGGGGAAACATCTATTCAAATCTGGTGCCCATTTTTTCATTGGGTTATGTATCTTTTTTTTTTATTGTGGAGTATGAGAGGTTGTTTTTTTTTTTTTTTAAGATGATACATCATGATGATTCCATTTTTTATTTTTTTATTTTATTTTATTTTTTTAAACTTTTATTTATTTTTGAGACAGAGACAGAGCACGAACTGGGGAGGAGCAGAGAGAGAGGGAGACACAGAATCCGAAACAGGCTCCAGGCTCTGAGCTGTCAGCACAGAGCCCGACGCGGGGCTCGAACTCACGGACCGCGAGATCATGACCTGAGCCGAAGTCAGCCGCTTAACTGACTGAGCCACCCAGGCGCCCCTTTTCTTGTTTTTTTAAAAAATTTTTGAGAGACAGAGAGACAGAGAACGAGCAGGGGAGGTGAAGAGAGAGAAGGAGACACAGAATCTGAAGCAGACTCCAGGCTCTGAGCTGTCAGCACAGAGCCCGACGCAGGGCTTGAACTCACGGACCGCGAGATCATGACCTGAGCCGAAGTCGGACGCCCAACCGACCGAGCCACCCAGGCGCCCCATGATGATTCCATTTTTTAAAGTTTATTTATTTTGAAAGAGAGAGAGAGAGAGAGAGAGAGAGAGTGAGAGAGAGCAGGGGAGGGGCAGAGAGAGAGAGAGGGGGAGGGAGAATCCCAAGTAGGTTCCACGCTGTCAGTGCAGAGCCCAAAGTGGGGCTTGAATTAATCAATTGTGAGATCATGACCTGAGCTGAAACCAAGAGAGTTGGACGCTTAACCAGCTGAGCCACTCAGGTGCCCCTTGGTATCAGAGTTTTTATATAGTCCAGATACACAGACCCTTATCAGATAGAATTTGCAAATACATTTATCCCATTCCATGGGGGTGTCTTTTCACTTTCCTGATACTATCCTTTGATGTACAAGAGTTTCAAATTATGTTCAAGTCCAGTTTTTTTCCTGGTTGCTTGTGCTTTAATTTAGGTAATTATTGACTAATCCAAGGTTATGAAGACTTACACCTGTTTTCTTCTATGACTTTTGTAGGTTTGGCTGTTACATTTAGGTCTATGATGTATTTTGAGTTAATTTTTGTATTTGGCATGAGGTAGAGGTCCAACTTCTTTCTTTTACATTGTGGATATCCCATTGTCCCAGCACCATTTGTTGAAAAGACTATTCCTTCTGCATTGAGTTCTCCTGGCACTCTTGCCAAAACTCAACTGAAATATTTGGGTTTATTTCTGGACTCTGTTCCACTGATCTAAATGTCTGTCCTTATGCTACTACTGTTATCTTAACAACTTTGGATTTGTAGTTTATTTTGTATTACAATTTTTTACAGTGAAAAAATTTAAATTTGGCCAGTTGGACTCAGGTTAGATGATCCCAATTTTGTTGGCAATATCCAAAGCATCCTCCTAGTCAGGAGCCATTCGAACATATGCCGTCTTCTCTCTGTGCCGGGCCTGATCAGGGTGTTGGCCTTGGCCACATCAGTGTCATAGAGCTTCTTCACAGCCTGTTTGATCTGGTGCTTATTGGCCTAAACATCCACAATGAACACAAGTGTATTGTTGTCTTCTATTTTCTTCATATCTGACTCGGTAGTCAGGGGGAACTTGATGATGGCATAGTGCTCAAGCTGGTTTCTCCTAGGGGGCCTCTTTCAAGGATATTTGGGCTGCCCTAGGAGACGCAGTGTCTTGGGCCATAGGAATGCGGGTGACGTGCGGTTCTTCTTTTTTTGTTTTAAAGTGTATTTTTTTTTAATGATCTCTACCCCCAATATGGGGCTTGAACTTATAACCCCAAGATCAGGAGTTGCGTGCTCTTCCGATTGAGCCAGACAGGAGCCCCGGATCTTCTTCTTCTTCTTTTTTTTTTTTTGGTGACTGTGGACGCCTCTCAGCACCACTTCCTTGGCATTCTTTCAGTTCAGCTTTGGGAGGGGCAGGGGCTTCCTTCTTTGCCTTTAGCGCCATCTTCGTGAAGTGTAGATTTGTAGTTTAAATTTGAAATTTGGAAGTATGAGTCCTCCAAATTTATACTTCTTTTTCAAGATTGTTTTGGCGATTTGGCTCCTTTGCATTTCCATATACAATTTAGGATCGGCATCTCAGTGTCTTCCAAGGAAAAAGAAAAAAGCCAGCAGATAATTTGGTACGGGTTGCATTGAATCTCTAGATGGGTTTGGAGTGTAACCTTTGCCCAGCATTAGTGAGGTCTTCCCAGTCTTCTGATCCATGAACAATGTTTTTTTGTTTTTTTGTTTTTTTCAGTTTTCAGTGTACAAGTCTTACACCTCTTTTGTTAACTTTATTCTTAAACATTTTATTACTTTTGATACTGGTCTATGCTCTTTAACCAGGGTGACCTCATCACGAACGTAGCATTCCAGGACACCATCCATCTGGTTGTACAAGAAGTCTGGGGAACTTATCTTTATGATTCCTTGTTCCCTGCACCCCCTCTGCTGCCCTCCCCCATCTCAGGTTTTAGTCTGTATGTTGCATTTGCTTGGAACGGGGTCCCTGTGTCGTATGTAGTTAATTTGACGCCATCATTAGGGCTTCTCCCTATTAAGGGGGATGAATGATTCGGAGGAGAGAGGCTTTGGAGCTCCACAGACCTTTGACTCTGGGAAGCCATTTACTGGCTGTGTGACCTTGAGCGACTTGTCACTTTTCCTTTGTCGGTTGGGGCTGTGTGTAAGCAAGGTAAATGGAAGCAGCTGGAACACTACTCGCCCCCAATGGGTCCACTTCCTAGACTGATGTGTTATTAACAGCCCAGAGACTTGGGTCTTTCAGCTCTTCCCAACTTTTCATGGTGAGAATATTCAAACACAGAAACATTGAAATCAGCTTCTCGTATTCCTGATTCTGGATTCATCCTTATCTACCCCGCTAACACTGACCCTGGCCTGGGGAAGGACAGCTTTCCCCCCTTCCCGCTTATTTCGGCCCCTACTCCCTCTTTACAACATTGTAGTGAAAATGATTGAACACTTCAACCCAGCTGTCCTTAGCTAGAGGCTAGTATTTACTGCTTGGAAATAGCTTAGAATTCTGAGTTCTTTCCCTGTTGGGGGCTCCGATTAACCCTGGGCCCCTAGAACTAGGGAGAAAACGGGTGGGCGGGGGTCTTTCTGTAGCAGGTGTCCACCCTCTCCTGTAATCTGGTGTCAAGTGGACCTTGAAGCAGGTCGGGTTCTTCTCTCTCCTTACTCATCCTCCACCTTTTCCATCTTCCCTCCAAGATTGGCTTTTAAATTTTCTTTTAGTATCGTATGTATTGTAAACTGTACACCGCCACATGGGCTCGGCCTTGGGACCGTGTGATTAAGTCGCATGCTCTACCGACTGAACCAGCCAGGCAGGCGCCCTTCCAAGATCCATTTTCAGTACTATCCTTTCCAGACTTTGCCATCAGCAGGTTTTGCCGACTCGCACCTGTTCCCTGCTTGTACCATCAACGCTTTCTACTTTTATCCCCCTTAAGCATCTTTTTTTTCTTGCAGGGCTGCGTCCTGTCCTTGTGTGCCATCCTGCCTGGCACAGAACGGAGGTGCTCCAGGTCTATCTGCTGGACCAGCGAGCCGAGGCAGGTAGGTGCGTGACATTTTCTGGAGTGGTCTCTGGTTAATGCTCAGCGTGCGAGTTCATCTCACATCAAGATACTGGTTGTTTTTGTTGAGACAATATAAAATAGAATAGGTGTTTGAATTAAGCTACTCGAAGATCTTTCTTTAGTCCTTAGTGGACTGTGGTAAAGCTCTACGACAAAAACAAGGACTGCCCGATGACGCCAAAGCAGCTAACAGTATTCTGCTTTTTAAATTTCTCATGATTTAGTTGGAGACCTCTTCATTCTGTAAACACCTAGCGCAATACTGGACTCATGGTTGTAATCTCTTAGGTTTCCAGATTTTATTTCCACACATTTTCCTCTCTTACATCCTCACCCCGCGTCCCCTCTCATTGACTTACTGGTTAGCAGGTAGCAAAACCAAAGTGTAACAGAGGATAAGCACTTATGTCGCCCAAGGCATCAAGTGCTGTTTTCTCAAGGAGCTACTTCTGACTTAGGTATGATCCAGCTGAGGTGCTCACTCTTATCCCTGTAAGGTCCTATGTCAAGCTGTGAAAAGCTAATGAATATCAATTAAAATTGGTGAAATTGACATTTAGCTGGTATTTGGTTTTTCCCCTGAACTTTGGATAAATTTACCAAAATCTATTTGTGAATTCACTTTATGTAATAGTGTAGGAAGGCTGCAAACTAGTGCTTTTGTTTTTTCCTCTGAACCCCACGTACCAGACATCGAATCAGATCAATGTGTGCTAGGACAAAGATGTGATGGCAAGAAGTGAAACAAGGTCAGGTATCTGTCTCACACAGTTTATTTAACAATAGGTAATAAGAAATCAAATTTAACAGTCTATACAGTGATCCAAAGTTCATATTTATAAGTAATCAACTTTAATTGCATGATTTACAACAGTTGAGGGTTTTTGCTTTCTATTTTCAAGTTTTACAGAAAGTGTGTGTGTGTGTGTGTGTGTGTGTATGTGTGTATGGGGGTGGGGGCAGGGTAAGGAGGAAGAAAGCAAGCAAAGAAGAAACCCCAGGGATATTTTGCATGTTAAAATCATCCCGCTGGAATCGTTTCTTACCCTCTTTTTAATTTTTTCCTTTGTTAGATGTAAAAATAACGAAAAAAATTCTTTCAAGAAACAGAACCACAATATATAATACATCAATTTGGCAGCTGCCCCTGTATATTTTGAAAAAGTCATTTTTCTCTCTACATGTACAAATTATTTTAATACTTGAAGTTTTTACGCTCAGACTTACGGAATAGAAAATTTTCTGGAGCACAAAAGTTGACTTGAGGGGAGGAAAGGAGTTTTTTTTTTTTGTTTTTTTTTTGTTTTTTTTTTTTTTACATTTTTAAAAGAATGAACATCTTTGCACCCAGAGAAAAAAAATTGGTATTTTAATATATATTTATATATATTTATATATATATATAGAATGTAATTTTAAAGTAACATTAACCCCTTTTGTCCTCTGGTTTTAGAAATGTTCTAACTCTTCCATAAAGTGAGGAAAATAGGGAAAAATGTCAACCATCTGCACCAGTAAATAATAACTATTAATATTACATATTTTCATTAATTTAAAAAAAATAATAAAACCTATTGGAGGTGCAAGGCAGGAGCATATGGTTGGCTTCACGGACCTCAGCCTCCTCCCAGTGCACACTTGAACCACACACACAAGGGGGGAAAAAAAGGCTGGTGGGAAACCAGCCATAACAAAAATATATTCTTTGTATTCTATCATCCCTCAGGTTCATCTCGCATGTTTGCTTTAAACCACAAACAGCTACTGCACAGTTCTTATGTGTTCCACGGAAAATTGTCTTTTAGGCTAAGAAAGATTCAAAAAAATTGTTTTCAGTACAAAAAGTCTTGTTAAGAGAAAATAATTTTTTTGCTCCCAAAATACTACAAGGTGTCTCTAGTGTATGTCTAGTGTACTCTGTGAGAGGTTTGAATTCAAGTCTGAGTTATCGGTGCTGAGTCCCAGGTCCGTGGCGCTTGCACCATGGAGGTTTGCCATGCCTGGATTGCTAGCGAGCTGAGAAAGCATTGAACTCTGGTCCGGGCTGGCAAAATGCCCTTGTTCCATGGGGTTGGCCTGGGCAGCTACCAGTCCAGGATGTGGAGAACTGGTCTGTGGGGACACGTGGTGTGGAGAAGGCTGAGGCTGCATCCTCGGGGAAGGGCTGGAGTGGGGGGGCTGGGACTGTGGCCGCGGAGAAGGGACAGGCTGGGGTGAACGCACTTGATTGGAGAGAGAAGAAGGGATCTGCTGGCCTTGGAGGTGTGGGGACTGAGCCTGGTTCGGGAGCATATGCTGTTGGGGGCTCATGGGGTTGGGCTGAGCGGGGGACCCCATCTGTTGCTGGAGGAGTCGCTGCTGATACGCCTGCAGACTGGCTCCTGCCTCGGCTCCCAAGGCCTGGGGGAGCTGGCCCATCGGTCCCATGTTCCCTTGTTGCAGCTGTTGCATGTGATGCTGCATCCGCTGCTGCTGCTGCTGCTGCTGCGGCGGCGGGGGGTAGCCAACTCCCTGGGGCTGCTGGAACTGGTTGTGGTTGGCCATTCCAGGGCCGATCCCGGGCCCGGCTCCCTGCTGCTGCTGCTGCTGCTGCTGCATCATCTGCTGCCGTCTCAAGAGGTCTCGGAACTGTGAAGGCATGGCGTTGTGATTCATGTTCATCTGCTGAGCCTGGGGGCTCATCCCTCCCATGGGCGGCTGGAGTTGCTGCTGCGGTGGCTGCTGCTGCGGCAGGCCGGCCCTCTGGACGCCTGCCTGCATGGGGTTCATGTTCGGCATGGCCGGATTCGAGTGGACGCCCTGCTGGCCCGGCACGGTAGGTGGTTGCAGCCCCGGCTGGCCCTGGGGCATGCCAGGCTGCCCGGGGAGGGGCTGTTGGTTAGAGTTGGCGTACTTGGCAGCCCGCTGCTTGATGAACGCGGCCAACAGCTGGGGGTTGGCGTGAAGGATACTAAGCACCTGTTGCTGCTGTAGGGGAGAGCTGGGAGACCTGAGAGTCCGCAAAAGGTTTTGTAAGGCTTGTTGAGACACAGTGCCCGGTTTGAGAGGGCTCACGCCTACCTGGCCCAGTCCCGGTTGGGGAGCCATATTCAAGGGCTGACCGTGCTGGGCCACTGACATCATGGCCGGCCTTGGCATCCCGGGCTGCAGTTGCTGGGGTTGAGGCAAGCCTCCTTGGGCCCATGGCGGCTGTTGCTGCATGCCCGTGGGCCCCATCCCTGGCTCCAAATGCCCACTGGGACCTCTGGCCATGGGGGGTGGGTTCATACCCATGGGGGCCATCGGAGTCATCTGGGGCATCTGGTGCTGGATTGGCCTCTGGAAAATTTGCACGTGGGCCATCTGGCGCTGCGTCTCAGCCGCCCTCTGAATCTGCATTGCCATTTCCACTGCCGCAGGTGGGGGCCCCGGAAGGGGTGGCTGAGCAGTCTGAGGGGGGGTCGGAGGGGTCACCTGGCCCGCCGCCTTACCCTGGGAGACAGGGCCAGGAGCCTGAGTCCTAGGCAAGTAGGGGGGCATGCTGTTGGGAGGGGTAGGCTGGGGCTGAGAGGGCGGCTGGGGTTGGGGCGTCTGCGGGGTGGTGGGCTGCTGGCCGGTGGGCGTGGTGGGCGTGGCGGGAGTCGGGGAGGGCAGGCCTTGTTGCTGCCCCACCACGCCGGTCCGCTGCATGCTGGCCATCCTCCTGCGGAGCATCTGGGCCTGCTGCAGCCGGTGCTGCAGCTGCTGCTGCCGGAGCTTTTGCTTGATGTTGAGGCAGAAGGGCACCGGGCACTTGTTCTCCTGGCAGTGCTTGGCATGGTAGCAGCACAGGGCGATGAGCTGCTTGCAGATGGGGCAGCCTCCGTTGGTTTTCCGCTTGCAGCCCTTGGTGTGCTGCACGACCCGCTTCATCTTCTGGCAGGACGGCAGCGAGCAGTTGGCGTTGCGGCACTGGCAGGCGTGCACCAGGGACTGGATGCAGCGCTGGATGCTCAGGCGGCGAGAGTCTCCTGGGCTCTGGGTGGCCGCGGCCTGCTGGCTGTTGCTCTCATCGTCTAGGCCGAGACCTAGTTTCTCCATTTTGTGGTCATGGTTTTTAGTGTTATAGCAGGTGATACACAAATCGTAATCCTGGGGGAGAAACAGGCGCAGTCAACTCTCCAAGATTTGAGTCATTCAGAAACATTGCATGTATTCTGCTGGGGTCCCAAAGGCCCCTTTGAGAAAGACCCTTCAGCTCTACCATGAAAATCTGAGAAGCAGGCCCGTCCCACTCTGCGCGACTTTTCACCCCTGGCACTGGGCGCAGACCCGTGTGACATCTGCAGGCACTGCCTCTCAGGAACCCAGAACACCCCAGCACCCTCCGCTCCCCAGCCCTGGGGCCTACCTCGCACACGGTGCAGTGCCAGCGCGTCTCCACGTGGTGCTTGCACTCGTTGCACGTGTAGACAAAGCGGTCCTGGCTCTGGGTGTGCAGCTCCACCAGCATACACATGGTGGACCACTGGGCTCTGCGCAGTGAAGAGAACTCCAGGTGCTTGTCCCTTGCGAGGGTAAGGAAGGCATCCCGCCCATCCATCAGATCGCAGGGGATGAGGGGGTCAGGGTCAACAATGGGAGGCAGGGAGTTGGCGGCAGGGCCGGCGATGAGACGGATCACAAAGAAGACCTGTGAAGCAGACAACCTCAGTCTGACTCTGGAACAAGAGCGCTGCGTGGCACCAGGCCAATGGCAGCAAACAGGTGAGTCGAGCTGAATGCCCGTGAGGCCGGGGCCGCTGGAAGAGCTTACGATCACACAAGGTCCCACGACACAGCCCTTGCTTTCTCCTGCTCACAAGCCTCTCGTCTCTTCTCTGAGAATGACTACAATGGGCCTGAAATCGACAGCTTGTTACCTTCTCGTTAATAATCCCTTCAAAACAAGAAGGGTCTGGGGCAAGCACAGTGCACGGACAGTGCACATTTTGCCCCAAAGTGGTCTACTCTAAGACTGAATCCACGGTTGGACCTGAATCAAGAGGGGACAAGTCAGACAGATCCAAATTGAGGGACATCCTACGAAACACTTTTTGGCCTTGACTTACAACAAACGGCCATGTTATGAAACAAAAGAAAGCCAGGAACCGAGACGTGGCAGCTCAACCTGACACACAATCCTTAACTGGAGCGGAAGGGCCAGACATTAGATGGTGGCACTGGGGGAAGTCTTCTGAGTGTGAAGCCACAGTGTGGTTAAGCAAAAGAGGTCTTCTTCCTTAGCTGGAATGGGATAAAGAAAAGATGTAGCAAAACACGAACAACTGGTGAATCTCAGCAAGGGCTATAGCAGGGGGTCCATTATGCAACTCTCTGCAAGTTCGAAATGTCCGCAAGTTCGAAATGTTAAAAAGTTGGTGGGGATGGGAAAGAAAAAACAAAACAAAACAAAACCTTCTTAGCTCTTGCTGCAGAAACAGCAAAATTTTTGTTCATTAAATTCTGAAAGGACACAATCACCATGAACTACTATAACCATTAGTGTAAAGGCTGCAACAGGAAGCTGATATTGTAGGTCTATTTTACATTAACTAGTCTCTAAATGTGAAACCTCATTACACTGAAAAATGTACCTTTAAGAGATCAGGACCTTGTGAGCAACTGTGGTACTGGACACTATATTCTACCAGTTTCCCAGAGACCAGCGAACTGGCAGTAACACTTGTAATATACTTGGGCAGCAGTGTTTGCATAAAACAAGAGCCTTAAGACACATTTCCAGAAAAAGAACATACAGCAAGAGAGCACACTTAGTAGAGACACATCTCAAACAGATGCCAAAAGTTAAAAGCATCAAAGAACCTTGACGTGTGCTAGACCTTGTAATATTGTGGCTCAAAGAAAAGCATTCAAAGCGAGGAAGAGCATTTTGAAAATGTGACGCACAGGAAAGCATTGAATCTAACAAGTGGGGAATGCCCGTAATAAATCACTCAAAACGGAGGCAAATAAAACCATCTGGTGACTCCCTTGGAAATCTTTACTATGGCCAACCTTCCAGTAACGATCATGATTACTTCCATTGTATGTTACCCTCCAGCTAAGACAACAAACCCAAGTTGACGACCTCAGACTCTAATTCCCACTATTTACATCTTCAGAGTAAATAAAATCATAGACTACATCCACAACTTAAGTCAAACGTATTACAATGTACTCTAAGGGTATTTCCCAACTATCCTGTTATGCTAGAATCTTGTGACACAAAATATTGCTTGAAATAGTAACTATTAATGGTTGAGAATATCAAATGAGGCACCCACTAGAACTCAGACGTCCTGATGGTTACAAACAGAGTTGGACAGGGGGGTGCCTGGGTGGCTCAGTTGGTTAAGTGTCCGACTTCAGCTCAGGTCATGATCTCATAGTTCCTGAGTTTGAGTCCTATGTCGGGCTCTCTGCTGTCATCACAGAGCCCACTTCAGATCCTCTGTCTCCACCCTCTCTTTGCCCCTCTCCCACTCATGCTCTCTCTCAAAAACAAACAAACGAACGAACAAAAAAACCCCAGACAGGCTATGCTTATGCTTTTAATGTATGAGGCACGATCCAAAGCCATCAAGATTTCTAACACAGCTGCAAATCAAAGCATCCGTATCACTTCCTGTTCTTACCTCCTATTCTAGCTAGCCTCTTTTCTTCCTTCTTACTCCTCGGATGATTTCTTTCTTCTGAATTTCAAATGGTCTGTTGTGCTCGTGTTTAATGCCAACCATGGTAGGCAGTGTTTCAGAACCCCTGCCCTGCTTTTCCTCCCAAAATGGCCACACCTTACCTCTTTGTGTTTTTCCATCGTGGCATACAGCTTCTGCGAGAGGTCGTTGGACACATTGGGCATGCCTGGCTTCTTCTTGTTGCCCCTACTGAGGCTGCTCTTGTTTTTGCTGGTTTTCTTATTATTTTTCTTTTTAGCATTTTTGCTGTCTCCCTTTGTCACCTGCAGGTTAACAGAGGGGACAAGAAAATGTTAACATTTTTGTTAAGAAGTGATTTGAATGATACTAATGGTAGAAGGATCCTCCTTTTGACACTAGAGATTCTAATCTTATGCCTTCTGCCAACTTTTACACGTACCCTATTTTTTAAGCTGTTACTTACAGTGAACTAAAGGTTACTAAAGTTTTTGTACTAATTTTCTCCCAGTGAAGAATCCCTACACTAAGATCCCTCAATAAGGCAATGGCAGTCTTAGCTTTTTGATAAGAGCCTCACAGTTTGGAGATCCCTGAGATCTATCCATCCTATTCCAGAATTGAGGACAGGGAACAAGGAGTAGCAGTGTGGGATACTGAAGAATACACTGGAAGCAGGGAGCCAAACACCTTGGTTTCATTTCCTTCCACTCACATTCTAGAATTTTATGAGTCTACTGTAAAAAATATAACAACAGCTTGAAAAGACAACTCAAACTACAAGGCTATGAAGAGTTCAACAGGCTACTTAAAGGGTGACTTTAGTAGTTTGGACTCAACGAAGACCATTCTAGCTACGCTATGGAGAAATAACTGACCAGGAAAATCTCAGATGGTCCTCTGACAAAAGCCAGGTTGTGTATGGATGACTGGCAAACTCTGGCCCAGGCCTGTTTTCATATGGCTAAGAATGGTATGTACATGTATAAAGTAGTGTTAAAAAAAAAAAAAAGCCCCAAATATTCATGATCAGGATCTTTACAGGAAGTACTTTGCCACCTCCTGCTCTATATAGGTGATTCTTCTATCAGTTTTTCAGGGTTTCCTTCCTTCTGTTTTCCATTACCAGAAATCCAAGGTTCCATTTTAAAAGGGGGCGGGGGGGAGGAGGGCAACATCTGATGTTAAAAAGGTTTAAAACCATGGAAAAAGAACATTAGTAACTTATCTAAGCCAATTATTTCTTGACCAATTTAAGGAGCTCTTTCACACCTGAGAGCTTTAGACCTAGTCAAAACTTGAAGCCCGCTCCTGATTACCCATGAGAATCAAGGCAGAAGCTGGAAAGAAAATGCAAAGCCCTTACATCTGTGCTTTCGTTGCTGGTGTTTTCTTCTCTCTTTCTCTCTTCCTCCTCCTGTTCCAGTTCTTTAATGCTCTCTTCCAGAACATTGGGCCAGAAATCACCCTCAAAGTAAGGCAACTCCTTTGCACTTGTTAATCGATCTTCAGTAGCTTGTTTAAAAATATCCTGTGAAAATACCCAGGTACAAATAGTTTTTTTTTAAAAAAAGCATTTACCATACAAAAACAGTCATAGCTAATGGACACAAGAAACATGAAAGATTAAAATGTCATCTGAAAGAAAGGTGGCAGAGATTTTATACCTAAGCCCCATGGCCCGAGGAGACATTCAGTCATAAACAATGAAAAATCATGGTCTGCAGTCAGTATTTCTGGTTTTGTCTTTCCTCTTTGCCTGTGAGGACAGGGAGATTACCTGCCTTTATACAAAGTAGGAAATTATCCTGCTAGGACCAATGGCAGAGGCAGAGGCATCATCAATCACACTGTGGCCTTTACTACTCCTGATAACACAAGACACTGTAATGTGAGGAATGCCTGCCTTATACCCATCCCCCACCTCCTGAGAAATGTGTTCCAAACAACCTAAACTACAAATACTGGAAACTGCATGGCTACAGACCCGCTCTCTATGCTGCTCGGGAAACAACCAGTTGGTGCTTTTCTCCCCAGGAGTTAACAACAGATAAGAAACTTATCTGTTCAAGTTCTTATCGTGAGATGCTCTCTAATCGTGAATGGCTAAAATACATTTTTCGTCACATCTTTAAAAGAGATTTGTTGATCTAAGTCTCTTTTAAAACGGTTTTTCTTGCTTTGAAAAAGGGAGAACAAACAGAAGATTTTTGTTAAGATAGTCAAATGACAGAATACAGAGCAGCAGGATTAGTAAATTTCCAGTTCTGTCATCGCCCCTCACTCCTCCTGACCTTGTAGTCATGGACGATTCGCTCAGACACGGCCTTGTCAAGCATCTTTTTATACCACTCCTGCAGTCGCTTGGGCTTCGGTATCTTCTGGTCAGGAGGATGGCAATGGAAGATATAGTCATCTCCCTCGCTTGGGGGACATGCCCAAATATGCCCTGTTGTATATCTATCAACACAAATAGACGGAATATTCAAGAGAAAAATTTATCATCCATTCCAGAAAGAATGCTACAAGATGGAGTCAGTACAGAAACCAATGATTTTTTTTTTTTGTTTTTTTACAAGATAATACAAAAGTGTACAATTTAGCATCAGATCAAAATTCTTAGGCCAGAACCAGGCATAACCCTGGATCTAAAAATCCCAAAAAAAGACCCCAAAAAAGCTGCATTTGAAGACCCCAAAACTACAATGCAAAGGAATACGGGTCCATTCCAACAAGAGAGCTAAACGAGATGCAAAATGTTAAGAGTAATAACTTGCAAGGTGAAGTGGTGAATATTCTTAAGCACACACGTATACTTGAAGGTAAGGAACCAGTCTGATATATGTATCTCCTGACCTTAGTCTGTTTTTGGTTCTGAAACTCAGGTTTCAGGGATCAACTGCCGTTTTAAGATTCTGGCCTTAAGTAACAATCAACCTTCAAATCAAACTGTACCCAACAGCTTAAATGAACTAAATAAAACCAATCTGGGACAAGTACAACTAGGGTCAAAATATCCCTTACTGTCAGACTGGCAGCACTGAGAAAAGGGGCCAAAAAGTCACATATCTGTACGTTTTAACTTAGGTCTTACCACAACAACACAGTGATTAGTTTAAAACCTAGTTAGTTTAAGCTAATTGCTTTTAAAAAATAGCATTTATCAGGGTGCCTGGGTGGTTGAGTTGGTTAAGTGTCTGACTTTGGCTGAGATCAGGATCTTGCGGATTTTGAGTTCCACCCCGCATCAGGCTTTGTGCTGTAAGTGCGAAGCCTGCATCGGATCCTCTGTCTCCCTCTCTTTTTGCCCCTTAGCTGTTCCGGCACTCTCAAAAATAAATGATCAAAAAAAAAAAAAAAAAAAAAAGTAAAAATAGTATTGATCAATATTCTTACCCTAATTTCTTGACGTATTCTAAATATCCAATTAGAATTTCATGATACACTGCGGTCCTCAAGCATTTAGGACGGAAGAAATGAACACTGTCGAGGTATGATATGTAAACTCTCCTATACGAAGTGGGGAGAAAGAAACCAAGTCAAGAAACCAACTCCTTATGTGACTTGTGACATTATATTTTCTCTCTTCTGTTGTTTTTTTTTTTTTTTTTTTTTACCTCATTTGTAATGCACATCACGTAGTCACAGATAAATGACTAGACTGTGAACACTTCAGGGGAGTTTCATGAGCCTATGGCTCTATTCTAATCTCAGTACCCAGTAGAGCCTGAAGCAGAGTATATGAATCAGTATTTATGGATCCAAATGTATTCTGGCAGTGTTCTTATTCTGGCCTTTATACTATTTTGGAAACAAGAAATTCAAAACCATATCCTAACTTTTTTTGTGTGACATTCTTTCATATACCTCTCAGGCAAGGTACTTGTTAACACAATCTAGATTTAAGCCCACTGCTTCCCACTTCTGATTTGAGGCTATTGTTCATATCCCCTTCCTGGTATACTAAGGCCACAGAAGAGTGTTACTGAGCAGTGAGAATCCACATTTCCATTTCCAAACCAAGTACATCAGTTTCTTGCCCATGATGCTTTTTGCCTATTAAACTTCAAACTCCCATTTAAATTGGAAGGCAGATGTTTAATTCCTACCTCTGGTTGGGCGGAGGGCAGTCAGAGCCATACTCTTGAACGTGCATGCCAAAGAAACATAAGTCAACACCGTCTATCTCTTCAAAGGCAAAGAGGGCTTTGGTTCGGTATGGAAAGGATTCTGCCATCTCTCCACTATCTACAAACCTACACAATTCAGATTAGAGGGAAAAACCACAACACCTCATCAGAATCATCAGCAGTGACTGTATAAGCATTTGCAGAACCACAGGAGAAGAAAAGGGAAAATTACTAGATACCTTGCTTTCATGCCTGGTTTGACTTCCACGGTTTTGTCAGAAGCATGAACTACCCGAACAGTGACCTCTCCTGACTCAGGGTGATTTTGTCGCCTAAGAAAGTCATTCACACGATTCTCCAGAAAGGTGCCAAGCCTGGTAGATGGCAACCCTAGGAATGTAGAAGTGAAAAGTTCAGTTGTAACCACAGTGCAAATTTATTTCTATCAAGTCTTAGACTTCAATATCAAATATCATTTCTGTTGGTATAAATAGGATAAACTTTTATTAAAAGCTAGCAATGTGGGGGTTCCCGGGTGGCCTGGTCGGTTAAGTGTCGGACTTTGGCTCAGGTCATGATCTCATGGTTCATGACTTTGAGCCCCGTGTCAGGCTCAGTGCTGACAGCTCAGAGCCTGGAGCCTGCTTCAGATTCTGTGTCTCCCCTGCTCTCTCAAAAAAAAAAAAAAAAAAAAAAAAAAAAAAAAACCATTAAAAAAATTAAAACAAAAAACAAAAAACAATGTGGTCAATACTTGAAAACAATTTTTAAAAAAATATGGACTATTCCACAAATTTGTGTACCAACCTTGCACAGGAGCAATGCAAATCTTTATATCATTCCAATTTTAGTATAGATTTTAGTATAGGTGAGGCAGGCATGGTAGCCAATACTTAAAAAAAAATTTTTTTTTTAAAATGTTTATTTTTGAGAGACAGAGCGAGTGAGTGAGAGCGTGCGCATGAGTGGGGGAAGAGTAGAGAGAGAGGGAGACACAGAATCCGAAACAGGCTCCAGGTTCTGAGCTGTCAGCACAGAGCCCGACACGGGGCTGGAACTCACGAACTGCGAGATCATGACCTGAGCCGAAGCTGGACGCTCAACGGACTGAGCCACCCAGGCGCCCTGGTAGCCAATACTTTTTAAATGTTCTCCCCTAACCTTTTAGTTGAAAAAATGTCCAATCTCAGATGTTAAAACAAAGAACAGCCATATGCACTTTCCCTTGACTAGTAGTAATATTTAAAAATAACAATGGCTGGGTATTAGGAAAAACCGTGCAGGAGTAAAAGCAACCTGTCGGTCAGCAAAAAATTGCAAAGGCATCTACAAAATTAAATCAAATACTATCGCGAGATAATACCAACTGTATGATACAATCTTTGACTACCACTCCCCCAAATCCCCAATCAAGATTATAAAAGAAGCCCCAACTAATGGTATGGATAAAACCATGGGATGGCAACTCTGGACAAATATTTCCACATGTGGCCCCTGTTAAGAAATGCCCCAAATATGAAGAAATGTAGGAAAAAGAAAAACATGTATCCAGCGCACCTGGGTAGCTCAGTCAGTTGAACATCCGAATCTTGATTTTGGCTCAGGTCACGATCTCACGTTTTGTGGGATTGAGCCCTGCGTCAGATTCTCTCTCCCCCTTTCTGTCTGCCCCCCTACCCCCAGAGGTCTCCCTCCCTCCAAGAAACATTAACAAACAAACAAACAAGAAAACCACATATCCTCCACATGTACAATTTTTTCCCTTAAGTCTAATGAATTTCTCTAATGTTTATTTAAACATTTATTTATTTATTTATTTATTTATTAAAAAAAAAATTTTTTTTAACGTTTATTTATTTTTGAGACAGAGACAGAGCATGAACGGGGGAGGGTCAGAGAGAGGGAGACACAGAATCCGAAACAGGCTCCAGGCTCCGAGCTGTCAGCACAGAGCCCGACGCGGGGCTCGAACTCACGGACCGCGAGATCATGACCTGAGCCGAAGCCGGCCACTTAACCCACTGAGCCACCCAGGCGCCCCTATTTAAACATTTAAATAATGTTTATTGGGGGGCCTGGGTGGCTCAGTCGGTTAAGCAGCCGACTTCAGCTCAGATATGATCTCTTGGTCCGTGAGTTCGAGCCCCGCGTCGGGCTCTGTGCTGACAGCTCGGAGCCTGGAGCCTGTTTCGGATTCTGAGTCTCCCTCTCTCTGACCCTCCCCTGTTCATGCTCTGTCTCTCCCTGTCTCAAAAATAAATAAAACGTTAAAAAAATTTTTTTAAGTAATGTTTATTATTATCATGTGCACTATCAGCACAGAGTCTGATGCAGGGCTTGAATTCACAAACCATGAGATCATGACCTGATCCGAAGTCAGAAGCTTAACCGACTGAGCCATCCAGGAGCCCCAGGTCTAATGAATTTTACACCACAAAGTACATTTACTATTTACCTTTAGGTAGATTATAGAAAAAATTTTGGGTTTTGGTTCTGACTTTGCTTAATTAAATATTTTAAATAAGGTTGAAGGAAGAAAATTCATTTTGTATGGTTTATTCTTTCTTTCCTTCCTTTCTATGTATCTATGTTCTATCTATCTAAGTTCTTTCTTTCTACCTACCTACCTACCTACCTTTAAGTTATCTCTATACCCAACAAGGGGCTTGAACTCATGACCAGAGATCAAGAGTCACATGCTCTTCCAACTGAACCAGCCAGGTGCCCCTTGGATGGTTATTTTTAACTATGCTTCAGTGAAGTATTGCCAAGATTTACTTGTAAGAATGAAACTTACTTTTAGCAGAAAATTTATTCTCTTTCCTGGTTCGTGCAGATTTCTTTAAACAGCCATCGCAGACAAATCTAAAACGTAAACCAGAACTTTGCTTACACAGCTTAGAGAAACACTTAGAGTAACATATGCCACAAAATTTACCATATATATGTACCAAGTTAAATCCAAAAGACAACCTGAGAAAAATATTTCTAAATATTTAACGAGTTAATTAATATACAAAGAGCATTATGAAGAAATCACTAAAAGAGAAAAAAAAGTATAAAAAACCATAATTGAAAAACATGCAAAAAACCATGAGGAAATGTTAAGCATATAAACATATAAGCATATAAACTGGTTGACATGTGACAAGATGATGGATTACAGATGAAAACAAGAATTTGTTTGGCCAATCACATTGGCAAAAATCCAAATGCCTACTGGCAGGAATGTAAATAAGTACACTTTGAGAGGAGTACCAGTAGATTTATTTATATGTATCTATATATCTCTATCTACGTATCTATGCAGGGCTTGAACTCGTAACCCTGAGATCAAGAGTCAGACATTTAACAGACTGAGCCACCCAGGAGCCCCAGTACCAACAGATTTAGAAGGTACACTCTTTGTCCGAATTATTTAAGGACGTGTGCATAAGCAGAATTTCTTACAAAAACTTGAGAACATACAAGCGCTCATTAACCAGGTGACTGACCTTAAATTGCAAGAATCACTGCAAGTCTCTCAACTATTCCTACCTAGTCTGTAATTAAGGAGAACAGGCAAAAGGCATATCTAAAGACAAGCCATATACACATCAAATGACTGTGATTTTCCCTGTGTGTTATTTTTGAGAAATGTGTAGATTAGCTGCCTCTTTTCTGTGACCTCCAAACCAGCATCAACAAAGCGTAGAGCAGTGCAGACATCCCATCTTTAAGTTTTTATTATTCATTTAAGTAATCTCTATCCCCAATATAGGGCTCGAACTTGTGACCCTGAGATCAAGAGTCACATGCTCTTCTGACCGAGCCAGCCAGGCACCCCTAGATCCCATCTGAATGAGTCACTTCATGCATAGACACTCCCACCCTTGGAACAGAGCTGGGATCAACTCCCATTCCTGGAGAGTAAAAGGAGACCCAGAGTAGCAGACAAGTGTCAGAATGGACAAAAATCCACTCGTTGCTGACAAAGTCTTTGATAATATGAAGCTTGAGTAAATACATGGAGAATATTCAGAAACAGAACATGGGGCTCAAGAATAGCTTGTTTATTAAAGTCCGTACCTAGTCATTTTTATGAAACTCTGTCTTCACTGGACAATAGCCATGAAACTTACTGTCCAACCCCCAAAACATCAAATCCTAACCAGCATCACCATTTAGCGTATCATTTATAGCATGACATTTTCTCAGAGGTAACAACAAAGCTGCCCCATCGACACCCTCCAGATCTTCTAATTTTTCTACTGTTGCCAGTATAAGTAGCGTTCAAAACCTGGCAACTTTAATTGCTTCTAACACACCCCTTTGCTAGTTTTCAGGTGCTAGAGATTTCTTTACTGATTTTTCAAAAACATTTATTTTTGATATAGATTCTTTACAAGAGAACTTTAAAAACCAACAGAGTAAAATATCTGTATTTGGATTAAAGCAATGCATGCAAATTAAAAGACCTATATTTTTGGATTCTAGCTTACTAAATGTTTTAAAAGTGAATTTTAATTATCTCTTCCCATTCCCACTGCAAAACCAAAAACTTGCTAAAATGCACAATGAAAAGTAACTCTAGAAAAAATACTGCCATCTCACCCAGATGGCCAAATGATTTCATGATGAAGCACACAGATCTGATGCATCTTTCTTCCACACTCTGTACATTCAACAAACCTGAAAATGAAAAGCCAAGTCAAGATGAAATCCAAACTTTAACCAAATCAAAATTTCCCAACATTTCCCTTGATTTCTGAACAATTCAAAAGATAGCCAAACATCACATTCAAAGAAATGAATTAATAGCTATTTTTTTAAAAAGGTTTTCAGTTTTTAAAAGCTCTTTAATATTAACAGGCAGAACAAAATTCAAAAGCAATTAAGTTAAGCTACCGAATGGGAACATTTTTTTAATTGTTTAGATTTTATTTTTAAGTAATCTCTACACCTAACATGGGGCTCAAACTCACAACCCTGGGATCAAGAGTTGCACGCTCTACCGACTGAGCCAGCCCGGTGCCCCTGAATGTGACCATTTTAAATGGACTGTGGGCAGACAGTAATAAGTGAAAGTTCACTGCTGCTTTTTTAAACTTCCAAAGAAGTCCGACACCATCCTACCCATTTTAGGCGTGCCCAGAGTACTGGCACAGTTCAGTGCTCTGAATGGCCTGGCTACAAAGTAGGGGAGCATGAAGACGTTTGAAAATGCACCAGGAAACAGGGATAGAACACAGGACACCGAGCAGAGGTGTGTTGTGGCTTCACATGGGCCCATAAAGCACCAAACTATCAGTTGGATTTAGTGAAATCTCAACGAATATGGACTATAAAGCAAAGTTCCACCTTTCTACCATCTATGCTGCACGTATGTTATGTACAGGTATCCTCAGGATATAGAACCATCTCACTGCCTCTGCAAACCAAGAGAACGAAGGAAGAAGGAACACCAAAGTGTACTGATTATTCAAGGGAAATTACTTACAGTTCAGGATCCAGTGTGTCATTTTTTCTCTTGGAAAATTGTTCTTTATTTATTGTACTAAGGAGAAAAGAGGGACACAATGAGCAAAAGTGATATGGAGAGAGGAGCAGTCTGACCACTATTCTAACCAAAGGAACAAATCTTGTAAACGAATTATACTTCTAAGAAAATACTGAGGATATCATTAAACAGGTACGTTCTTGGCTCCCACAAAACGTACAATAACATAAAGGAATGCCTTTGTTTTTAGAAAGGAATTTATAGTAAATCTATTTCCCCTTATAGGAAATGGAGAACCCAGGAACTCAACAACTGGAAACATGAGTCTGTTCTTTTCTTTCTGGAGAATTTTAATATATATTAAATATTATAACTTATTTATATATATGTAATTTTATATTTATGTGTATGCATAGATGTACTCATTTATTTTGAGAACAAGCGAGGAGGGGAGGGGCAGAAAGAGAGGGGGAGGGGGGAGAGAGAGAGAGATGGAGGGAGGGAGGGAGGGGGAGGGGGAGAGGGAGAGGGAGAGGGGGACAGAGAGAGAGAGAGAAAATCCCAAGCAGGCTCCGCACCATCAGCGCAGCCTGACACGGGGCTTGAACTCATGAACTGGGATATCATGACCTGAGCCGAAATCAAGAGTTGGATGCTTAACTGACTGAGCCACCCAGGCACCCCTCTTCTTTTCCTTTTTAAATCTTGCCTACTACTCTTAACGTCAGGTGTTTATACCTTTTTTTTTTCTTTTTTAAAGATTTTATTTTTAAGTAATCTCTACAGCCAATGTGGGCTTGAATTCACAACACTGAGATCAAGAGTCACATAACTCCACTGACTGAGCCAGCCAGGTGCCCCTAGTATTTGTATCATTTAATAGTTGAATGTTCCTAGACTGAGCTATGAAAGATGGTGTATATGGGAGAAGCTAAACCACTAAAATTAATACTCTAGTCAAACAACTTTTTATATAAATAAAAAAAGCCTCAATATTAAGAATACCTATTTCAGGTTATTTACAGTTACCCAGAAAGGGTAATTTTAAAGGGTAAAAATTCTTCATTTTATAGTATTTAAGACTTTCACATGGCCTCCTATCCTGAAATCTAGCATACCACACAACTCCTAGCCTCACAAATACAGACGCTAACAGTCTTATTCCTTCTCCAACTAGAATAAACTTCAGGAGGCCCAACTGTGACTACTGCGACTCCCCTTCACAAAAATGAGGACATCTCCACCTTCAAACCGTTTCCTACTGGTTATGGTTCTAGACATTATTCTCTAAATGACCGAAGGCACTGCAACTCAAAGTGTGTTCTAAAGACCAGCAGCGCAGAAAGACCCAGAAGCTTGTCAACAATGCAGCCTCTCAGGCCCACTACAGACCTGCAGAATCGGATGGGGGTTTCTATAGTCTTCAGTGTAAGAGATGCACCGTCCTAAGGTTTAGGACATGTGGGAAGTCACTCAACTGTACCAACGGTAAGGCTGCCTTCCTTTCCACATCAGGGAAACTTAGTTAAGAGCTGTCAGCCTAATTCAATTCACCCAAGGGCAGAAAATTTCCTTAAGGCTAGACTCTACCACATCATATTTCAATAGTAACTGAAGGAAAAGTGCAACGTTAAGACTTAATTTGGAAAAGCGAACCAGTTTTTCCTCAGAAGCCCTATATTAACTAGTAATATAACAATTCCTTACTTTTTGGAATGTTCTGAACCGCTTCTGCTTATTATAGGTTAAACCAGGAAAGAAGGAACCCAAGAATATTAAAAGCACAGTAACTACATCTTAGCGATCAGAAGAACTATTAACTAATTTAGCCTACGTCTGAAATTTGTCCTGGCATTTAGCAAGAGCTTGTGAGACTGCAAACACCCAACCAGTCTCTCTCTTCTAGGTCACTCTAATAAATGGCTACGTGATGAAGGCTGTAAGGTAGTTATTTGTTCAATTCCCCTCAAACTTAAAACCGTTAATAATAAAGTTCTCTTGCACTACAGCCTTCCAGTTTTTAGGCGAAAAGCTCATTGTTTCCTTATAAAGAGAGATCGAGGGGCGCCTGGGTGGCGCAGTCGGTTAAGCGTCCGACTTCAGCCAGGTCACGATCTCGCGGTCCGTGAGTTCGAGCCCCGCGTCAGGCTCTGGGTTGATGGCTCGGAGCCTGGAACCTGTTTCCGATTCTGTGTCTCCCTCTCTCTCTCTGCCTCTCCCCCGTTCATGCTCTGTCTCTCTCTGTCCCAAAAATAAATAAAAAAAAAAACGTTGAAAAAAAAAAATTAAAAAAAAAAAAAAAAAAAAAAAAAAGAGAGAGATCGAAATGACCATCCAGTGTTGATATATTTCCTAGATTAGGGTTGACAGAACTTTCTGCTGTGACGGAAATGTTCTCTATCTGTGCTGACCAACATGGCAGCCACTAACCACAAATGTCTGTTTAGCACTTGCAACGTGAGTATAATGTTTTATTTCCTTTTCATTAATTTGTATTTAAATAGCAAACTGGCTAACGGCTACTACACGGGCCGTGTAACTCAAGACCACTTAAAAAAGCTTTAGCATCAGCACTTGACAACACACCAAGACAGCACTTTCCAAAATAATGCAGTTACTTACGTTTGAGGCTGGGAAGGGTCATCCCCCAAAGAAACGCTCTCCCCTTGGATTTCATTGAAACACTTCTCACAGAAATGATACCTGTCGGCAAGAAGGCCATACTGGGGTGAACTGTTCCGTTCACACAACACAGCCCAAGCCAAGCAACGAAGCCACCAATCACAGCAGGCCAAGGAGGGGGACGGGAGCAGAGAGCAGGTCATCAACGGCGACAAGGACATTCAATGATGCAGATTTATGGGCCCCACAGTTTGGGTTTTTTTGTTTTTTTGTTTTTGTTTTTGGTTTTTTTTTTTTGCAATCAAAGCCAAGTGCAGACAACGACAAGCATGAGGGAGAAAAAAAAAACACAAAACAAACGAAGAAATGAGGGATTGCAGGACAACAAAAAACATAAAAGCAAGACAAGACAACACAAAGCAGAAAGCCAAGGCAAAGCACAGATTAGCATTAAATATCTCAAATGGGATCACAAGCAGCAAATGATTACAGCAAATAAAACAAAAAAGTATCACTTACACAGACCTACATTCTTTCATTTTAATAATTAATGCTATTTGATGCAAATAATCAAAAAGGGGAAGGATAAACATACTGGAGAGAGAAGAATTGCTAATCTATTACTGAAACATAGCAATCACACACTTCTCCCCATTTCCAATAACAGCAAAATAAATAACAAAAAATTCACTACGAATACAAGATCAGGAAGCAATTACCTAAAACCAACCCTGGGTTGAAAAAAAACCCACAAAATTTCTTTTTGCTTCCCAAGGAAGGCATATAAGTTTAAAAAATTCTCTATTTTTCAATGAAAAATCTGCACAAGTGCTTAAATATGGATCGTAGCCATCAACTGACATAGTTTAAAAGGCAAGAAAGAAAGGCAGTGGTGTGTGCAGGCACATGATGACATGTTCTGGATACAAAGATTACGAACACTGTAGATTCATGTTAAAAACTCCAAACTGGTATAAATGTCAAGACTGCAGCATGAGAAGAACTTCATGCCGGTTGTTAACTTGTTTTTTTAAAATGCAAGTGCTTTTAACAACTTGAGGGTTTTTCCCAGGTATTAAGAATGAAAAACTATGGATTCTAATGATTACAACAAACCATTAGGAGAGTGCACCTTTTGGTCATCAAAACAAAAAGTTCAAGCGACTTTTTCAAAGCTGGAAATGCATCTGTAGCACACAAGTTCAGCAAAAACCACCACCATGAGCTTGGTTTTATTAAAAGATATTAACTGCCCAGCCTTGTTATTACCATTTCAGAGCCCCCAGTAAACATTCTGTGCATGTTATATTGTAGGCTAATTAATGAATCTAGGAGACAGATCTTAGTTAAAATAGATTACTGAATGCCATCTCTGGGATTACAGCCATTGTTTGGGCAGGAGAAGATAAAGCAGGGGCACCTAATTTATTACAACTCTACCATCCACTGTCATATGCAAGTCTTTTTAAGTAAGTCTGGTGCAGACCTATTTTTGGAGGTACTCCTTTTTATATGGTTAACCCGGGCAAAGCAGAAACTCTGAATCCTGTTTTCAAATGCTCTGAGAAGAACAATTTATGGAGAGGCTGCACACAAAAATGAAACATATCCCAAATGATACAGCTGGCTAACAAACTTTTGGTTAAAAGTTTGTGGATAGTTTTTGGGAAAGGCGATAGCAGCAGTTTCATGGACAAGAAAACACTAATTCGTTCACAAATTTTCTCAGTTTGCCTCAGGCTGTGGTAAGCTGTGAACAGAAATGGGAAAGAGAAGCGGGGGCCAGGATGTAATCCCATCTATGCCACCAACTCTGTGAGCTGCTTAACCTCCCAAGGCTTGGAGTTCCTGCCTTATAAAAAATAAGGGGCCAGATAACTGACAGAAGGCTACTTCCTGCTAGAAAACTACACTAATTCTGCAAAAAAGGCAGAATGCTAGGATCAGAACTTGTGCTGTACAGCTGTTTTCAAGCAAGGTACACATGACCACGAATGTATGTGTGCTGGTCCATCCGCATGCAGTCCCTGGACACACGGATACACGGACCATGGTCCACACATAGTTGAGCTTACCTGTTCTGGTAACTGTAGTAAGTGGCATCACGAGGGATTGTGCATAACTGTTTGCCATAGCAACAGAGTGTCTGTGGAGAGAACTCCAACTGCAACAGAAACCATTTGTTAAATAGTACACACACCTGCAAGACAAGCTAGAATATTTACACTGGCAAATCAGAAACAAAAGTCAGTGAATTCTTAGTTCTCATTTATGTAACGAGCTATTTCAGTTTCCAAGGCAATACACAGAACCACAACCATTCTAGTTGACTATACTATAGCAGTCCCACTGATCCACAGGCAGAGACCATTAGTAGATGCCTAAGATTGTGGACCGCACCAAACCCTATACATACTGTGGTTTTCCCTATACGTACGTAACTATGACAGAGTTAACTTACAAATTTGGCACAGTAAGAGATTAATAACTAGTAATAAAATAGAACAATTACAATAGCATACTGTAATAAAAGTTACGTGATTGTGGCCTCTCTCAATATCTTACTGCACTGTACCCACCCTTCTTGTGATGACAGAAGATATAATGCCTAGGTGATGAGATGAAGGGACATGAACGATGGAGGCACTGTGATGTAGCATAAACGATATTGACCTTTTGACAATACGTCAGAAGATGAATCTCTGCTTCTGGACCATGGTTGACTGAGATGGTGGGAAGTGAAACCACAGGTAAGGAGAGACTACGGTACAGTATTATGGCACCACTCTGAGGTAGGCTTAGCAGTCATATCCTTCAGCCACTTAGCAAAAAAACTCAATGGGACAAGAGGAGCTACATGTGAACTGGTGTGCAAGAAAACAACAGTACGTGCCAGGCACTGTGCACCCATAGATAAGTAAGATCCAAAGCCCTATTATGAGTTTACAATCTGATGATTCAGGATTCTATTAGTCAAGTTTTCAATAATTCTTACCATGCAAAAATTTCTTACCTTTCTGCCACAACAATATCCAAGGCTTTGCATTACTGGGTCAATTTCTTGTTCAAAGACCTCAGACAGCTTGGAGCAGTATTTGTACACCCGTGATGTTTTCCGATTATACAACCAGGCATTGTTGAACATAAGCCAAATGTCATCCACATACTGCCAGGGCTCCTGATACTGTCCAGTGTCTAACTTCCTCTTGATGGTGGAAAGATCCATGGGGCTTTTCACAATATCAAAGTAATCCTAGAAGGGTAAGTGACACCAAGCAACATTACCCCAAAGTCTCAGTATATTTAAGGTAGATGGTGTGTCTTCCTATAATCATTGATTTTCCAGAAAAGTTAAGTCGCTGTCCTGACTATATGTCCAAGGAATTAAGTTGATACCTATCACTTCTTTAAATTATTAGGCTACAGAGATATGAAGCAACTCAGAGGGCAGAAATAACAAGAGTCACTACATAAACTTTTCAGACAGCAGGCTGATGATCTACTAAAACAACTCCAGATACTTTACCACAGTGTATGTGTGATCCATTGAAACACCAAGAGGTAAAACAGCCTTAACATTTTAGTATTAAAAGGGGCCGACTCTTGAGAAAACTAAGCCCAGTGAACTTCAGTGATCTAAGGCCTCAAAAATATAGGAAAAAAGAAGTTCCTAATGAATTTTGCCCCTGTAAGCACTCCACTGCCTTATCCAATACCACCGACAAGCCTCAAATGAAGTGTCCCAGCGGTCTGGTGTGCAAAGGCAATTTTAAAAACAGAGGAAGTTAATTTGGGTCCAGCTTTTCTACCAGAGCTACTGCTACTCAGGTGATAAAAATAAATAAGCCTATGACCCAGTAATCACGACCCTAGGTATATACCCCAAAGAAACAAAAACATATACCACACAAAAATTTTATACATGAATGTTCATTCACAGCAGCACTATCCTCAATAGCCCAAAAGTGTAAACAACCAAAATGTCCATCAACTAATGAATGGGTAACCAAAATGTGGTATCGCCGTACAATGGAGTATTGCTGAGCCATAAAAAGGAATCAAGTGCTGGTTCATGCTACATTATGAATGAACCCTGAAAGAAGTCAGTCACAAAGAAACACATACTATATAATTCCATTTAATGAAACATCCAGAATAAAAAAATCCATAGAGACAGAAGTAGACTAGTGGTTGGATGGGGGAGGAAATGGGCATGAGGGCTCATGGACACAGGGATTCTTTTTTGGGGTGATGAAAATGATCCCAAGTTGACCGTGGTGATGGCTGCACAATTCTGTCAATACACAAAAATCAATGAATTGTACAGTTTGAGTGTCTTGAATAATATGTGAATTATACCTGAATAAAGCTGTTAACAAATTAAAAAAAAAAAAAAAATCAAAAGTACCACCACAGGGCACCTGGGTAGCTCAGTTGGTTAAGCGTCTGAGTCTTGATTTCGGTTCAGGTCACGATCTCAGTCAGGGGATCGAGCATGGCACAGCACTGGGGTCCATGCTGGGCATGGAGCCCGCTCAAGATTCTCTCCCCCACTTTCCCTCTGCTCCTCCCTCAACTCACCTGCATGAACACTAAAAAAAAAAAAAAAAAAAGAAAAAAGAAAAAAAAATACCACCACATACTTACAGGGATTCCTAGAAGTTGAGGGTCCACAGGTTGACGAAAGGGAAGGGATTCTGGATCCTGTCGGTAAAGTGCCTCCAATGTTGGCATCAGTGCCTGTCGTAACTCTTCTGGCTTAAAAACTTAAGAGCACAATTGAAATTAGTTATCAATTAAGTAAAAGAAAAAGAAAACGCTCAAGCTGAAGCTATTAAAACAAATCTCAAGAGCCACAAAACACAAAACTGCCTATACCGTCTCCACGGAAATACCACTTACAGCACACTTCCTATTTCTAATTTTTGGTCCACATCAGGTAGCGCCTTTGAATGGTGTCAGGTAGACACCATGTCTAGTCAGCTTTAAATACCCTAAACAGCTCAGCTACTTTTTAATCAGAAATTCAGTTAAAATAGTCTTGACCAAGTAGAAACAGCATCCTAAGCATTCCAGAAATTTATGAAGACACTGGTCAAAAAAAATTCCAAAATATATTAGTGATGGCAGGGGAGAGGGGAGTGTGCTGTCAAAGAAGGACAGAAAGAGGTCCTCACTCATGAGAAGAGTATATAACAAGTCAGAAGACCTGATACTGTCTCACCACTAAAGGAATCAGAACCCCTGGTGGGAAGAGTCCCTCATTAAACTGCTTGATGTTTTAGAGCTTAGGAGGAATACATATATTTATTATCTCAATGACAAATGGTAGGTTCAAGTCTAAACAAAGAGAGAACTAAATTATTATTGCCCAAATAACAGACTCAACTGATCAAATTTCATTCCAGTGTACTTGGGTATGTTTCTAAAGTCAGGAAAGATTTGCTGGTGTGTCCCAAATGGAATTAATTTAAGCTATTATTTAAGAAGCTACTCTTAAGGGTCCAGGTTTGAGCTTTAAAACACTCTGAGCAGAGGCCTTGTTATTTCTTCTGTTTACAAAATAATTTTATCTTCAAGATAGCTTATTTGTTAGTACTTTAGATATTTTTCACTTCATAGTGGGGCAGCCATGAAAAAAATTAAACGGATGGGAGAGGATTCTTTGTTTCTCATATCTGGTTGTGCTCAAAAGAACAAAGTTGAACAAACTTGTGAAATTAGCCGTTTTAAAAACAGATTCCTAACAGTGAGATTGGGTTCCTTGCAGCCTACCTTAAAATACACCTTGATTATATAAACCTTATTTAAATCCAAGTAAATTTTTAACCCCAACATTTTAAGTTGCATTGTATTAATGGAACACCTTTATATACAGCATCTTTAGGAGCCAGCAGATTCCTCCCTTGAAAGAAGCCCTACCTGTGCCATAGAGGGTGTCACTAGAGCCCTAAGAAGTCCTAGTCCCAAAGTTGGTAAATCAATTTCTGTGGGAATTAAACAGAGTCTAACACTCTGTACTAAGCTGAGCTGCTTGCTCGGTTTGACTCATTAATATTTAGGAGCTGGCTGGGAGCAGAATGAAATTGGTCTGCCTGGGTTCACTTAACCAGCTGAGTGAGCTGGGGCAAGCTACTTAACCTTGCGCAGCCTCAGGTTTTCAGTAACTGCCCAGGGTTGTTGTAAAGTTAGTAGATGGGAGAGTACAGGTGTGTGGCATGGTACCCGGCGCATACAGTAGGCTGACAATACGTAGTACTATTTATTATCGCTGCTACTATTTCTTGCGTTTTAGTCAAGGGTACGTAACAATTTCTTCCTCTGAAGAAAAGACAATTTTGAGAGGTTGTTAAGCACCCAACCCTGGAGAAAGGAAGGGTGTGACTGACCCAGTGACCGCAGGAAGCAAATATACCTACCACAGGAAAGACAAAGTCTTCTCCAACACCAGTAATAACACAGAGACCAGGCCAAAAGGGCTCCAAGCTTAATGAAATCACATCAAAGTCAATTTCTGAGACCAAGAACCCGACCCCATCTATTCAAAGTTTGTGTTTTTTCCCCTGCCTCCAGGACCAAGAGAGCCTAAGAGACCTACTCTTCTTCTTTGACTGTCCCGGGGCTGGAGATGACTGGGTAGCCGAAGTACTCGGCTGGTCTTCCTCTTCTTTTGTTTCAGTCTTTAACTCCGTGCCTCTCTCCTCTGTTTCTGTAGGTTCCATTTTACAGTCTTCTGCTTTAGTCTGAAAGACAAGGTGAAATTTTTATTATTCCAGAGACTTGTCACCAGGAAGCAGTAAGATCACCGTCTTATTTACTCTCTCCTGCGGACAAATGCCTTTCTCGTGTGCAAATCATGAAATGAGACCCAGTTACCAGAGTACTTTCCTGTAACAGGTTTCGTGGGGTTCCTAGACAGAGGTGCTACCCGAGTAACAGCGGCCACTGCCCTGCCCTCACCTCTGGGATGTCCTCCGGCTGCGCATCTGCCGGTTCCGG
The DNA here is from genome assembly GCF_018350195.1 of Panthera tigris. Taxonomy (NCBI): domain Eukaryota; kingdom Metazoa; phylum Chordata; class Mammalia; order Carnivora; family Felidae; genus Panthera; species Panthera tigris. The sequence goes on along the minus strand of NC_056666.1, from coordinate 133,117,219 downwards.
TTGGTCCACTTCCATCTTAGCCTCCATTCTCACTTCCTGTGAAGGCTGCTTCTCGGGAACGGTCTGAGAATTCACTTCTGTGCTGCTAGTAGATGGAGGGTTTGACACCTGCCCTTCAATGCTTACAGCGGGCTGGGAAAGCTGGACAGAAAAGAGGGGGAAAAAACACAAAAGTCTGCCACGTACACAACCAGAATTCAAGCTCCGCACCAGGATGGTATGAGTAACCACCTATTTTGAGGCTAGTATCATTCTGTTCGTTTACGGTGCTTTCGTGTACTCGGCCTATTTCACTCCCTTGAAGTAAACTGTGCTTAAGAACAAGAGACTGAGGACTCGCAAAGGCCGACTGGCTGCTGTACTGAGAGAGCCCGCACTGGCTGTCATTCTGTGGCAGTGCGGGAGGGATGGGGTCGTAGAGCTGACTGCCTCCGAAGAGCTCACGTTTACAGAGAAGTGGAAAGAAAAGAAGCATGACTGGCTATTTTGTTTTGTTTTGAACTTCTCAGCGGGAAAAGCTGCAAATGTACAGAAGTAGAATAAAATGAACTCCCACACTCACCACGTTTTAACGGGATAACTGGTAATTTCTTTATCCTAAGTCTTCCAATAAGAAACCTCATACCGGGTAGTTAGTATTTTCAGGAACTACCTGAATCAAAAGCTCCCTTTGTGCACTCTGCCGTTCCTCACCTATCAGAGGCTGGGATGAACCAGCTGCTTACTTATGGTGTTTTACGAAGTAGCTGTGACTCATGGGACTTCTTGGTTTACTAACAGGACAGAAACTAAAATATTAAGTATCAGTTAACAAGTAGAAAGTTCTATGCCCTGACACAGAGAATTGGTAACGATGTAACTATAGATGTGAACTTGCATTTCTGCTACATACATAATGAGCCTCTCACAAGAAAGTTACAGACTGTTTCAGACCCATACTTTTCTCATTTTAGGTCATGATTTTCTAACCTTGGCTCGGACCACAGACATTCATAGATCCATGGTTTTGTTCGTTTGCTCTCAAATATTACAGGTCAGACTGTCTGAAAAAAGATTCTTTAAAATATATAAAATTTACGTGGTGTACTAAAAATACTATGGATTCTTTCTGCTTGCCACCCTACTTACATGCCTGTAAGCCTTGGAGTATAAGACAAAACACACCACAGTCAACATCGGACCTAAACAAAACCTTTGAGCTCCCTCCATGCTAGGTACTACAATGGCAAGAACAGGAAGGAAAAGAAAGTCCCTAACTACAGAGAGATTCTGGTCTAACTGGGGAGACGGCACAATACAGAATACAAACCGCACATAAATAATCTAACACTAGGGTACAGCTAGAAGGATTCTGCCAAAACACATGTCTCTGCTTACTGGAGTTGCAGGCTGCGGAGGCAGCAGCGGTGCCGTTGGGGTGGGAACAGATGCTGCTGTACTCTGCTGTGACAGAGGCTGCTGCTGCGGCTGGTCGGCGGAAGGGGCAGCAGGAAGTGAAGGTTGAACTTGGGGAGGGAGTTGCGTTGGTGGCGGTGTAGGTGTCTGCCTTGGAGGTGGATGGAGAGCTTGGGTCTGTGGCCCAGGCGGCATGGCTGGAGGTGTAGGAACAGGGGCTGGAATTGCTGTTGCTGGTGGCTGCTGAGCCCCTATGCTTGGGGGAGTGTGGTGAGGCGTGGGGGTGCGACTAGGTACTGGAGAGGGTGAATTCTGATGCAGAGCTGATTGAGGGAGAGGGGGACAGTGAATGTGGCTCCCTTGAGACCCTGGAGGCATTATAGGAGAATTCACAGGGCAGGAAGAACTGGACATCTGTGCCTGTTAAATGAGAAACAGAACAAGATGACAACTCAGAACACAATGCAAGAAGTAATTACATAGGCAGCCTATATGCAATATGCTTCCACTTCAAAATATGTCAAAAATCTTGTTACTGGGGGCATGTCTTCAGATAATCCAACCAATGTAGTATTTAATTAAGTAGGCTTCAAAAAAACCCACTAGAATGGCCACAGCCACTGTAAGGGCACGGGACAGTTGAGTCCACAGTATTTTCTGCCTGGCTCTGCTCTCTTCAGTCACAGTTCTTTTGCATTAAAATTCTAAGATTTCATTTTAAAAAGTGTATGCTACTTTAACAAATGGTTACAACTATCAACTTAATCTATTTTGTTTGTAACAATTAGTAGCATTGCTATGTCATAGTAATCTCATGTTCAGAATTCATTTTAAAAAGTGTTCGCTACTTTAACAAATGGTTACAACTATCAATTTAATCTATTTTGTTTGTAACAATTAGTAGCATTGTTATGTCATGGTAGACTCATGTTCAGAATACCATATGTCCATAATTGTTCTTATTAAAAACTTAAAAAAAAAAACATCTATTTTGACCCATTAGTTGTTGTCAGATCAAGAGAAGTTTCAAGGATCACAAAAACAAGTAAAAAAAAACCCATCCGTGGGACATACTTGAGACACCGGTGCCTGACCGCCAGACGGAGCCAAAGGCATATTCGTTACATTCATTCCCTGTGTTGAGAACTGAGTCTGGGGAAGGAACTGGCTCTGGCTGGAAGGCTGCTGCATGCGAGGCCCATAGCCCATTGGCTGCAGAGGGGGAAAAGAATGAACACAGAGCACCAAATTGCTTCATTGTGGTTATTCTACTACAGCCAGAATCCCCAACTACTCTGGTTCTGCTGAGGGGAAGGTGGGGTAGGAAAGGAAGAAAGTGTGCAACATTGGACTCTCATGCAAAGATAGGGGAGAACACCCTCAAAGCTGACCAAGGCCTACTCTAAAGCAATTACAGGAGGTTACACACAAACCGATTCTCCCAATACACAAATGCACCTGACAAGGTACAGAAGTAACTGCTTTTGCATATTGTTTGTTAAGTGATCATGAACTACAACTTCACGAGGTCTTTGCTCATGTCATGATATTGTAACATCACAAATTATAAGACTCCATAATCGGTACAATTAAAATCTTACAAAAGTTGTGGCTGAACTTGGTAGCATTCATGGTCCACAAACACTTGAGGACTGTTACATCTCTTTCTTTTTATTTTTGGTGAAAACATGTTTATAGTAGCTTTATTCATAATGGTCAACAACTGGAAATATTCGAAATGTCCATCAATAGCAAAGAATAAACAAATTGTGGCACACTCACAAAATGGAATACTACTCAGCAATAAAAAATGGGATTACTGGGTGGCCTGGATGGCTCAGTTGGTTAAGCGTCCAACATCGGCTCAGGTCATGATCTCATGGCTTATGAGTGTGAGCCCCACATCAGGCTCTGTGTTGACCGCTCAGAACCTGGGGCCTGCTTTGGATTTTGTGTCTCCCTCTCTCTCTCTGCCCCTCTCCCACTCACGCACTTTCTCTCAAAAATAAATGTTAAAAAAAATTTTTTTAAATGAATTATTGATATAAACAACAGTGTAGGTGAACATCAAAACCATCATGTTGTGCCAAAAAGGTCAGACACAATACAGTACATCTGAATGATCCCATTTATATGAAGTTAAGAAACAAGTAAAGCTAATCCACGTTACAGAAATCATGGTATCCATTGTCTAAAGGGGATAGGAATTAAGTAGAAGGAGGCATGAGGGTAGTCTCCAGTGGAAATGTGCTTTATCTTGAGGACTGTTACATTTCATGTCTAAAATCCACCCCCCCCCAAATACAGGCCTTTAATAGAGAAATTATGAAATACCAAAGGCCAAAAACTTCACCAAACATTAAAAAAAAAAAAAAAAAAAGGTAACAATCCTCAAGTATTTGTGGACCATGAATGCTACCAAGTTCAGCCACAGCTTTTGTATACAGCATTGGCACAACAATAAGATATTTATCTTATAATGATGGCAGTATGGCACCAAGACATGCTAGACAACTCCAAAATGGCTCGAGGATTAGAGGCGCTAGCTAATTCTCAAAGGGCTAGGATTGGGGTTAACATGGAAAGGTGGACTGCATAAGGAGCAGTGAGATGCTCAGAGTCCCTCTTCTCCAGTGTCTAGAACCAAGCAATTGTTCCTCCATCGTTCTTGCAAAAGACAGTTTCCTACCTGGGTAGGCTGTATGTTTGATGAGCATTATAAAAGAGAGAGGACTATCAAAGTGTGCAGACTACTAAACAATGAGACTCCAGGGAAAGGTGACTGGATGCTGTTATGAGTTTTCTAGTACTAGGACTATGAATAGTACTTGGAAACAAAATTTTTTTAAGTGTTTATTTTACACAGATTATAATCAAGAGAGTTAACTATATTGGATCCTATAATACATACACTTTAGAAACTTGGTTTTTCATTTAAGGCTGTAAACAGCTTTTATGCCAACATGTAAGTTCTGAAATTATTGCTTGTAGAGCATTACAATTTATGAATGTACCATAATTTAACCATTGTGAATCCCCTACTGCACATTCAGGATGCCACTTCCCCCCCCCCCCCAAAACAGAGTATACAAGATCCTTAACATGAATTTTCCCCAAATGATATCCTTTTGGTATCTTAGTGATGATTTCTTTAGGATACATTTCTAAAAACAATTTATAGGTAAAAGAGATAGATAAAAATTAGGGATTTTAGTATTTACTGCCTGCCTAATTATGGTATATGGTTTAGTTTTTTCCTACTCCACTTTAAAAAAATAACTACCCTCAACTCCAAAACACATATATAATCATTTATTAAGTGTATAATAAAGGCCAAATACAATAGAATTAGAGATAAAAATCTAGATTAAAGTACTCACTTATAATTAGCTATTTAAGCAACTATAAGCATTGTTTACAAAGTACAAACAGATAAAAAGGATTTTTAAATGTTAAAGGCCAAGATAATTACCCAAAGATGTCAAACTTACTGGGTTGAGAGTTCCAGGCTGAGCTAACTGTCCATGGTGCTGAAGAGGAGAGGTTTGCCGGGGTCCAATTGGGGGCTGGGGCATACTCATCTGGCCAAATTGATTCATACCTGTGAGCAAGTACAAAATATTAGATCTGAATGCCTTCATGGAATTGGAGAACTAAAGACAGAATTCTGATTCTGTGACATTTTATCAGGACAAATAAAGGAACCGGTTTTCAACTGTGAATGAATTGGTTCCATTTACAGCCACACTGTTACTTAACATAAGGTCTCTGAATAAAATTTTACAATTTAGAATAAAGTCCATCTTGACTGGTTGTTTTTATTTTTAATAATTTTTTTTAAGTTTATGCATTTACTATTGACACAGAGAGCACAAAAGCTAGGCAGAGGCAGAGAGAGGGAGACACAGAATCTGAAGCAGGCTCCAGGCTCCAAGCTGTCAGCACACAATCCAACACAGAGCTCGAACCCACAGACCATTAGGTCATGACCTGAGCCAAAGTCAGACACCTAACTGACTGAGCCACCTAGGTGCCTGGACCAGTTGTTTTTTTAAAAAAAAAAAAAAAAAAAAAAAAAAAAAAATTAGCATTTATTTATTATTGAGAGTTAGAGAGAGACAGTGCATGAGCATGGGAGGGGCAGAGAGAGAGGGAGACACAGAATCTGAAGCAGGCTCCAGGCTTTGAGCTGTCAGCACAAGCTTGATGCGGGGCTCAAACTCACAAACCGTTGAGATCATGACCTGAGCTGAAGTTGGACGCTTAACCCACTAAGCCACCCAGGCGCCCTTGGACTGGTTGTTTTTAAACGGATGCTCAACCATTTCATGTCTTTGCCACCTGCCAGCCAAACTGTGTTCCACACCCTTCCTTTCTCCTTGGGCTCCAAATCCAAAATATGTTCTGATTTCTCAAGTAGGATACACGCTGCTGGGCTGAGGCAGGAATTAAGGTGACAAGAATAGTATTTAAAAAAAAATTTTTTTTAATCTTTATTTTTGAGAGAGATACAGAGTGCAAACGGGGGAGGAGAAGAGAGAGAGGGAGACAGAATCCGAAGCAGACTCCAGGCTCTGAGCTGTCAGCACAGAGCCTGACACAGGGCTTGAACTCACACACTGCGAGATCATGACCTGAGCCGAAGTCAGATGATTAACCAACTGAACCACCCAGGCGCCCCAAGAATAATTTTATAGTACACCAGAGACTGTTTTAAAAAGCCATGGTTGGGCACCTTGGTGGCTCAGTCAGTTGAGCATCTGACTCTTGATTTTGGCTCAGGTCACGATCTCACAGTCTGTGGGGTCGAGCTCCACATTGGGTTCCACGATGACAGTGTGGAGCCTGCTTGTGATTCTCTCCCTCAAAACAAATAAACTTTGAAAATAAAAAAGCTATGGTGAGGGGCACTTGGCTGGCTCAGTTGGTAGAGCATGGGACTCTCGATCTCAGAGTCATGAATTCAAGCCCCATGTTGGATGTTGGACGTGGAGCTTACTCTGAAAAAAAAAAAAGCCATGGTTAAATAAATATATGGATTTATTTCATAACTTACCAGGCTGTGGAGTTATCCGAGGCATCATCTGGTTTGGCACACTGCCACGGATCATAGATGGGTCAGGCAGAGGGCCATCTAGGGTAGAATAGAGAAATGGTTAGAAAATCATCTTTGGCAAGCGGCACTTTTGTTTAAAAAAAAACAAAACACAAAATATCTTTAGTAGTACCTTGAAAAATTCAGCCTGAATCTCCAAAGAATAAAGCTATGAATTTAGACAAGAACCTGAAGAAAACTGTTAGTTCTGGAATATAAGAAAAGCCTCCAAATAATTACAGTATATCCTATGCTTTCTTTCAGTGCTGACAAGAAAATAATGTAAATTCTTAACTTTGAAGAAAAGAGAAAGGCTATTATAGCATTTAATATGCTACTATTTGACTAAACTGTTTGAATTAAGCTGTTTTTAGTTGTTATGCAGGAGAATGTCTTCAACAGACAGCTACAGATTTTGTTCAGTGACCAGATTTGATTGTGTACCCCAATAATAGGTGTTTTTATGCGCACAAACCCACTGTGAACACTGACTTTAAATAATTCAGGTACTCTATTGCTCTACATATTGTGCACACCTCTTAAATACAAAAGTAGAAAGAATTAAAAAAGACATCAATATGTAAACACGGTTGACCCTTGACCAACATTTGAACTCTGCAAGTCCACTTACATGTGGACTTTTTTGGCAAATGTGTATTTCTTATGATTCTTTCCTGCAGCTTATTTTTCTATAGGAACACAGTATTTAACATACTTAACAGGCAAAATATGTGTTATCTGTTTGTTATCCCTGAGGCTTCTGGTCAACAGATTTTTTTGGGAGTCAAAAGTTTTATGTGGATTTTAAACTGTGCAGGGGTTGGAGCCCCTAACCCCTTGGTTGTTTAAGGGTCAACTGTATGTAATTTCTAGTGTTTTCATGGATTATTTGCACATCTTCTAGCATAGACCTTCCAACTTTTCTCCACATCATCGTGTAGATCAAATAATATTTCTATAGCACCGTGGGAAAAGACAGGATGCTTGTAGTGACCCAACTCTGCCTTGGACACCTCCTGACCCAAAGTGCTACTGCACTCAAATCTCAGACACACTTGTGACGACTACGCTCTAAAGAGAAGCCTACAGTGTGCTATACTAACTAGTAACAGAAATGATCACACAACTAAGTGGGTTAGTGCAATTCAAGTTAACTAAATCCATCAAGATTTGCCACTAATATTGCTCCTAATAAAACTATAATACAGTCAAATTGAATACTGGAGAGAATTCTGAACATTTATTCATATACTCTTTTATCCACAATTGTGCAAGATTTCTAAAAATTACATATATACCCTATGTTCACTATATAAAAATTAGAGAATAGAGATAAACCTGTATAGTTTTAATTTTCCACATGTATATTCATCTACACTTTACATAAAAGCAAAATTTTCACCTAATATACAAGGAACTTTTTTCCCTGTCAATAACACAGATAAGTGTTGCAAGCTAAATGCCAGCAGAGACCAGGCAGTCAGTACTAGTCAGTGGGAAAGACCAGGCATCTGAAACAGGAAAAAGGGAGCAACTGAGATGAAGTGGGAAAAGCACAACTATGATGACAAGCAGCCATTACTCTAGTGAGAGGCTGTGGTGCCGCTGTGGGGAAGACAGGGCCAAATATGCTAGATCCTTCCATCTCTAAAGAAACCAGGAATCTATGTATTTTTAAGTGTGTGTGTGTTTTTTTTTTTAAGTTTATTTATTGCAAGGAGGGGGGGTGGGGGGATGGTGGAGAGTAGAGACAGAGGGAGACAGAATCCCAACCAGGTTCCGCATGGTCAGCGTGGAGCCTGATGTGGGGCTTGAACATATGAACGGTGAGATCATGACCTGAGCTGAAATCCAGAGTAGGACACTTAACTGAACCCCCCAGGCACCCCTATGCAAAATCTTTTCAAATACATGAAAATATTCAGATGAAAAAACAAAAACCTAATTCTACTGCCTACAGCTGGCTCACTTTCATTTACAACTATAATGCACATGATGGTTTTTACTGACTGCATGGTATAAATGTGCAATGAAACCTACTGTGGGCCCAGGAGGCAGCTCTTAAATTTTATCATAAGGGGGGCACCTGGGTGGCTCGGTCAGTTGGGCGACTGACTTCAGCTCAAGTCATGATCTCACAGTTCATGAGTTCGAGCCCTGTGTCGGGCTCTGTGCTGACAGCTCAGAGCCTGGAGCCTGCTTCGGATTCTGTGTCTCCCCCTCTCTCTATCCCTCCCCTGCTCATGCTCTATGTCTGTTTCTCAATAATAAATAGATGTTAAAAATAAAAAAACTCTTAAAAAATTTTATCATAAGGAACATATGAACATTTGAAGAACATTTTGATGACAATTTTTATTTAGATAAAAAATATGTATATATACATATACACATAAAACCATTAATTAAAATGTTTATCATTCACATCTAGATAAATGCCCCAAGGCAAAATACACACCTAGATTGAACAAATTCCTTATAACACACAACACTAAATATATCCAAGTAAGCCTATCACCACCCCCTACCCCCCACCAAGCAACCAATATTAACAAATTAGCATTGGGGCACCTGGTTGTCTCAGTTAAGCATCTAACTCTTGATTTTGGCTCAGGTCATGATCTCATGGTTCATGAGATCAAGTCACACACTGGGCTCTGGGATGAGTGTGGGGCCTGCCTGGGATTTTCTCTCTCTCTCTCTCCACCCACACACCCACACACCCACACACACACCCACACACACACACACACACACACACACACACCCCGCTGGTGCATGTGCTCTCTCAAAAAACAAAAAACAACCCCTCCTCCCATCCAACCACACAGATAATATACATACTTGTCAACTCTCAAAGTTTTTATGTTTGCAAAAAAAAAAAAAAAAAAAAAAAAAAAAAAAATTGAGAAGTCAGCTACTTATTCAACCTCACTAATAATTAGGTTCATCATTTTCACATTACATATAATGTATATTGCTTATATTCACTTATTATAAACATCTTTCCAGGCCAATACAAATACCTACCATAGCCACCCTTTGATTATATAATGCATGCCCTTTACAAACAAAACAAACTTTACAGAAATATAAAAATTGGAAAGTTCAAGTCTTCTATATTCCTTCCTCTTACCCGTAATCATTTTCTCATGCAAATATATAAATGAGATAGAAATAAATCATACTCAGTATATCACATTAAATGAGTATGAAAACTGTGATATAATTGGTATTACATTCCATTAGTTTCAAGCGTACATGATTTGATATTTATATGTTACAAAAGATGACCACAGTACGTCTTTGTCAAGTTTTTTTTTTCTTGTGATGAGAACTTTTAAGATATACTTTTATCAAGTTTCAAATGCCCAATACAGTATTATTTTTTTATTAAAAACATTAAAAAATTTTTTTCAGGTTTACTTTTGAGAGACTGAGCACAAGTGCGGGAGGAGCAAGCAAGAGAGACACACAAAATCCAAAGCAGGCACCAGGCTCTGATCTGTCAGCAGAGCCCGATGTGGGGTTTGAGCCCATGAACCACAACATCATGACCTGACGCTTAACCGACTGAGCCACCCAGGTGCCCCTACGGTATTATTAACTACAGTCACCAAGTTGTATATTACACATCCTCAGGAGTTATTTATAACTGCAAGTTTGAACCTTTTGATCTCTTTTACATATTTCAGCCACCCCATACCGCTGCCATCCCTCCCTCCACCTGCCTCTGGCAACCACCAAACTGTTATCTAGAAGCTCATTTTTTTTAAGATTCCAAATTCTAGGGAAATCATATGCTATGTCTTCTTGACTGATTTCACTTAGCATAATGCTCTCAAATTCCATCCATGTTGGGGCGCCTGGGTAGCTCAGTCGGTTAAGCGGCCGACTTCGGCTCAGGTCATGATCTCGCGGTCCGTGAGTTCAAGCCCCGCGTCGGGCTCTGTGCTGACAGCTCAGAGCCTGGAGCCTGTTTCAGATTTTGTGTCTCCCTCTCTCTGACCCTTCCCCGTTCATGCTCTGTCTCTCTCTGTCTCAAAAATAAATAAACGTTAAAAAAAAAGTTAAAAAAAAAAAAAATTCCATCCATGTCACAAATGGCAAGACTTCCTTCTTTTTTATGACTGAATAGTACTCTGGGTGTGTGTGTGTGTGTGTGTGTGTGTGTGTGTGTGTGTGTGTGTGCCTGAGCACACATTTTCTTGATTGATGGATATATCTTGGCTATTGTAAATAATGCTGCGATGAACATGGGGGTGCAAATATGTTTACCTTATTAAACTAGTTTCTTCCTTATGGTGCATTTTGGGCTTTTTAACCTAATCAAATTAATCATTCCTTTTCTTTATAGTTTGATTTTATTTTCTGGATGTTTCATCATCTACTTTAAGACAGTGATAAGCTAGGTTTGGTTGGGCAATTGTCTTTTCTTTCAAGAAAACTTTCTTCTATTACTTTTTAATTACAATTTTCTTTATTTAACATATCTTAACGATTTACAGCAGACTGGGAAGACAAAATACCGGGGGGGGGGGGGGGGGGAGAGGTTTGACTCCTGATTCTGCCATTCACTAACTGTGTGACCATAGCAAGTTAGGCAACCTTTCTATGCCTTAGTTTCTTACTGGTAAAATGGGGATAATAGTACCTAACATTGGGTTTCTGAATCTCTCAAATTTTTTTCTATATATCTATCATCTCTCTACTGACTTAAAAAAAAAAATGTTTATTTCTGAGAGGCAGACAGAGTACGAAGAGGTGAGGGCAGAAAGAGAGAGGGAGACACAGAATCTGAAGCAGGCTTCAGGCTCTGAACTGTCTGCGTGGAGCCCGATATGGGGCTCGATCTCACGAACTGTGAGATCATCACTTGAGCTGAACTCAGACACTTAACTGACTGAGCCACCCAGGTGCCCCTGATTTTTTTCTTCTTAATTTAAGATCTAAGACCCAATGTGGGGACTTAAACTCATGACCCTGAGATCAACAGTCACATGCTGCACCAACTGAGCTAGCCAGGCACCTCATATTTAGTATCTTTTTAAGCCGTTTTTTCTTATCTTCTGTGTTTTGTTATTGCTAATCTGGTTTTAAACTCAGTCAACTCTCCCATTTCCTTTTCCATCCCCTGCTGTCTTTTTATGTCTGTGTGTAGTAATTTTTTCTTTTGAAAATTTTTTTCTGTAATAACTCTCCCTTGCAGTTGTAATTATCTACCTGGACCACAGGAGGAATTCCTTTATCTCTGTATAGGGAGGGATCCCCTCAGGGTGTGTGTGTGCTATGTGCTCAAGAGGGTAGGTGGTATTACTTTAGAGGGGTTTCTCTGGCAGCCACACCTTGCCCTTCACCTTTAAGTGGAGGGTTCCAGATGGTTGGTTAAATCTGTTCAATCTTTCAACTGCCTGGGTAAAAAGGGGATGCTCTGGAGAAGCCTCAAAATATTCTAGTGTATAGTGTATGGTTACTTTAGCAGTGCAATACTGGAGGCACTTTTAGGATGTTTCTAAACATCCTGTCAGATGTTTCAATAGTATAAATTACGTTACTGTGAATATTTCTACGCAACTGTACATTACTTTGTATTTCTAGAAATGTAACAACTGGATTTAAGGTAATGAAAAAAAACATTTAAATTCTTACCAACAGCATATTCCAGAACCATGTTACCATACAGTCATTAACACCCACTCTAACCTTTAGAGATGCCAAAAGGTCATATTGATTTTACTTGTTCTTTCCTTTTCCCATTTTTCATCTTTCCCCCCAAGTCATATACTAAGGAAATTATACCTTTAACACTGAAAATACTTTCCTTGGTTTGTCTATTAATTACACTAATGGTATCTTCTGTTGTCATTTTTTTTCCCTCAAAACTTCTAGGCAGTATCTAAAGATGTTTCTTGTTTTATTTTATATTTTCTTCTATACATTCTGTGTACTACTTTCAATTTTTAGCTTAAAATTTCAAACTTCTCATTCTTCTACAATTTGCATATGGGATAGGGTAGGGATCTCATTCTACACAAGGCCAGATTTAGTATAAGCTAAAGGTCAACATATCCTTAGGGCTATTCAGTGCCATTAGCACTGGTTCCTGCCTTCACCCCTACCACACTGCTTCCACCCCCACGAGACTACAATTTAGTATCTGTAGACATTCAACTTGGCTCCAATTTCTCCAGACAAAAACTACCAGAAAACGAACTCCAGAAAGCGCTACTGCACCCAAGTGTCTCAGGTTTGCCCACCTGTCTCTATACCTTAGGTGCTGTCCTGGTTTAGACCATCAGCACTGAATCCAGTCTTGACTTTCTTGTTTTTGAACATCTGCTCTCCTACCTACTCAAAACACAGCTGCTTTTCCTTTGTCAGTGGGCCTCCTTGTACACTCTTTCTCTGCCAAAAATGCTGTTCCTCTTCTCAATTCTTCTCCCACCGTGGCCCAATGAGAACACTGCAGTTAACAAACGGAGCTGCTAAAGGCAAGTGGCAACCAGCAGTTCTCCATTTTACTACTTTGAGGCCTGAGGGAGATGAATTTTGAGCCCACCAAAAATCCTGGCATATGAGTTGGTACCTATTCACTCAGCTGGCACTATCTACAGGTAATCGGCTTTCCCTGACTCAAGATACACAGAATTTCTGCTATCATAGCCTTTCTCACATCATTTAATATAGCCTGTGTTCTTCCTCATCACTGTGTACCTAACTCCTTATGTCACTGCTTGAAACCTTGTCATCAGTCAGTGAATAAGGCAATGCATAATCATCTTGGCTATCTGGTTAATTCACTAGGTTGAGAAGGCTGCTATACCAGAATACTAAAACTGTCAAGATGAATTTTATTTATTTATTTATTTATTTATTTTTTAATGTTTATTCATTTTTGAGAGACAGAGCATGAGCAGGGGAGGGGCAGTGAGAGAGAGAGAGAGGGAGACACAGAATCTAAAGCAGGCTCCAGGCTCTGAGCTGTCAGCACAGAGCCTGACAAGGGGCTCGAACCCACAAACTGCGAGATCATGACCTGAGCTGAAGTCGGACACTCAACCGACTGAGCCACCCAGGCGTCCCTCAAGATGAATTTTTAAATGCTTCTAGGGGCGGCACCCGGGTGGCTCAGTCGGTTAAGCATCTGACTTCAGCTCAGGTCATGATCTTGCGGGTCATGAGTTTGAGCCCTGCATCAGGCTCTGTGCTTACAGCTCAGAGCTTGGAGCCTGCTGTGGACTCTGTGTCTCCCTTTCCCTCTGCCCCTGCCCTGTTGATGATCTGTCTCTCAAATATTAACAAAAATTAAATGCTTTTGAAAAACAGTTCTTAGCCTTCAAACATTGTATCAAGAAGAAAGCGTGACAATGTTAAGGAACACAGTGTTGATCATTTGTTTAGGATGTATGAAAGCTGGTCAGGCCTCTGAACCTGTTCAGCACTGGCTGCCTACCAAATATAAGTCCATATAAGCCTGTAGGCTACCATTTTCTAGGTGTTCACTCAGAGAGAAGAGTATCTTGGGCTTCTAAAAATGATGCCAGACGATCAAAACACGTTAAGCACTATGACCAGAAATCTTAAACATACTGTTTAATTACTGCTCTTATGAAGGGTTGAATTATTTTCTTTGCAAAGGCAAAAAAGGATCATTCAAAAACTCTAGAAAAGTTATACAAGCTAATGCAAATTAGTGACTTTGGCTAGAAAACATTTTATTACCATTTTCTTCCCCAAAACAGCTATAATGAAAAGCACTTACTGGAAGTCATTCCTGGTTGTGGCTGCCCCATATTAGGCCCTGGATTCATAGAAACTGGTACCATGCCTGCAGCACTTGGTAGCATGTTTTGTTTCTGTAGTCTAGTCCTTCGTTTTTCTTCTAGTTCTTTCTGGATCTTATAGATTTTCTCAGCTAGCAGGTGGTAGTATTCGGCCTTTTTGAATTTTGAAAACAAAACACAGATAAGGAAAAAAGAGGAATTACTATTAGGTAACAGAAAAAATGAACAAAGAACAGATATTAGCTTCATTTACAGATACAAGGAGAAACCCAAAGAGGGGAAAAATCTATTCCCCTTTTAAAAGTTTTTATTTTAATTCCAGTTAGTTAATATACAGTGTTATATTAGTTTCAAGTGTACAGTGTAGTGATCCAAAACTTCGTATGTCACCTGGTGTTCATCACAAGTGCATACCTTAGTCCGCAACATCTATTTCACCCATCCTCCCCACCCTCGCCTCTCCTCTGATATAACCACCATAAAAATCTACTTTCTTAGATCATCCCAGATGTGAGTTCATGTTTGGAATCATCATGTGAAAAGCAGCTTTGTTATGAAGCTACATAGTAAAGCATGACCTCTCAAAGTAGGTTAATGAAATATATGCTGGCAATTTACGGCACATGCAAAGAATATGCTACATTTTGGAAAAGTGCCAACTTAGAGAAGAATGTTCAACTGATATAGAGAAAATGGAATACTACTTGAGATGAACATACCAAGCAGCTGATTCACCATTATTCTAGTGAAAATAGCACAGAGCTGGTAACAGTTCAACCACTTTTGAAGTTGACAGAAGGACAACCCAGATAAAGTGCCACACGAGCACACTGGATTATTAAGAGGAAAAACGTAAGATTCTTGATGACATACGCCTGAAGAAAATTGCTTTGTTATCTTGACTGTGCAGTGAGACTAAGGACAGCTGAAGGGTATCCTCTAAAGTACGGTATTGTTTGTACATGTTACGAAAAGAAACAAACAACTAGGATAGGTCTATTTCTGACTTTATGTAGAAAAATAGATACTCACCCGATTATTTGCAGATTCGTACATGTCTCCTTCCACTTTCCGGGCATACGCAACCAAGTTTTCCATCCGTCTGTCTTTTAAAGCAGCAGGATCCGGAGTAGGAAATATGGCTTGAACTCTGGGAACAGAAAATTCTACCACTATTATATCATGTCAACTTTTCATTCTCATCAAGGAAACGTCCAGTACCTTATAAACTTTTTCCTGGTTAGTACTTTCTCATTTCTGTGCAATGTACACATTATGTAAAACAAAAAATGGTGGATGTGCTCAAATATTAAATGATACAGACCAAATGAAATGGTCTCTGTGGTAAACAAAGGGTCTCCCCAATCAGAACATTAAAAAATGACACCATAATAACCCCCTCTGGTTCCTGTCACGCTAACATAGGAGCAAAAAAATTATACTCTGCTATTTGCATAAAGGAAGTGAGGAAACCTGACCTTTCTCATTGTTTTAAGTAGAGCGGCCTTCAGATCCTTCTACTCTCAATTTATTCAGCTTAATAAAACCTAATAATCACTACAAAATCTCTCAAGACCAAAAACTTCAAATGGAAGGGGCAGAAATGCATAACGATTCTGCCAAATTCAGTGTCTTTTACTTTCTAACAGTTCCCTACAAAATGTTTGGCACTAGGGTTCCTGAAGATTTGACCAACACTTTTCCAGCCTCTAATTTTATTATTTGGAGATTTCGTGTTCACTTGTGTAGGACTTGAAGAAAACCAGGTGGGGAAGAAATAAATGGAAGTTTAGAAGAATATTTTGAGTTGGTAAAAATTTCGCAAGCATATAATGTCAAGTCAGATGATCGATCCCAAATAATCCATCGTCTGCTATGAGAGAACAGGTGCTAAACAACTGGAGTATCGCAAAAGAAGTTTGCTTTGCTTATTCCTTTTTAATTCATTTTATTAAAACCTTAGGGTTTTCTTGTCAAATTCCACTTCTGGTACCATTGATTTTGCATTCCTAAACGAAAGTCAAATGTAACTGATACGCTAATGTAATATAAAAATTAGTTTAGATAAAAAATAGACCACACAGCTCTAAGCCAATAAAAAATATGGATGGACTGAAAGAGACCCTTCTATTAAGTGGAGAAAAAATGAAAAAAGACTGCTTTCCCCGAGGAGAAAAATGCTGGATGTCACTCAAAGTGCAAGTTCCATAGCAATGAGCAAGGTTCAAGCTCTGTTTTTTTTTGTAATATTGGGCACATTACATTTTACTGTTCTCGCTTTCCCCTCCTTCACCTGTTAAGACCTCTTTAAAGAAGAGGGTGGCTGAATGGCTGGCATCCATCAACTCCATAACAAACAATGCAGAGGTATCTCACCAACTACTGACATACACATCCGGAGGGCCAGAAGACCATAGAGGAGCCACTCTACCAGGTTAAACTTGTCAACATCATAAAAGCTTTAATAGGGATAAAGGAAAAGAGTGTTGCCACCACTATATTCTAAAGAGCTGAGAGAGACCTGGTTTTCCTTTTAAAATTTGACTTTTGCAAAGGCAGTGACACTAAAATGAGCAATTTTTATATAATATATTGAAAATTGCCACTAGGTAAAATAGTTCACACGCTGTTAAAGCCGTAATACTCCTACAAACGATGGTGGAAAGGCTCAGAAGCAGAACAAGCAGCAAGACAGTCACAGGAGCAGAAGCATTAGCAGCAATAGCCAGACTACAGAAAAATCAATAATACTCCTCTTGTGGTTAAGTGCCTGGCAGATCGGTACCATGTTGACATGGTAACTCTCTATGAATAAGACATGCCTATAATCTTACAGTTTGTGAACAAGATGATTTCGAAGATCCTGAGTAATATCTTCATGCCACTGTTTCCGAATTCCAGTATTAGATGGTTGAGCTGCTGTTGGCATAGGACCTAGGGAGGCCACACTGGCATTTTCACTCATCATTGGGCTTTAAAAAGATATTGTGAAATAGTTTTAGTGAAGAAGGCAGGAGAAAAAAGATCTCATTTAAAGCAGAGCTGACAGTGATTACTACAATGGGTCCAACATACTATGACAAATTTCTTTACATCAAGAAATCTAGGGGAAATTGTGTGTTTGTATTTGTATGAGGCAGAGTTAACCCACAACACTTCATCACGTGGAGGGGAGGAGGAAGTCTTGGGTTTAGAAGACTTACGTGTTATATTTTAAGACTAAACTTATTTTGACACAGCATATCTCAGGGAATCACTGGTAATGGATTAATTCTTACCACTGGGATAGAGCAAACTCATTTTTTAAGCAATTGCACACGTGCAACTTCCTACTATATTCGGGGAAGGTACTGATCACCCCAGATAATTGATATAATTTCACATAAGATTGTAGAAAGCCAAAAGTATGGCCTCCAATATACTACTTGTCTTTATCCATCAAGGATGGCTTCAAATCGGGGGAAAAAAACAAACAAACAAAAACAGAAAAGGAATTTGAACAGGAGTATGAAACATGACACAGGGCAAATATCAAGAAAAAAAAACTTACTTTTGAGAATTTATGGCTGAATGCAACATTGAGTCAGAAAGAAGATTCGATGTTTGAACCCCTACACCTCCATTTACTCCCATAGGACTAGCACCTAGGACAAAACAAAAAACGAGATTGAATATTTTAAATACCAATACCAAAAAGAAAGAAAAGCTATAAAAGTACTAGAAGAACTTATCACAAGAAATTTGTATCCTTTCAAAGACCCAAAACCCAGAAGCCATAAGGACAAGATTTAGAAACTGGATGAGCAAAACCTAAAACCGCAACCGTTTAAGTAACTATATACGCACATGTCCTTTCTTTCTTTCTTTCTTTTTTTTTTTTTTTTTTAACATTTATTTATTTTTGAGACAGAGAGAGACAGAGCATGAACGGGGGAGGGTCAGAGAGAGGGGGAGACACAGAATCCGAAACAGGCTCCAGGCTCTGAGTGGTCAGCACAGAACCCGACGCGGGGCTCGAACTCACAGACCGCGAGATCGTGACCTGAGCCGAAGTCGGACGCTTAACCGACTGAGCCACCCAGGTGCCCCGCACATGTCCTTTCTTAAGCACAACTTACGCGAGGACATAGGGAACCTAAGTGCGATGATCCCTGGAGGCTGGAATCAAAGACTGTGTTTTGGTAAAACATTTTGAATACTCCTTCAAACTGCCCTGAATAGTTCTATGTGCATACATTACCTCTTCAATTAGCAATTTTAATGAATAGTCTATTTCTTTAAAAACAAAAAACAGCAATATTGACACTAACCTAGATTTTCATGCGGTTAAAAAACTCTTCTAAAATACACAATTCTATTAATATACCTCTCAAGGTATATTAGTTAAAAACAAGGAAACAAAAGAAACTTCCCACTAAAATGCCAACAGTTGGCTAGATCTATAAACGACATTTAATGGAGAAAAATGCTGTTGCTTTCCTTCACCATGTTTCCTAAATAGTAAGGCACAAATTTGCTTCTGACAGCATCAGCCTGGCTCTGAAATGTAGTTACTGGAAATGGTCTTTTAAAACAGAATTGTATTGTTCCTAATTCTGTATTTGTCAATGTAAATACTCCATGTGTAAACACTCCTTTTTAGCGAAACTATATACCTATAACATTGATTCGCTTTACTGATGGCAACCATATGAAGAGGTAAAAGAAAAACGATTATAATGTACACCAATTTGCTTATCTCGTTGCCTTCTGATGGCACATGAAAACAGCAAAACATTCTCTCTGAAGTCTCCAGGTTCATCTAATATTTCACTGACTCTAAGAAATGGCTCAACCATAACCTGAAAAGGAATACCCTTACACCGGCCTGTATTTAAGATCCTAAGAGGGAGCATTCCCTTGAGAATACAAAAAATGACGGAAGTCAGAAATTATTGGCACTGCCGGAGAAGAAGTCAGAAAGAAAAAAAAAAAAAAGGAATCATTAACACCTAAAACTCATCAAGAATACATTTTTGGGGGTGCCTGGATGGCTCAAGTCAGTTAAGTGTCCGACTCTTGATTTTGGCTCAGGTCATGATCTCATGGTTCGTGAGTTCAAATCCCGCGAGCCCGGGGGTCTGTGCTAAAGGCACAGAGACTGCTTGGGATTTTCTCCCTGCCCTCCCCTGCCACTCTTAAAATAAACAAACAAACTTAGGGGAAAAAACACGTGTTTTTTGTTTTCTAAGCCCTGGGAGGAATCTCATACTAATAAGACCTTTATAGAGTAGGTGAATTCAGTAGGTACTAGAAGATTAAGAACATGGTCAAATACAGTCAAGGAAGTCTTATAGTAAAAAATTCTAATTTAGGGCTCCAGAAAGGATTCTCTCTTCTTGCTACAGAATCTCTATAACCTGATATCTGTTAACAGATCCTGTAGTTCTGTCTACTTAATGCCCATCCAAACTAGAGAGGTCTCGAAGTAGAGGCCATGCCCCTTTCCTATGTGCACCCCCGCCCCCAGCACATGGCATATCTGAATGAATGCTATTTCTCATTTATTCAAATATCCGCATCAATCAAAGTACCTCCAATCTATAACTGAGAACGTTCCAGCATTACAGCTAGGTCTGCCACAATGGGTGTTGTATTCATACTACCAAGTCGTTACTATGAATGGGTCTTGGTATGCTTAGTATAAATGTTTGCTTAGGGTACTTCATCCTATTCAGTACTCCACACCTCAGGTAAAGATGGTATGATACAGACCCATAAACATAAATACTACTTTTTCTAAACATCCAACAACCTGGGAAAACAACTAGCACTCATATCTACCAAACAGGTGAGATATGAGACCTTCAGAAGAGAGTACATAACAAAACCCAGGAGTTCTTGACAGTAATAGGGCCAGAATTTCCATAACATAGTTGAAAGATAACTAACCAATAATGTGAAGGTCAGTAATAAAACAAGAGAATAGGCCAGCTAAAGGCAAATAAAAAATCCTAAGACATTTTTATGCTGAAATTATTAAAGCCTGATCACATACACACAACCATACACGGCATATTCATTCCAAGAGTGTTTAATCTGGATTTAATTATAAGGATCGCTTCTCAGCCTTTTGGCTAAGATCAAGTGTGGATTTAATTATAAGGAAACAATCAGACTAATTCAAATTATAGGACAATCTACAGTGTTCATCGAAAGTCAGTGTGTGCTGAACAAAGAGAAGGAAGATGACTTCTAGATTAAGAGACAAAAAGCACGTAACAAACTGAATGGAAAAGCCCTGAATGACTGTGGGGGACAATTGGAGAAATTAAAATATAGACTGTACATTAGATGACATTATTAACAAATATTAAATTGTGTAGGCACAGTAACAGCACACTGTGGTTATGGAGAAGAATGTCCTTATTCTTAGGAAATACATGCTAAACTAGCAGGATATCTCGAGTACTCGAGTGCAGGATATCTCGAGTGTCAGGATCTCGAGTACACGAAGAAATAAAGCAAATGTGGCAAAAATGTTAAAAATAAATAAATCTAGGTAAAAGGTATGCATAATGAACCAAAATCAAGAGTTGGATTTCAACCAACTGAGCCACCCAGGCACGCCACAAAAAGTGTTATTATGTTCCAAATTTCCTGACGAAGTTTTCCCCTCAATTTCTAATTATATATCCAATCTGCCCTCTTGGTAGGATCCCCAACAATACTTTAGCATTAAAATAATATGGGTGAGGGCACCTGGGTGGCTCAGTCAGTTAAGCATCCAACTCTTGGTTTCGGCTCAGGTCATGACCTCACTCACAGTTTCGTGGGTTCAAGCCCTGCAATGGGCTCTACACTGGCAGCATGGAGCCTGTTTGGGATTCTCTCTCTCTGCCCCTCCCCCACTCATGCTCGGTCTCTCTCAAAAATAAATAAATAGGGGTGCCTGGGTGGCTCTGTGAAGCGTCTGACTTCAGCTTAGGTCATAATCTCATGGTTCATGGGATGGAGCCTGATGCGGGGCTCCATGCTAATGGCATGGAGCATGGAACTTGCTTCAGATTCTGTGTCTCCCTCTCTCTCTCTCTCTCTCTGCCCCTCTCTTGCTTGTTGCTCTCTTTTGAAAATAAATAAATGAATTAAAAAAAAAGTATGTGTGTATATATATATGTGTGTATGTGTGTGTGTGTATATATATGTATATATACGTGTGTGTGTGTATATATATATACGCACACATATACACGCACACACACACAACACACACAGCACTAACCACTTGGCAGTCCAATCTTTGCAAAACATAAAAGATAAACATTTTACGTTGCTGAGTACATGGAAATATACTCAAGTAAATTGCTTTTGTTTACAAATGTGATAAAAATCTTACACTGTTAGGGGACACAACATAGTCCCGTTTGTGGATATAGTCTACCACATCAGGTTGGAACCTAAAATATCCTAAAATAAACACCATTAGTGGAAGAAAACAGAAGTGAAAAAAGCTTGTTTTAGTATTTTAAAATCACGACACATCAAAAATTAAGAAAATACAGTTAACGCTAATTTGAGTATTGAACCATGTATTTCTTTGATAATATGGCACTAGGCTAAGACCAAGATGCAACTTGAGTTACATTTCTGATCATCATCAAAATTTTTATATTCCTAGGTAAAATCCATTATAAAACTCTAATAATAACAGAAGCCTTAAAGGATCACTTTAAATACCCAATAAAACAATTTATAGTAATAACTTTTAGTGCAAACATCACTCACACTCACAAGTATAAAGTTTGGTTAAAACTAATTTCATACGATTTTGGTGTGAAGTGAAAAAGCAGTCCCACATTCATAATATGCAATAAAATACTTTTTTAAAACTCTCTTAAAGACTGCGGAGAAAATTACACGTCCTAATCATGGTGATTCCATTTTGATATTCAGTTCTTTTACTCTCTGAGTTTTAGGGAACTCAAAAATATGAAAACAGAGCGCGCACCCTTCAACATAAACACACAAGATAATTAAAAAAAAAAAATTTAACGTTTATTTTTGAGAAAGAGAGAGAGAGAGAGAGAGAGAGCAAGGGAGGGGCAGAGAGAGAGGGGGGGAGACACAGAATCCGAAGCAGGCTCCAGGCTCTGAGCTGTCAGCACAGAGCCTGATGCGGGGTAGAACCCACAAACTGTGAGATTATGACCTGAGCTGAAGTCGGATGCTTAACGACTGAGCCACTCAGGCACCCCACAAGATTATTTTTAAAAGGGCTTTCATACATGGGGCGCCTGGGTGGCTTGGTAGGTTAAGCATCCAACTCTTGATTTCAGCTCAAGTCATGATCTCACGCTCTGTGAGTTCGTGCCCCATACCGGGCTCTGTGCTGACAGTGCAGAGGCGGCTTGGGATTCCCTAGTTTCCTATATCCCTCTGTCTCTCTGCCTCTACCCTACTGATGGGCGCTCGCTCGCTTGCTCTCTCAAAAATAAATAAAAAATAAATAAAAATAACATAAATAAAAGGGCTTTCATATGAAAGAAAAAACACTTCATATGTAAGTCTTTGCCTATCTGGGTTGGGCCTGATGAATAGAAAGCATGAGGCTATATATAACATGCCAGAAAGAGAGTGTATTCATATTAGTTTTTAATATGGGATTGAATACAACAAAAGAAATAAATGAGGTATCTAGAAGTTTTGGTTCACAATGATTATCACTAAAAAGGCACCACTGATTGAATTAACAAGAAATAAATGGAAACTTTAGATTAATTTTTAATCCTAAAATAAAGCCACTAAAAAAGGAAAAAGATATCTCAAGAAACTAACTTTTAAACAATTTTGTGGCTATATACAAATGTACATACACAGATGATACAAAGGAGACAAAAAGAACAAAATTAGGAATTAAAACAGAAGTTTGAAAAATTAACAGGGAATAACCAGTTACAAAAATGAAAATCCAGGCCAGGCAGTAGAAAACCCAGGGGTAGAAAACTGCACTGGGTCAAGATCCTAAAACTCAAGAAGAGTCTGGGTAACTTTTTGGGTAACATGGAAAGAGAGAAGAAAATAAGCAATCTTAAGTAAAAAAAGGTGAAGGGGCAGGGGAAGGAAGTCCTCAGATCTCTATTTTTGACCCCTTTTCATGTACTTGAATACATAAGAATTTGAAAACTAGCCTGAAGGGGTAGGATTAGCTCTTCATCCCAGTTTCTGGTCTAGTTTTTTAATAATCTCCTCACTCAATGATTATTTAACAAGTTAGCACTGCTTGTCAAGAAACTGTAATACATTCAAGTTAAAACCAACAAAAATCAACAAGATTACATTTCTGTAAGAGTAGCATGCTCAATTTTGCTTTCTCATTTAGAATCAAACAATAATGGGCAGAAACTAAAGGCTATTGCAAATATTATCCAGAGGATGACAATGGACTTCATAGGAAAAAGTATGATGCATTACTCAGTACCAGACTGTTTTCTAGAAAGTTATGGAAGAAATCATCAACAAGGACAAGCAGCTGCCTCTGTATTATCTATATGCATAATCATATAGATTATGATGAGACCTTTACACTACAATCTTTAAAAAATTACTCCAAGAAATTAATCATGTAACAAAAAAATTAAGAGATGGGGAGACACACACATACACACACAGACCAAAATAAACCAAGAAGATAATTCTGCATATTACATGGCATGTATACACATAACCAACATCACATCCGTCACAAGGGAAGACACAAACTTACTCATGTTGCTCATGGGCCGCATGCCTTGGGGAGACTGGCCAGACTGCTGAGTCTGCTGGCTCTTTGCTTGCACCTGGGGTTGCGTCGGCATCTGATTTACTTGATAGGGCAGCCCAAGAGCTGCATAGGCCCTTTCTATAGAGCTGGGATCAATCTGACTGACAGTGCTTAGGCTGGGGGTAGACTGCTGACCCACCCCTAGAGAGCTAGTATTTCCAAGTCCAACTGGTGCTCCAGTCAGAATTGCTAGAGAAGACAAAAGAGATGGGATTACAACGTTAAAGATGTGAGAAAAATAGACTAACCTATCTGAATGAATTTAGAAGACACAAAATTGTTACGTGATAATGAAACATCTCATATGAAACATCTCATTATGAAACAACACGCATCTTGTTTCCTGTTATTTCCCTGAAATAAATGTCTAGATGCAGAACTGAATGGTCAAAGGGGATCACTCTCACTGGCATGAAAGGCTTTTGATCCAGAGTACCCAAAAGCCTACCTACAGGCTGTATCAGTGTTCCCACCAACTATGTATGAATGACTCAGAACCATACAAATGCCAATACCAGGTAGCATTTCTGCTCAAGTGGTGAGAATGTCCTCTCTCTATTGAACTATTCCCTTATCCCAATTTTCTACTGGGCTATTTATGATTTCTTAATTAATTTATGGCATTTAATTACTTCTTCACATGTTGCAAGTTTCCAAATCTGTCATTCACCACAAATGCTTAATATTTTGTTTCTAGAGAGGTATGGTAGCTCCACTTACATCTTTCTACTTTTGTCTTTGTCTCAGAAAAGCTCATCATCCTAGACTTCTAAAAATAATTTCAAACTTTTTCCCTTTCTCTTTAAATAACTTCAAAGTATCTAAATATTTAGACCACAGGTATAAAAGAGTAACTTGGCCAATGTCAAAGCAATGATCTTTTAAGTTTTCATGAATGTAAAAATGGAGCATTAATTCACCCTTTTTATACAGAGTAATGATTTAAAAAGTTTCTGGATCTTACTTTAGGCAATAAGCAGTTCAATCCTAACCTCATTAATATGAAGTTCATGGGAGTGGAAACAACCTAGTATGACAGCACAGGGCAGTCACAGAACTTCAAATAATCGAGAAGCACTTAGTCTAAATCCCACCAAACTGCACCGAGAATAAATAAAATAATAAATAAATAAAAGCTTTAAAAGACTTAATCACTTACACTGTTGATTTCTCTTATCTCCAGCATTTTTAAGGGGGAGACACACAGGACAATCATGCCTCGTACAATTCTTCCAGTGTGAAATGATTTGTCGAGAAGATGCACAGTGTGCCACTAAAAAGAAAAAAAATAATTGTTCGCAAATGTAGCTTATACTTTTTTATATCAGTATCCACTAACCTGTTGATCACTTAACAAGTGCTACAAATGTTCACTCATTTCATCTTCCTAACATCCCTGTAGGGTAGCTATTGGCACTCACATTTTATAGTTAAGAAAACAGGCAAGACCTGGTTAACTAATTTGCATTAAGTCAGAGTACTCAAAATGGGATTCAAACTTAAGCAATCTGCCTCCAAAGCTCATATTTTTCACCAAGACATGCAAGGTACTCTATAAAAACAGATTTCTAATGACACCATACACACATAAATTGTATTAAGTTGGGTAACATTGTTTTAGCGTTTGCCTATATGATAGCAAATCCTCAATAGTATTTAAACTATGCTACGCGGGGGCAAATCAAAGTCAGTAAGGGTCATCACGAGAGGAAAATCCTTAAAATTTTCTACCATAGCCCTACATAATCACAAAATGATACTGAATTTTATCACCTCCTAACATGGACATTATCGGTAAAGAAGTCTCAAAACAGAGTAGAACACACTTTTTTTCTTCTCTCGGACTATAAATATTCATTGCTAAGCACAGAAACCCTCTGAGCCCACTCACCTTGGCAGGACTTGCCTGACTGGCAGTGTGTCATGTGGTTCAGGACGTTCTTCATCGTGCGACAGTGGGGAAGGTTGCACTGCCTTACTTCCCCATTAGCCTGCTCGCGGCGCTGGCACTTGTGGGCGTGCAACAGGAGCACGAGCTGCTGCTGGATGAGCTTGCGCTTCTCTGGATCAGCCGTGTGCGCTCCAGAACCCATCCCTTGGGCTACCGGAGTCACGAGGCCTGGCTGCTGGACCTGTGGGGCCTGCTGTTGACCCTAAGAGAGAAAACAACAAAGGTACATGTAACATTAGGTGTCATAGGGTGCTTTTTAGTAAATACAGACCTGGACATTTTCAATTAAAACCTTTAAGGACATCCACCACGTGCCACAGGGGATTCCAAGGTAGATAAACATCAGTCCCACCATCAAGAAGTTCAATAACAAAGTTACATCACCAAGTAATATAATCAAAGTATATGTAATATACAGAGAGCAAACCAAAGAGGACACCATAAGCTCAGGCGGGAGAGGGAAAGGCAAGGAATCCGTAGTGAAGAGCAAGTCCAAGTCAGGTTCTGAAGCACAGTAACAAAAACCTCCCGGGAGACTGAGCAGGGGCCTTTTAAGTGGGTGAAAAGTTAGTTTCTGTAATTATGGAAGAAAGCGCTTTCTCTTCCCTGATAAAGTAAACATTTCTGGGGTCACAGATGCCATGTTTTATTCTTTTTTGAAAGATCTGCAGTACTTAAAGTATCTGAAATATAGGCAAAAAAATAAAAAACAAAAAATCTGAAAGAGAAATGGAATTTCTATAGGACAATTTTTCCCAAAGGTAAACAGGAACTACTCAACAAATTTACAAGTAGAAATAGTTTTACTTTTAGAAAAATAGCAATGTTAGAAGCTTTGGAGATTTATTCAAAACAAAAATCACTGTTTTGTTTTTTTTTTTAAACATTTCTTATTTTTGAGAGACAGAGACAGGCAGAGCATGAGTGGGGGAGGGGCAGTGAGAGAGGGAGACACAGAATCTGAAGCCAGGCTCCAGGCTCTGAGCTGTTAGCACAGAGCCCAACGCGGGGCTCGAACTCAGGAAGCTCGAGATCATGACCTGAGCTGAAGTCAGACGCTTAACCCACTGAGCCACCCAGGCGCCCCTGGGGGCTCGAACTCAGGAACCTCGAGATCATGGCCTGAGCTGAAGTCAGATGAACCGACTGACCAACCCAGGCGCCCCCCACAAAATCACTGTTTAAAACAGTGTTTAATTTTGAGAGGGAAATTACTTTTGTGTGCTGATATCAGATACAAATGTGTAGATATGGTCACTGAGAGTTGGAATCCTTTGCTTGAGAGTACTTTCCAAGAGAGGTTCTACTTTCATATTCTATAGAAATACTCACAAGAAGAAGATGTGTAATATGGCAGGCTACAAAATTTTCACTGTAGCAGCCCCACTTGCTCCCATTTGGCCCAACACCCTTACTGAACAATACTACAAGAAATAAAAACCCATGGGAAATGGAAGGTATCAAGCCTCCTTGATCACAGGGTCCATCCTCACATCCTAGTGTGTACAGCAGAAAGCATTACAGTTTAACAGTTCTTTTGTCAAAACGCCAGTTTAAAGACAAATTTGTAGACAGATTACTACCCACCATGTTGGGCATTCCTCCACCAGGAACTGCCTTTTTGTCCATTGCAAATGGAGGTAAGCTATTTGGTAGTACAGACTTTGTCTGAATCTGGAGACCAAGGCCACTGGCTCCAATCTGCTGTCCAGAATTCTGAGTGTATGGTGAACCGTAAGGATTAGGGTTGTTCATCATTCCCATCTAAGAATTAAAAAAAAAAAGATGAGAAATTAAATCTTATTCCTTACATTAACAGAACATTACTATTCTCTTTCCTTTTTTTTTTTTTTTTTTAAACGTTTATTTATTTTTGAGAGAGAGAGAGGGAGACACAGAATCAGAAGCAGGTTCCAGGCTCTGAGCTGTCAGCCCAGAGCGCAACGCAGGGCTCGAACCCACGAACTATGAGATCATGACCTGAGCCTCAGTCAGATGCTTAACTGACTGAGCCACCGAGGTGCCCCTCTTTCCTTTTCCACTTCCTAATTTAAAAAAACAATTTTAAAGGAACTCCTCTACAATTATAAAAAAGACTAGAAGTATGTTCATGAAAATACTCACTTTCAAAATTGAGGAGCCTCAGCTCAGGTAGAGTAAATTTACAGCTATTTTCTGTAAATACTTGATATAAATGTGTTTTAGAAATTTTTATAAGCATTTTCATTAATCTGCATCTGCTAAGGTTTGCCATTCATCTTCACTTTTAACGCGTTAAATATATTTTTATTTAATGTACAATATATGACTTAATAAATTCAACTCAATAAATGACCTAATCCCTAAATTTGTTAGAGAGTTTGATACGTGAAAAGCATCTGAATGCTTGTTCCAGCATTTTGTTTACATAAAAGGTAGCAAACTGATAGTTCAGGGGATAATTTTCATTTAGGAACACAGCGGCAGAGTGATTTTGAAACTTTCTGAATCTGAATCCTTTAGACAACATGTAAACTTCAGAGTCCATATCATTCCTTGCTGTCTTAAACCTAGCAGCTTTGAGGCGCCTGGGTGGCTCAGTGGGTTATGTGTCTGACTCTTAATTTTGGCGTAGGTCACGATCCCAGGATAGTGGGATCAAGCCCTGCACTGGACTCCATGCTGAGCGTGGAGCCTGCTTAAGACTCTCTCTCACCCTCACCCTCTGCTGCTCTCCCCAGCTCGCATGCTCTCCCTCAAAAAGAATAAAAAAATAAATTTAAAAAACCTAGCTGCTTTATTCATTAAATTACCTGCTTGGATCTTGAAGTAATTTAAATTTCTTTGTTAACCCCTATATACTTAAGAAAGGAGGTTTTTGTCTGTATTTATGAAAGTCAACCTGGAGTGCTGGACAGTTATTAAAGAACAGAGTATTAATTATTCAGAAGCCAAATGTTTTACAGATAGCAATGATAAAACTTACAATCCTTCCATATAAGAAACCACTGTAAGTCAAACACCACCTACTAAAACATATAGCAAAGCTCTCAGAAAACTAGGGAAACTACCGCTACTGCCCAATTAAAAGGAGTCATACTAGATTTTCATCCCTCTCAGCTAGATCCAATTCTACCAGGGGAGCCTTCAAATTCTATCTCTAAACACACACACACACACACACACACACACACACACACACACACACCCTACAACTGCTCCCAGTCCACTGTCACTGTCTTAATTCAAGCCCCTCAATCACGGCTTGTGTAGACTGTGTCCAACAGGTTTCCTCGCCTTCTGTCTATTCTATTTTCTACCCAGAGCCTTCATGATCTCCATGAGGCCTATCTATCCATGGTGTCCTACTGTATCCTGTACCAACTAACTTGCAAATCTGAGGAGCAGCTTGCTTCTTGAATCTCTAGCATTTGCTTTAAAGATTTTCCTTTTCCCTATAACTAGACAGTGGCACACCCTCCCTTCCTGTTTGACTCCTGAACGATAACGTGTAAAAGAAATAAAATACTAAGTTCACAAAGAGGCAGTCCAATTTTTCTTTTTGTTGCCTTACATAAAGATACATTTCAAAAGCTACCATCTCTATGAAACATCTGTCTATAGTCCTAGAGAGCTAAAGAACTCTTTTTCTACCCTGACATAAATGTTTGTGCCTTTCTTTATAACACAACACAGATGATAAAATAAAATGCCTGCCTCTCCTATCCCCCAAGACTCTGCACAGTAGGGGAAAGAACTTAGTTCATTTCTCTTTGTAACCCCATTGTCCTAAATCTGATCAACAAAAGGAGCCCCTTGACTCAGGGAAACAGAAATATAAAAGTCATAAAATAAACACATAAGCCCCTGTAAATAAAACTGTTCTTTCAGCCATATGCAGTACCTATTCTCTGGCAAATTTATACGAATATGACATCTTTATCAGTTCCAAGGTTTGCCTATAGTGAAGAGGCAAAATAAAGAAAAATTCGAGAACATTTACAGTTTCCAGATGAGATCAGAGACTAGGATGGAGTTCAGTAACTCAGGAATTGAGCCTGAAAGAAGTGGCAAGGTTTGGAGCAGCCTGAATGGGAAGCATCCAGAGTAAAAAACTTACTGCTTGAGTCTTCAATAACTGGAATTTCTTAAGTGAATCTGGCCAATAAGACTGTAGGGACGATCAAATACAGAAACAGGTTTAAACCCAAGTTCAGGTTTCTTTTGGTAGTTTCATGTGTGGCTGCAGGTGTGGGGGCTACAGATGCTTTTCCAGTACTAACATTCATACTACTATAGTTCCAATAATACACGAGCCTGTATCTGGGAGAGTTACAGTTCACTTAACTGTGTTTCCTATTAGCGTGGAAATTCATGATAGACATAAAACGAAAGCCATTCTAACACAGAATCTGCAAGACAGACCATAAAAGACCAACAGACAATAAATTAAGCTTTTAGGAGTCCATTATTTACATAAATAAATAAAATACTGGGATCTGCAGGCTGTTTTGAGGTCTCTTAATAAGTATGTCTCTACTCAAATAGATCAGAGGAGAATGTGGTCCTTCATGTTTGTTCACACAGACACTGCCTTACCTGCTCACACCAACTGAGTTTCAACCAGTTCCTGACATTGCTTACTTTCTCAATCACGATGCCTTAGCTAGGAACTCCAAAGTGGACTATGGCCTCAAATAGAGAGACTGCACTGACCACTGGTCAGCTGGCAGCAATCATTCCTGACACTTCTCGACACCCTGACCAACAAAGGCTCTCAGTCTTTTTTGGTTTTGCCATCTTCATCAGAGTTCTGCCAGTGTTAGATAAAATACAACCAATCTCCCTATCCTTACCCTTTCACTCTCCCCAACCTCCAGTACTCCCCCACCAAATATAACAGGAAGGGAATATACTGCACTTAATTTCTGCTACACTGTAGTCCGTTACTTGATCTTGTTCCCCTTCTCTATACCTAATGTGATCCAGGTGTCCAACTACTCACCACCTACCTGCATCACAAGGATACAGATAACTAAACTCAAAATGCAGAGGACCAGGAGACCAGGAAGCTAGCTATAACAGCTCTGGGCAACTAGAACAAAAAGCACCTCAGGGGATTAGCCTTTCTTTCTTAAAAAAAAAAAAAAAAAAAAATCTCACTCTACAGGTTGTTTCTAAATTTTCAGTATATTAAAAGCAGAAACTTACAGAGCACAGGAATACAAAAAGATACCTGAGAGCGGCAATCACTGGCAAATAAATAGGAAAAATAAAAAGTGGTACCTCATATAAAGAATATAACTATTTGGGAATATTTAATATAGGGGGAAAAACTCCTTTAATAAGACTTGCAGGCACTACAGTAACACAAACCAATAAATACCATGCAGGTGACTCCAAAATTCATCAAATAATAAAAACAAAATTGAACTACATTCAGACATTTCCTACTATCTACTGGAGTTGATAAATGCCCATGTTATGTACCTGTATACAAGTTATATGCCAGACATCAAGTTAATCACTGAGGGTACAATGATAAACAAGGAGGACTAGGGATCTCTCAGAACCTACACCAAATCCTAAACATTATTTTTCTTTATTTCTTCCCATTACTCTTATACTAATACCTTAGTTTAACTGATATTGCATACCTAAAACTGTATCCATCTAGATTGTAAATTTGGGTTTCTAAAACCCATCAGACGACAGTATTTAAGACAATCTTTCTCTCAACATGAATTCTTTCTCCTTGCCTTACGCTTAATACGCGCTGCCCAACTGGTCCTTCCTACCTGCTTCATTCCTTGCCAATCCAAGTTCAATCACTGCTCTTACTTTAAAACTTCATAGGTTAAATACTCTTTAATATCATATGCCAAAAACCATCACAACCTGATCTTAATTTTAAAAGAAGAGCTCCAAAAATGACATTACTGCTCCTACCTCCTCAAAAATTTTTTTAAAATGTAAGTTTTTTATTTATTTAAGTCATCTCTATACCCAATGTGGGGCTTGAACTCATGACCCCAAGATCAAGTTGCGTGCTCTTCTGAGCCAGCCAGGCACACCACCCCCCACCCCAAATTTTTTTTGAAGAGAAAAGAAAGAAAAGGGGAGTTATTCCCAAGGCTAATACTCATTTAAAAAAATTTTTTTTAATGTTTTTATTTATTTTTGAGACACAGAGAGACAGAGCGTGAGCAGGGGAGGGGCAGAGAGGTAGGGAGACAGAATCTGAAGCAGGCTCCAGGCTCTGAGCTGTCAGCACAGAGCCTGATGCGGGGCTTAAACTCATGGACTTCAAGATCATGGCCTGAGCTGAAGTCGGACGCTCAACAGACTGAGCCACTTAGGCGACCCAAGGCTAGTATCCATTTAAATGAAGTTCAGAGTTGTTGTTTTAAAATAACGAATTTCATTAGTCACAAAGCATATAAATTTTGTCTATGAATCGATCCAGATAGCAAGTAACACATGTCTTCATAGCATGTGAGGTAACCAGAGTCACAGAAAAGGAGGGTAGGATTTGTCATCTCCCAGATCTAGGACTACAGAATAAGAACTAAAAGTAGTACATAAAGATGTTCCAAGGTTGTGTCTGTATCACTAAGGCAGAATTAGAGAAAACAGGTATGGTTCCCGCTCTCACATGTCTTAGTCTAGCAATGATCACCCCTATGTAAGGTTACAAGCAAGTGAGGAGGTGACTGCTGCTGTAAGAAACATAAAAGCATCGTATCTGTTTTTAGCTGTGGATGTTTTATCAATACAGGAATCGTTAATAATAGAATGACATTATACTACAGTGATAAATAACATGCACTTTTATTTCAGAAAGACAAGAGTTCTCTGTAATACCCACTCCCTGATTTGTCTCCTAACCTGTATAATGGGAATAAAATCATAGGGTTGATGTTAGGAACTAATGACCCTAACACATATTAAATACCTATTAACATTCAGTAGTAGCTCCTTAGCTTTTGGAGCCTAACACTAATTTAGATACAATTATACTGTCTGATGTTGCTATTTGATAATATTCTGGATCTTGTCTCTTTAACTGTAACAAGCGCTTTCAGAGAACAGGTTTTTTTTTTTTATTTTCTAAGGGAAAAAAAACAAAAACAAAACAAAAAAAACCCCTCCAGAATGTTAATGAACACTTCCTGAATAAAAAGTCCTCATTTCCAAAGAAAGTTAATTTTCTGTCAAATTTATAGAATATTAATCCCCTGAAGTCTCTACTGGTGGGCATTCCCTCCAGCCAACAGCCATTTCATGGGGTTGTTTCATCTCCCCTTATAGCCGTCTATAATCTTAATCTATAGCTCTATAATCTTATAGAGCTACGTCTCTAGAAGATTACAGCTTCTCGATTACATGATTACAAGATTCTACGTCTCTAGAAGATTACAGCTTCTCCATTACAAGATTACATGATCTCGATTTGATTTCTCCCCCTCCCCCACAAAAATGTTTTTAAGAACATCACTAGGGGCGCCTGGGTGGCTCAGTCGGTTAAGCGTCCAACTTCGGCTCAGGTCACGATCTCGCGGTCCGTGAGTTTGAGCCCCGTGTCGGGCTCTGTGCTGACGGCTCAGAGCCTGGAGCCTGTTTCAGATTCTGTGTCTCCCTCTCTCTCTGACCCTCCCCCGTTCATGCTCTCTCTCTGTCTCAAAAATAAATAAACGTTAAAAAAAAAAAATTAAAAAAAAAAAAGAACATCACAAAATGGAAACTACAATAATACTAAGCACTTGCTACCACTATTACCACTCTACAAGTACGTCGTTACTACACACCCTTCACAAAGGGCTTACTTCTACTAATCGTTTATAGTTCCCTGACAATCCCATGAGGTAGGTTACATTCACTCTTATTATTTCCGTTCTATAGGTGGGAGAACTGAAGTACAATAAGCAACTTGCCCATGGTAATATAGCTTACTCTGTGAGTGACTGAGTTCATTTTTAACACAGGCAGCAAAGCTCCACAGTCCACACCATTAACTATGATGCTTTTATTAACTTGACCTTTCTTCATACACAGAAGGTAGCTATTAGGGAAAAGATTTTCAAAGTTTACTTCTTTTGTCACCAGCATTTTTGAGGAGGCAGATATAATTTTGTGAAATTATTAGAGAGTGAAATGACTTCACCAAGCTTTGCCAATATGCAGCAGAAGAGGAGGATGCTTATGTTAACAGCCCAGATTCTAATCCAGGTAGTATGGTTCAAAAAAAAATGTGCACTATTCTGCCCCTCACTGAACCCTCCTGACAACATTTGTCTTTATTTTATGCTAACTGCAAAATCAAAGGCTACGTTAAAAGGGTGTATGATCCAAGTTTCCTTCCATAAACCAGTTTGCCAGATTTTTGGAAGAATGTTGTAAGTAGTAATGTCACAACCTGCCTGCACACTCTGAACCACAGATTCATCCATAAAAAGAACTGTATAAAAAAACCACTGCCATTTGCCAACAGGGTTCAAATCTTCAAGTCTCACTGAAAGCCTCCTTAATTCCTGATTCTTAAATATCACTGGAACTCTTAGGAATTTTGGAAGAAATGTAATGAATATAATTGACCCTTTGAGGTAATTTTAGGACCTGGTCCCATGGAAGGGGAATTGCTAGCCAACAATTTTAATGCCTTGACTTGCATTTATTTTAATCTTCAATAGGAAAATATAGAAAGGGCTTTTTTCCCGCCATAAAGAGAAAACTCATTTTATAAAAGTACATTTTATATTATACTTGTATACTAATCTGTATATTAACTGGGTATCTCATCCTAAACCTCCACAATTCGCCAAAACTCATTTGCTAAATAAACATTTAGGGTTCTTACGCACTGTGCTAAGTGCTTGACAAATATCAACTTACAAAATATAAGCGCGATTCATTTATTTAATTCTTATTGGTTTTTAAATACTTTTTAAGAGGGAGAGAGTGCGCGAGAGAGCGAGTGGAGGAGAGCAGCAGAGGGAGAAAGAGAGAGAATCTTAAGCAGGCTCCACATACAGCAGAGCCCCACGTGGGCTTGATCCCACAATCCTGGGATCGAGACCTGAGCTGAAATCAAGAGTTGGATGCTCAAGTGACTGAGCCACCCAGGTGCCCCTATTATTATCACTGTTTTAAGTAGGCTTTATGCTCAGCACAGAGTCCAGCATGGGGCTTGAACTCACAACCCTAAGATCAAGACCTGAGCTGAGATCAAAAGTTGGATGCCTAAGCCACTGAGCCACCCAGGTAACTAGATGGGGCTCATTTAAATAACAAAATATTTTAATAATAGAATTTTTATATTTCAATTCCTCCACCCCAGGAAAACAGAAACTCCACAAGGACAGGAATTTTTGTCTCTTTTGTACACTGCTATATATCCAGTCCCTGAAACAATGCTGATGTAAGAAATTGTGATTTAGATTTTAAATAGAATAGTGCCCCAATCCCAATGAGTCTTTCCATTTTTTTCTTTGCTTCTAAAGATTTTATTTTTAACTTATCTATACACCCAAAGTGGGGCTCGAACTTACAACCCCGAGATCAAGATGCACGTTCTGGGAGCCTAGGTGGCTCAGTTAAGTGTCCAACTTCGGCTCAGGTCATGATCTCACAGTTCTTGAGTTCAAGCCCTGCTTCAGGCTCTGTGCTGACAGCTGAGAGCCTGGAGCCTACTTCACATTCTGTGTCTCCCTCTCTCTCCACCCCTCCCCAACTCGGGCTCGGTCTCTCTCTCTCTCTCTCTCAAAAATAAATAAAATTAAAAAAAAAAAAAAAAAGAGTTGCACGTTCTACGGACTGAGGCAGCCAGGAGCCCCTGAGACCTTCCTTTTTAAATTTTTCTTCATAGCAATACTTAGAATACTATAAACTTACAACTTATGTACATACTAATAAAAAAGTAAGATCTATGAAGTAAGTTTAATCACTGCTCTATCTGCAGCACCAAAGCTGGGATGCAGTAAATATTTGATCAATCAGTGAAGGTTTAGTGTGTCACACCACCTCTCCCCACTGGAGTATAACAATAATGGAGGGTAAGGACTCCTCACAACTATGTTCTAGAACCTAGAAGAGGTATCTAATAAACATTTTACCTTCTTGCTTCTGGTTTTCACTCCAAATACTCTAAACCATATCGACACAGCAACATGAAAGCATCAAAAAGGGATAATCTACAGAGGAGGTAGGGATTTCCCTAAGAGGTCAGTATTCTGTCTGTATAGCAAAAAAAAAAGGGGGGGGGGGCCTTTCACATATCTAACATGACCTCAGTCTCCCCATTCCCAATTCACCCCTGAACTCTCTCTCATCTCATCACAATTTTCAGGAACACAGAAGTCCCAATGCCTGCTCAGTTATTCCTTTTACAGTGAAAGCTTGCTCCCAACTCCTTGTGAAAATCTTGCCTATCCCCAATATCCCCTTCCAAGCAAAACCATCTCTTTCATTCAACAAATATCTACCAGCCACATACCAGGTGCTGGCAACTGTAGTGTGATACCACTTCAAGAAAAAATAAATAAAAATGCAGGAAAAATATGAAGGAATAAGCAACAAATATATGCTTATATAAATTCTATATATAAAGAACACATTTAAAAAGTTTTACAAAATGTATTTAGCCTGCTCTACTTAATAAAGCTAAAAAAAAAAAAGTAGGCTTTTTAAAGAAAACCCTTTCAAACAATGGCCAAAATCAGGTTAACTGGACACCCGGAATGTCAGTTGAGGCTTCACAGTAAACTAATGCACCTTAACATCCATCAACTAACAAGGAAAAGTAACGTTTAATAAATCTTTTAGGGTATCTCTTGAAAACCAAGGACATTCGAAGCAGTGGAAGTAAGTGATGTCTATCTGAAGACAATATAAAGCCAGCTGGCTCAAAACTATTTTTATTTATTTGCTTGGTTAGTTGGTTTTTTGAGAGCATGTGCGCGCGGGGAAGGGACAAAGAATCTTAAGCAGGCTCCACACTCAGAGCAGAACCCTACAAGGGGCTTGATCTCACGACCCAGAGATTATGACCTGAGCCAAAATCAAGAGTCAACTGCTTAATCAACTGAGCCACCAAAGCGGCCCCAAACTACATAAGGAGGCTATGCAGGCTAAAGCAGGCTTAGAAATGAGATGAAAACACAGGGTGCCAGGGTGGCTCAGTCGGTTAAGCATCTGACTCTCAGTTTCATCTCAGGTCATGATTTGTTTGTGGGTTCAAGCCCCAGGTCTGGCTCTGCACAGACAGCATGGGGCCTGCTTGGGATTCTTTCCTTCTCTCTTTGTGCCCCTACTCTGCTCATGCTCTTTCTCTCTCTCTCTCTCTCTCTCTCTCTCTCTCTCTCTCTCTCTCTCTCAAAATAAAATAAAACTTAAAAAAAATTAAAAAGAAAGGATATGAAAATATTCTGGTATTTGTGAAAATATTCTAATATTTATTCTAATATTGAGAAAACAGGAATTAGCTAACAATCATTTAGAACTGAAGTATTATTATACAATACCCCTGAGCTGTAAATAATTATTTTACTTAAAATTAATGTAAGAGCTTCATAAAATTCATGACAACATGGGGCACCTGGGTGGCTCAGTCGGTTAAATGTCCGACTTCGGCTCAGGTCATGATCTCACAGTTCGTGGGTTCGAGCCCCGTTGTCAGGCTCTGTGCTGACAGCTCAGAGCCTGGAGCCTGTTTCAGATTCTGTGTCTCCCTCTCTCTCTGCCCCTCCCCTGTTCATGCTGTCTCAAAAATAAATAAACATTAAAAAATTAAAAAAAAAATTCATCACAACATAGTAGATCCTTGGCATCCATGGGAAATGGTACACCACGTAAGAAGACTAAACATGAATAGTAAAGATAAGTGAGTAACTGACCTCAAGCCCTCCCTCCATCATTGGGATAATCAAAAACATACTGATAGTGCATACAAACCAAAAATGTACTTACCTTAAGAGGCTGGGGGCCCCTCAATCCTGTTTGTCCTCCCATCTGAGGAGAGCCTTGCTGTAGTGGCTCAGTCATTAAATTGCCAGCATTTCCCATGCCTGGGTTTGGGTACGGCATATTAGGTCGCCCTCGGCCTGCTCCAATTGAACCGTTCATGACTTGATTGGGCATCATCCCCTGTCCATTGCCTGCATTCAGCATTCCAGGATTCATGCCAGCATTCATCCCTGTGTTCATTCCCATGGTAGGTTGATTTACTGGACTGTTCATCATGCCTGCTGCAGATGGCGTAGGACCCTGATTTGGTCCACTAGTGCCCATTCCCATGTTGGGAGAAGTCAAGCCTGCCTGTGCCATTGGGCTTTTGACCATGCTATTTATCAAACCTAATCCAGGACTGTTCTGTTGGGCCTGGCTGGCCATGCCTTGGCCTGGGCCACCAACCCCCATATTGAGGTTAGGGGAACTGCCAGACCGTAGCAATTCTGACAGTTGTTTATGTTTAGAGGCTGCATCTTGAACTATGCCAAGACTTGTCTGAAGCTGACTAATATCACCACCATTGGTTAGTCCCAATTCTGTAGAGTTGATTAATTCATCTGGTAAGTCATGCTCCAAGTCAAAGAGAGAGCCAAAATCTAAAAGTGAAGAAAAAAGATAAAGGTTAAAGTTTGACCAAAATTACAAATTGCTCTATGTTTTTGCTCTTGGTAAGCATTAAGTATTTCTAAACCTCACTCCATGGGATACTATCCATTTGTATTGAGGTTTTTCACATTACGCTAAAAAAAATTGTTACGTACGTATTTAAAAATTAGAGAATATTTGGTTTAAACACTTACGAACTGTACCTAAAGGCCAAGGAAAAAAGGATTAAATCTTAGAACAACACCCATTATGTGAGTTGCTGGGTTTGTACCGATAGTCATGAAAACAAAATATATAATTGTTTAATATTCTAGAATTCCTTAGAAAAGGTTAAAATAACCAAACTAAGTACAGAATGAAAAAGAAGTTTAATGTTATAATAACAAAGACAATGAATACAAAAGATTCACCATTTGCATAACGTTCGAAGTGAGCTCCATGAAGACATGGGCTGTCTGCCACTCTTTACCCAGTGCCTATCACAGTGCCTGCCACAAACCAATTCCTTGATCTGAATGAATTCACTTTCACCTGACGTCAGCCTACAGATTAGTTTTCCTTGATCAAAATCTAGCTAGAGTAAGATACAAAAACCATGCCTCTAGCTCTTTCAACATACAAACCACCCCCACTAAAAAGAGGATGCAAATTATGGATTAACCCAGGGTTTCTCAATCTTGGAACTATTAAACATTTTGGGCTGGATACTCTTTGTTGTGGAGGAAAAGGGGAATTGTCCTGTGCATTGTAAGATACTCAGCAGATCTGTGGTCTCTCTCAATGCCAGGAGTACCCCTTACATTTTGTGACAACCAAAAATGTCTCCAGAGATTACCAAATGTCCCCTGAAAAGTAAAAATTGTCCCTGGTTGATTTGTGGACTAACAGTATTAACTCAATATACATAGGAGGTGTTTTGAATTTTCTTTCCTCTTGATTCTCTAAGTAGTTTTCACATTAACAAGGCATTATTGGGTATCTAATAATTAGATATACTTGAATCTACAACTGATTATACTATCAAAAAATAGTCCATCCCTTGAAGAGAAGATACCACTTGATAATGACCTACTTGGTTCAATTAATCGTGGTTTCTAAGCACAACTCTTCCTCTATGTGCCCTTCTTGTTCTTACAGCATCCTATCATGGCACTGAAATTATCTGTGTGTGTGTGTGTCTCTCTCCTCCCCCGCTGCTATCTCTTCCTATCAGGACCCCTTACCCCACTGCTGCATCCAGACTGTAACTCTCTGGGAAGGACAGTCTCACCACCTATACACCAACTCTCTGCCTAATGTCCCAACACACTTAAGCATCTGGTCTTATTTTAATTGCCCTGAATCACACCCCAGGATCTCAGGGCATGATTCAGAGTCCAGACTTCTATAGTATTATTCTTTCCTTTTGAAAAATCATTTTGTGCTCCACCATCATAAAAACAAAATGTGTCTTAGGTGTTTTGGAATACAAATAAGGTTTCAAATAAAACTTCCCTAATGTATCACTACTGAAAGACAACTGCTTAATATATGGGTATATTTCCTTCATTGTTTCCATTTACATAATTCACAAAACTAAGATCATACATATTTTACGAACAATTTTGCATTCTACTTTTCCCCTGGAGTATACAAGGAAATATCCCATCATCAGTTTAGTTATAGTGTTTAGGAAAAAATAAAAATGATCTGTGCTCATTTAGAAATTTTTAAAGTATATATATATACATGTAGTGGGAAGGTAAAGAGGAAATCACAAAAGAAACATTAATAATAAAATACATTTCAAAACTTAAAATAAAGCTAAAAAGTAGTTAAGTAGCCAAGTTATGTTAGAAAAAAATTAATAGCAAGATGATCAAAGATAAAAGCAATTATCAATGGAAGAGAAAAACAGCTGAGAGGGTACCAACAAAACCAGAGGTTGTTTGTTTTAATGTTTGTTTTTGAGAGAAAGAGCTCAAGCAGGGGACAGGGGTGGGCAGACAGAGAGGGAGATACAGAATCAGAAGCAGGCTCTAGGCTCCAAGCTGTCGGCACAGAGCCAGCTGAGAGATCATGACTCGAACTGAAGTCGGACGGTCGATCAACCAACTGAGCCACCCGGGCACTTTTTTTTTTCTTTTTGAAATGTTAAATTTTGAGAGGGAGAGCGGCAGAGAGAGAGGGGAGACAGAGGATCCAAAGTCGGGTCTGTGTTGACAGCAGAGAGCCCGATGCGGGACTTGAACTCACAATCCCTGAGCTGAGGTCGGACACTTAACTGACTGAGCCACCCAGGTGCCCCAGAAGTTGGTTCTTTGAAGAAAAGTAATAAAAAACTGCAAGGGCCAAAAATAGATACGTTCCTGAGAAAATATTCACCAAACCTTAATTGAAAAGAAATTATATAGGATAAATGTCCCAGTTTCTGCAACCAATCAATGACACAAAAGGAAAAATACCAGATCCAGCAACTAGATATAACTTATTTGGGTCCTGCGAACCAAATGTAAAAACAAACAACCAAAAAAACAAACAAAAAACCCACACATTTTAAGAAGAAAATCAGGAAAATAAAATATGGCTGAGTTGTCGGTAATAATAAATCATCAATTTTGTTGGGTGTGATAACAGCATAGTTACTATGTTAAAACAAATCCTTTTAACTAAGAGATACATATTGAAGTATTTCTGGTGAAATGACTGGTCTAGGATTTGGTATAAAACACTTCAGCAAAAAAAGAAAAGAGGGAGTATGTATGTGTGTGCAAAAATATCAGTAACTTAAAGGAAAAGGCACAGGGGAGTTCCTTTACACTATTCTATTAAGTTGAAATTTTCCATTTAAATTAGTTTAAAAGAAAGAGACATAGCCTGAATGATCCTATTACTATTAAAGAAACAGTCTGTCTTAATCATTGGCTAATCTTCCCATAAAGAAAACACGAGTTCTAAATGTTTTTACCCCCATGTCCTACTGAACTTTCAGTAAAAGACAATTCAACCGTTTACAAATACTTCTATAAAATAGAATACTCTATAAATCATTCATGGCCAGTATAAGAAAAGAAAATCATGAACATAGAAGAGTCCAACAACAACAAAAAACAAAAACCACACAGACAAATCAAATTCATTAACATCTTTAAAATGTAATTTAATGAGGGGTGCCTGGGTGGCTAGTCAATTGAGCATCAGACTCCTGACTTTGGCTCAGGTCATGATCCCAGGGCCATGGATTAGGACACTATGCTGGGCTCTGTGCTGAGGGTAGAATCTGCTGAAGATTCTCTCTCTCTCTCTGCCCCCGTTTCCCCACTTGTGGTCTCTCTCCCTCTCTAAAAAAATAAAAATAGGGGCGCCTGGGTGGTTCAGTTGGTTGGGCGACCGACTTCGGCTCAGGTCATGATCTCGCAGTTTGTGAGTTCGAGCCCCGCGTCGGGCTGTGTGCTGACAGCTCAGAGCCTGGAGCCTACTTTGGACTCTGTGTCTCCCCCCTCTCTCTACCCCTCCCCTGTTCATGCTCTGTGTCTCTCTCTCAATAATAAATAAACATAAAAAATTTAAAAAAAAATAAAAAAATAAAAATTTTAATGTAATGATAAAGTTGGGATAATGTCAGGAATCCAGGGGGGACAGGTTTGCATTAGAAGCTTAGAGTATCTATAAATGCCATTCATCATATTATTAACAAATGAGAATGAAAATGTAAGATTCATCTCAATGGCTGTAAGAAGAACACTGTATAAAATTCAATGCCCAATCACACCAAAAACCTCCCCCCAAAATGACAGCAATTAAGAAAGTGATGGGAACTTCCTTAAATTGATGAAAAGTCTTCTTCCAGAACCTAAAAACTGAGAGCAAATATGCATTAAAGGACCAACATCAAAAGTCTCTTTAGCATCAGAATAAAACAAAGATACCATGACAAATGCTTCTAATTCAACACTATACTAGAGAATCTAGCCAAAGCAATAATACAAGAAAAATTACACATTCAATGCAATGTCAATCAAAATCCTAAAAGCTTTTCAGAGAACCAGACAAGAGAATTCTCAAGTATACACAGAAGAGCCTAGTTTCCACTTCTGTAAAACAGGAAAGTACCTACCTTCATAGGTTATTTGTGAGGATTAAATGAGTTAATATATGTAAAGTATTTAGAACAATACCTGACACATATTAAATTCCATGAAAATGTTTCCTCTATTATTATTATTACTCAGTGGAATCATTACCCAATTAGAAGACAAAGCAGTCTTCTAATAATGAGAGGAAACTTTTATCAGGTACTTTCAACGTGTCAAGCATTTTTCTTGGCACTTCAGTAATTGTAAATTTTCACTAATCCTTTCAACAATCTCAGAAGTAGATAATAGCGACATATACAGAATGCACGGAAGTAAAATCAACTTCAGTAATGCAGAAGTCTTGGGGCGACTGGGTGGCTCAGTCGGTTGAGTGTCCAACTCTTGATTTTGGCTCAGGTCATGAACCCAGGGTAGTGGGATCAATCCCCGCTGAGCATGGAGCCTGCTTAAGATTTTTTCTTTCTCTGGCTCCCCCCCCATCCCCCACCTACACGAGTGTTCTCTCTCTAAAAAATAAACAGAAAGTAATATGGAAGTCTTACTTTAGGCCCTAGAATCCTAAGGATTTTAATTTAATCCGGTACTACAGCCAAATTTGCTGCATGTGGTTGTTATGTGTTTGTGCAAAACATTTAACATCACGTTACGAAGTTACACTCCATTGTGAAGCCAGACAGGAGGGTTTACATTGGTAGAACCTGAAAATAAAAGTTTAGGATTGTTCTTTTTTTTAATGGCAATC
The DNA here is from genome assembly GCF_018350195.1 of Panthera tigris. NCBI lineage: Eukaryota > Metazoa > Chordata > Mammalia > Carnivora > Felidae > Panthera > Panthera tigris. The sequence continues at coordinate 133,073,786 of NC_056666.1, read as the reverse complement.
CTGTACTTTCAACAGACCTAAATTGCAGTTACTACTACATGAGATTACTCAGGTTTCAACTCAAAGACTGATCCCAATACTCCTGTTTCCCAAGATAGCTCTCAACCTCAACTATGCACTTCCTATCTTCTATCTTTTGTTATGGCTAAATACTTGTGCGCATCTCACTACCAAACTATGAATATCTGAAGGACCAGAGTTGCACTTAATAAATATTTACATTTCTCACAGGATCTAGCATATACTCACAGACCAGCAATTCTAAAATTGCATCCTATAATTATTTATATCTGACTGGGTATTTAGAACTTAAATTTTTTTTTTTTTTAAGCAATCTCTACCACTAACGTGGGGCTCGAACTCACAACCATGAGATCAAAAGTCGCACTATGAGCCAGCCAGGTGCCCCCGGGTTATTTATAAAAAGTTCTCTTACCTCTACTTGTAAAACATTTTCAACAGCTATACTGATTAAATGTGGAAGACTATGTAAAAGTCATATATACTTTGACCTCTAATCAAACGGACCCTATTATTTCATCTAATATCACTATCATTATTATTCCTAAGCTATTTTGATTGTGCCTCAAAGCTCTCATTTATGATTCCTAAACGCCATTAGTTCTATCACTAGTATCTGTAACTTTGCACTACTCAAGGAGTCCAAATACTTGGATTTAAACCCAATTCTATAAGCTGACTTCATTTACCAAGCTCAAGTTACCTCTTCCATCAAAAGATAATAAAACTTCTACCTCCCTCATGGAGTTTTGTTGTTGTTGCTGTTGTGTTTTTAGGGCTAGCAAGTATTTACTGAGAAAGGTAAACTCACGCAGAAGATTCTGGTGTCCCTGGCTAAGTGATAGAGAATCTGAATGCTTGGTGAGAGATTTCAGAACCTTCTGTCCAGAGGGAAGGGCCAAGATCACTTCCAGAGCGCGTCCTTAGCCACGACTTTGTCACAAACAGCAAATGAAAACCATGGTCTAAAACTAGTAGAAAAGCAAGTCCCAAACTAAAAGTGGTATGTGTGAAGATGCAAGGGGGAAAAAAATTATCAAAAATTTACTGTCACAATTTAAAGAAATCCTACTGAACACTGGGATTAGTATTGATCAGCCTCAATTTCATGCCGCTTACTGAGCTCTACAAATTCTTTCTTTCCCTTCAAGGAAAGGGAAAAAATAAAGATTCAAATAAGTCATCTTCTCAGGCCCCCATCTCAAGTTGCCCTTCATAGGGATTAGTTCAGATAAGGAGAATAAAATTTAGATGTTCAACAAACATAAGAAATTTAGAGGGTCCTTTAACAAGAGTTTGGGATTTTTACTCTAAAGAGAAAATTGATGTGCTGAAGAATTTTAAGCAAAAATATGATATGAACAGATTTGTATTTATTTTTTCCTTTTAATTTTTTTTTTTTAACATTTATTTATTTTTGAGACCGAGAGAGACAGAGCATGAACGGGGGAGGGGCAGAGAGAGAGGGAGACACAGAATCGGAAGCAGGCTCCAGGCTCTGAGCCATCGGCCCAGAGCCCGACGCGGGGCTTGAACTCACGGACCGCGAGATCGTGACCTGAGCTGAAGTCGGACGCTTAACCGACTGAGCCACCCAGGCGCACCCAGATTTGTATTTATTAAAGCCCACTCAGGCAAACAGGATGCAGAATGAACTAGACAGACAAGCTAGAGTCAGAGAGACTGGTTAGAAGGCTGCTGCTGGAGAATAACAAAAACTAGCAGTTAATTCTGGAGCAGTACTAAAAGGGCAGAAGCAGCAAAGGAGCCAAACAAAAGAACTCTTTTGGACTACAGGTAATGGGTTGAGAAAAAAGACAAGGATGACTCCTAAATTTCTGGGGTTAGACAACCTAAGAGGATATACAGAGGTACAGCTATCCGGATGGACAATCCAGAGAAGTACTCAGTGATATGAGAAATGCCACTGGACATCAATGAAGAGGATCATCAGATAAACAAGTATTTAAGGGACAATGATCTTAACCACCAGAAGATGTTGAAACCGAACATTCCCAGCCCACCTACCAGGAATACTGTCCTGGAAACCAGGTTCCAAGAAGGAAATATTAGTGGTGCCCGTGCTTCAGAGAGAATTTACTGAATGTAGATATTAGAAGATTATTTAGCAAGCTAGGGAAGAGCAGTTCAGTGCAGTTGTAAAGTAGGAGGTAAGAAAGTAAAAGACAACAATGACCTTTTCTAGATACTAAACTAAGCTAGTAAATATTTGCTTAATTCCCCCCTTTCTCTAGGAGTAGAAATTTATAAATCTGAAATTTATTCTATTACCTTTTAAACTATCCTAAGGCGAATATTACAAAACAGTATCAGAAACAACTGGTCAATCAACTCACACTATCTCCAGTAAGACATTTCCTGATTACTAAAATTATCAACCCATCAACACCATTAGCGGGCTATTTCTACCAAATAGCTTGTTGACAAGTTCCCATATACCTTTAATGATGCACAAATACAAAGTAACTTGGAGTAAAATGCTTCTTTTAATTTTTTTTGAGAGATGGAGAGAGACAGAGCATGAGTGGGGGAGGGTCAGAGAGAGAGGGAGACACAGAATCCCAAGCAGGCTCCAGGCTCTGAGCGGTCAGCACAGAGCCCGATGTGGGGCTCAAACCTACAGCCTGCAAGATCATGACCTGAGTGAGCCAAAGTCGGGCACTTAACTGACTGAGCCACCCAGGTGCCCCGAGTAAAATGTTCCTTCCCTTCAGTGTATATTCAATCTAAACACAGTGATACAAATGTGACTGACAGGACATATTTAAATCTGACTCGCAAAGTTTAGAATACATGAGTTTAGAATACAATGGATCAAGTATTAGAAATGCAACAATCTAAACAAAAATGAATTTGGACTGAATATGTGGAAAACTGGTGTTGAGTCAAAACATCCTTTCCTTATTACATACTGATTTTGTAGGTTACCCTTGGTGTTTTCTATATTGGTATATGGATTTAGCCATATAATCTCTTATAAAATGAATACTTACCCTTTCTAAAAATCAAGATGATCCCATAATATATGAGGAATTAGACAACTATTACCCACCATGAAATATATAAATGAAGCATAACCTTCAAAATTAGAATTATTAATATAATCCCACACACTGCACTGCGAGCATAAAAGGCTTTTTTTAAAAAAGTTACTAACTAGGATGTGAAACTTAAAATTGAAATAATTGTGGCTCAAAATCTATTCTACTAAATAGCACCTCTTCCTAGTTATACATCTTCCCCCGCCCCATTTAGAAAGCTCACACATTTGTCGGATAAACAGTCATATTTTTGTGCTTCAGATAAAATGAAGTCAAATAAAAACTCAGTTCTGCTCTTAAACTGTACACATTAAGCAAAACACCCATAGTGTTCTGAAACTAGTCAACTCTAAAGTATCCACGCAGAAGACAGAATTCATCCGTTGACTCTCATTTCGTTTTCTCTATGGCATTCAAATGCTTTTTAAAAAACGCACAATCCTGGGGTGCCTGGGT